>NC_091935.1:11216362-11816362 GCF_041260155.1 Ptychodera flava
TTCGCACGTAAAAAAATAATCCTTTTTACCGTGTCTTTCTTGTTTCCAGTGAGCCGTGACGAAGACTGCATTCCACCGAGCACGACGGCGGGTGTCGGCAGTCTAGCATTCGGATTACCTATCGTCATATCTGTCGCCGCCTCGACTGCCTTAGGGAGATTGTAATTCACTTCAGTCAAGTGGCACCTCAGTATTGCCACATTTATGACACCTCGCAAGAGGTCGATATCGAAGAGTCGTCTGTAGTTGCAATAATCCGATTTGCTTTGATAGACCGTATATGCAATTACGAAGCAAATACATTTCACAGGTAGCAGTCGCGTAGCTTGCAACTCGCCCCCCCCCCCCCCCCCCTGTCATATGTCATAATGTGACAAAAATTGCCGACAGAGGGCGATATAGTGGTTTCATGTATCGGTCACTGAAACTTTCATAAATTCTCGATTATAACGTAAACTTTCACACTTTATTGATATTTTCACATTAAATCGCAAACATTCACATTAAATCGCAAATGTTGCCGTTCCTGAGGTAAACGATTTATTTTATGAAACTTGAAGGATGTTTTCGTATCTGAATCCGACAGCAGTGTGTGAATGCATTTTGTTGGGTCGAGGAGTTTTGATTAATTGTGAAATCTTTACTGTCGTTTTTGTACATCTAAGCAGAGTCGAAACAGCTCAGAACTTTTCCCCATTTTTCTGGCAGGCTAAAGATGACATTGCAGCTTCTATTTTCTTGTGTTGTTACACTTGATATTTGAAGTTTCTTGTAATGAGACATCTCAACTTCCAAATACAAAAACAGTGAGGGCGCTCACAGATTTTATCAAAAGATAAAATACCATTGTTGATAAAGCATAACAAATGTGAGTATTTCCGCCGCATATTAATAAGTTGACAATCTTTCACGTCAGGAAAGTTGGAGTCCACAATTTCTTGCTAAATCACAATAAACATCAAGATACAAGTGTTTTCACGATTCTACAATGCAGTCATTTTTAGGGTAAATTATTGCGCCCTCTCAGTCAACTTTGTTTTACGAACTCGTGGTAAATCCCCAAAATGTTGTCGGTTGGTGGTGTAGTGCAGTATCTTCTTATAGCGCCACCATTGCTTGGAATGTGCTAAACTTCGTGTCCTTTCTTCTAATGCCGGTAAAGGCGCGATGACACGGAAGGCTTTGCACCTATGCTTTCGTATCGTTTTATCAGTATTTTGATAATGGTTTGAGACTTATCACATGACGAATTCTACCAGTTTCGTGTGATTTGTAGATCAAAATGAATATTTCTTAAACTGACTTAAAACCTCATCCTCTCATAGGAATTATGTTCAGAACAGTTGACATAATTCGAAACAGATGTTAACTTTTCAGTGTTTAATGTAATTTTTCATATTCACAGTATAATATAGACCATGCTAATAATTACAGCAGGGTAAATTCCGTCGAAATCAATGACGTAGTATATTTAACACAAAAATTGCTCACCTTGACAAAAGACTCCCATATTAACCTATCGATTGACGAATAACTTGAAAATTAAAAACAAAATTTGAAAAAACCTTGAACTACAGTACTAATAGACAAATTTCAAACTTAGTGAAACGAGATGGTCGGTTATATAGTAGATATATCAGTGTAGATATATCAGTGTTAATTACAGATCTTATTCAATGTTAATCACAGATCTATTCAGTTTAAATCTGATTAGGTCTCACAAGATTATTGAGGGTTGAATTTTGAGGCATTATCAATTAGCTAAAATCCCACAGTCCAATCCGTTGGGCGTTGCGCTCTACAGAGCGGCAACTCCAGGTAGAGTTTTGAATTGATAGTCAGTGACAACTATTAAATGACAAATGCGTTTGTATAATTTTCTTTTTTGTGTCTCATTTGTTGAATAAAACAATTCATAAACTATTGAACAGTCTGCGTTTCTGATGTATCAAAGGGACAGGATTTCCTTGGATTTTGTGTCTCAGTATACTAAGTTGCAGACTAGCTGTTTTGGTGTGTACCAGTACTGTGTACAGTCTAGCGTTTACACCCCTGTCCACTTCTTAATAACTGTGTATACAGCGAGCTTTTCTAAAGAAAGATCTTTCATGTTAAGGTACTAATAAGGTAACAAACGACAAAGTTTTACCTTCTATTTGAAAAATTTAAAAACTCCATCAGGCTCCGGTAATGAAATGATCTCTCCTCTAAAGTGACCTCTCGTCTTGACATCAGAAAGAGTTGGTCTTTCCGGGGAAAAGTGATTTTTAGAAATTCACTAAATTACGGCCGCCGAGGATGTGCTTGAATCTGAGAGACAACATTCCATCGCGGGAAGTCATCACAAAAGTAGGGAAATTTGAGAATAATGTAAAACACACAAAGAATATGAGGAAGAGAAAACTATTTTTTACATTTCTGTATAGAATTCCTGTTAGGCTTCATAATGGGATAACAGGTCTTGGGAATTTAGAACGAAACCATAGACACTGTAATTATCACTGGACATGGAAGACATGCAGGGAGTACAAGACACAGCAATATGAAAAGTAACGTTTTATTTATGCATTTCATCAGAACATAGTTTGCTGATAATTACCATTCGACTGAATCAGGACTGCATTGTTGCACGCAAAAAGCAACATATTTTACAATACACCGGAGAAATATATACAAACATTTAAAAAGTAATTTCTTGGCAATTGATAATGGAAACAGATTTGGTTTCTCCGATCATTAGACAGAATATGAATGAGAAATTAAACCCTACATCTCTGATAAAAAATATGATTGGACAAAGAATGTGATAGTAGCGAACTGAGGATCCCTTGGAACATGAGAAGGAAACGAACCGTTCTGGTTTCTTTCGAAAAAAAAGGCTATGGCGCTGTCGAGAATATCTAATTGCTATATCATAGACAAAAAAATCGATTTCATAACCTCTACTTCCTTCCGATAAGACGATGAATGAGTTGCACTTGGCATGTTGTGGACATAACGCGTACGTCACACCAAATATTGTTCATGTTTGGGGTCTTTAACTCAGTCCTAAAATTCTGAACTATAGCAAGGTAAGGTTATTTGTTCTGTGTCTAAAATCTCAGGAAACACTTTTTTAAAGTTTATAACTTTGAAACGGAAACAGAAAAGAAAACTCCGCACACAGAGATGTCTTTCAAAAATTGTATTGCAACCATTAATCTTGCAAATTTCGACGGAAATCTAACAGCCCCATTACAGGATGTGGGAAATTCATTGTTTTGTAAATATCACGTATTTATACGATTACAGTAAATAGAAATACACACATCATAGATTAGGCTATATACTTTTAAAAATATATTTACAATACAGATAGCTCGATCAATACTTGATCAATAACAATGATTTTAAAGAAGTTTTTTCTTGTGCCAGAGTTCTCTTCGATATCTGGCTGAGCACCGGGTGCACCATCTATAGCGACATACGTATTGCTGTAATTTTCTAATCCACATCTGGACGTAAGATCCGTTCACGCAAATATCATCAATAAAATTGTCTTCTTATCGAATCAGGAGGGTAGCTGTTACAGGGACAAATCTGAAATGGCGTAATTCTAAGAACGCCAGATGCCCAATTTTGTTGCCTATACTCTTTTACAGCAACGTGTCAATCTTTAGCTGGGCATCGTTCCTTATAAACTTGCAATACATATGGTATGTACAAGAGTGAAACAATAGCTTGGACTACTGCCAAATTGTCATTATTATGAAAATATGGCAACACCAAAAGTAACAGTTCAAGACTTTGAATACATAAAGCTGAAAATAACCGGGATGGATTACAACATTTCCAAACATTATTAAGAATTTCATGAAGGCACTGTTAAGTTTGTACAAGAGGTTCTACATATACTAGATAATTAGATGTTCCCAGGTGCGTTCATTAATAATAATGTACACTACTGTTGGTTAAGAATCCTATAGAGTGCAAAACTTTATTCGCTGGTTCATTTTCCGTGATATGGTGTTGTGGGATATGTTGAAGAACGAGTGAAATTTACCAACGAGAAAGTACGTCGCGCGTAAGTAGTAACAATAAGGCAAAATAGGGCAATAAGTCAAAAAATTCACTTCCAATCTCTCAGTGATACAGAGCGCATTCATCGCAGAATTTGAATATGAAAATAATTAAATACATCAAGGAATAGTAAGTTTTTAGCACCCTTTCAAGTGTTATATAATCAAAAGGGCTGATTGATCACTCTGCTTTCTAAGATTAGTGATATGCTCAATAAAAGGCAAATTGTACATTCTACTCGCAAAGTTGAGAGTTGTTTTGAATGAGTGGAAGTAAACCGCGGTTAACTCTCCTGTATGCACAGTTGGACATCCTTTTCATTGCTTCACGTGAACAGCCAAATGACGTGCACACTGGCAAATCTATGGGACGTTTTTAAAGGATGCAGCTTTATTATTTGCACGTCATAGTTCCGCCTTTCCGTCGGCAATGCCCCCTTCCGGAAAAACGCCCTCAATGTCCAAGTTTGCCGCATCTTCGTCGAGCTCGTCTTCGGCACCCGTGTACTTCTTGGCCTCTCCTTCTTCTTTCTCCTTGCGGTACACGTCGGTCATGTATTTGTCGAACGCGGCTTGCTGCTCTGGCGTATCCGCAACGTTGATCCAATTGTTGGCAATCCATTTGGTGCCTCTATGGACGTCGCATCCGCCATGGAGCGTGTAGTTGTCCATATCACCTATCCAGCCTGGTCGAACAGAAAACACAAACCAGAGGGCGAAATGTCATTTCTCTGACAGGGACTCAATATCTAATCTGAAAACCTATATAATACGAATAATTTATGTTGCTCTGCGATGCATTTCAGAGATATAAGTTCCAGAAGAACGGCAATCCCAACATTCTTCAATATTTGTGTTGGCTGTCTGAGAATACGCAAGTGTGAAAGTTGTGTTTTTGTTTGCAAAATGAAACCATCGAAAATATGATGTTCGCGGCTTTGTGTTTTGGAGAACGAACGACTTGAATCTTGTATGCTGTTCTTCATGTTAAACACGCACACTCTTCGTAAAGACAAACGAGAATAGCAGTGTATTGTGTGGACAAAAGAGGTTTATACAAACCTAAATCTGCTTAGATTCAAAGCTATCTGGTCACGATATGAAGAACCTTTATATGCAAGTTCTTTCAAATGTAAGACTATGCTAGCTTTATTTCTGGCACTGTTTAGCACATCAGCTTCAAAGCGCTGTGGCTTGTTATCTCTGAGTATATTTCTGTGAAATGCAGGAAGATATGGCATGGTATTGGTTAGAAAAGAAAGCAATGGCGTCCGGCTCTATACTGAATATTGCGCAATTACCCGTTTCTCCGTCGACATAGTGGTTGTACCACATCACAGCTTTTCCCTTTTCGGGTTTGACCACAACGTTGGAATCAAGGCAGTGTGAGCTGAGGTCATACAGCCGGTTACCAGCCGCCCTCAGCGTCTGTGGAGAGATCAAATAAGAAAGTTTAATAAGACGCAAATAAGGTAGAGCTAGAGATAAGACGAACCACAATATTCCGTAACTATTCCAGTTTGTTAACCGGAATCGGAAGGAAGAACCCGATCAATATTAAGGACTTTGTTTGCACATTTTGCGAATCGTTACTTTGATATCTTTGACTAAACTTTCTCAAGAAACTGATTATAGGGCAATAGCTGCAACTTTTGATCACATTTTTTTTACTATTTTTGTTTTACATTTCTCACTACAGTTTCTAATTCTACTCCTCAAAGCATATTGAGATGCGCAGTGTTCAGCTTGTTAACTATTCTTGTACATGTGCATACCTCATTGATATTGTTGACCTATGAATTCTGGCCGTGACTAGAATTCAAATGTAAACACTACGAGTGCATTATACGCGAACAGTCCCTGTGTTGACGAGCTACATGTAAATTGTGTGTCTTTCAACATACTTTGCGGGTTAAAACAAGAACTGCATTTGATATACAAAATCAATGGTGAGAAGGTACACAGAAGGTACAACTACTAAAATTAGTTTCTGTGAGAATTTTAATGAATTATTTTTCACTAGCACAATCCGCGACTCCAGAGTTACCGTGTAATCATCCAATTCATCGTGAATATCATTAGGTTTCGGTGAACGCCAGTAATTATGCAGTTGTCTACACGGCAATTCGTAATTCGAGAAATAGAGTAGCTGTGTTTGACATCACTTTTTCACAAGTTTTATTTATGGAGTAATTTATATTGGCAGGATCCGTGAAGCACACTGGTGGGGAGATAGATAAGACATACGCCATCATGTTGTACAACAGTCCACTACACTTGCCGCGACATGAGAGTTTAAGTAATTTCTTCCATCCAGAAAAAAAATGTATGTTATTCAGAACAACAAACCGCAAACTTCATAAAGTGAGCTTTTTTTTACATCCACACAGGCGTAATTTGTATTGTTTTACTTCGTAAATAATATATTATATATACATAGATGATTCGGATTCTCAAAATATAACAATACTTTATTGATCCCCTGCTTATGTGGATTAATTTTAAACCCCACGGAGGAAATTAAATTTCATCTCTTGTTTTCCTAATAATAATTTTCCCTTAAAGATATACTGTCACCTGTTACAATTTTGCCACAGCTACCACGGTAAGAGAAAATCTAACCGATCACAGATTTTAAGCGCGTGGCCGCTTTTTAAAAACAGCGCCCTCACATGGGCATTTTGAATACAAAGGTACGCCCCTTTGACCATATATGGGCATATTTAGATTACAGGTGACTGTATACCTTTAAGAGTTAACGTCTGGACTGGCGGCCATTTTGAATTTCAAATTTGAAATTAAATGTCTGTAAAATGTACGCAATTTGATTCTCTAAAACCAAAATTTGCTTGGACGCCCCTTTTATTTATTGTTGATTTCTGCAGTGAACGATCTACTGTTTACTTGAAGAAAGTTAGAGCAAAAGCTTGAAACTTTCCGTCTCGAGTCATGTGCAAAGGAACCGAGTTGAGCATGCGCACAATGACCCTCGGGTATCTAGTCTGGTTCCCTGACCCATTTCCCCGGTAGAGGGCGTGGGAAATATAGGGTCAGGTCATGGGGTCAGGTACCGGCTAATGTAAACATGGACGCCATTGGGTTGCTGTGATTGGATGAAAGTAACACTTGTAACTTTTTCTCATGTTTCTTGTTTTTCGCACTTTCAGGCTCACTTGACACCAACTTCTTGTTTGTACCACAAAGCCGTGGAGGTAGAAAGAAAGACTTTTTACCTCCATGATTTAGCCACTGTGATTTAGGCACAACCTCTTGATACTTTTAGAACGTCGACATGATGCCTTGCATTTTTCACAAAATTCGGACACCATTCTATCCATCGAAATCAATCGTCGTTCATAGTTCCAACAAAGTTTGCTTTCAATTAGCTGTGATATCGCAGCAGTACTTGTGGCGTGTATCGAACGTGCTCTGGTCATTGGGGTCACGCCACAGTCGGCGATGACCTCAATGACCCTAGCGCGTTCGATACACGCCACGTACTGCTGCGATATCATGTGACAGCCAGCCTTCAATCACCTCTATTTCCCCGTACTTCTGGATTAATCCTTTCAGTTTATGTTTCCCGTCTCGTGTGCCAATGTTTTTGGTTCGGGTGCCAGTGTTTGAACATAATTCTGATCCAGTCGAATTTTGACCGGCGTTTTCATGGTAGCAGCCATATTTGTTGTTGCATGTTCTGTCAGGTGACTAACCTCCGCCATCTTGAACAAAATTCTGTTCAAGATGGCTACCCGGTACCTGACCCTATATTTCCCCACGCCCTCTACCGGGGAAATGGGTCAGGGAACCAGACTACTCGGGTATCAACAACGACCTGTGTGATTTTTTGTCGATGAGGGCGTTTGCTTAAAGAATAAGTGACGCTTGAAGTGGGTGGACTACTACATTATGATTGGATTCTGTATTATACATTGTCTTGTAAATAAAACGAAAAAGTGTTTTTAATCAAATGGCATGAATTAATAACGACTCACCTCTACTGTAAATGTTTCGTTATTTGCGACAGGAAAAGCTGTTTCACCGCCGTCTTCTACGTCATTTAAATAATACAATATTGTCATGTACCTAGAAGGGGAGTGAAATGCAAATTTCAGGAATGAAATTATTATGAGATGACAAATTGGAAAAATTGTCTTGGAAGAGTCTTTTTTCCATGACGGCAACGGAAGGCTTTGTTTAGTTTAGCCACGGTCCCTTTGTGGAGGGACCGTGGTTTAGCTTATAAGGAGAAAAGGCTCGCTAAATACGTGTGTCCATCGTTGGAACGCGTTATCCCTTAACCTTGATGGCACCAAAATTGTTAAACTTTTACCAGCTTTTTAATCTGAATCAAACAAAACAAGCGAAAACAAATGTAAACAGACAAACATTTAGCTAAACATGGGTACAAATACGCAGGTATGAAGAAAACGGGCAAATTTTCAAAAAATAGCGCATACGCAAAAAATTAGCCCATACGCAATTATTGTTTTCTAACCTGCAGAGTCTGTACGTCATATTGGTATGGTCTGTGTAATTGAAACCCATTTGCCCGCAGGTGATATTCGGACCGATCTCTCTGTCTTCCGAGTCGTAATGAGCATGATAGTGACCGCCTACTTCATAGTACACGACCTAATGCAAAAATGAAATCGGAAGAATCCGAAATAGCAAAAAAAGATGAAATGTGTATCGGCTTAGCTGGAACGCGTCAATTAGCAAAGTTGCAAACGGCGTTTGGATACCAAAGATTGTGGCCAAAACCATAAGGCTGGAAAAGAAAAGAAAAGGTTTTGTTTATCATCCCCGCTTCAGCCGTTGACTTTACGTTCGCTCGGACAGAAAATGAACATGAAAAAATCTCACCGCGCTTCGAATTCGCACGGCAGATATTGTTAATAGCTATAGGGTTACGTGTACACACTGTACGGTTCTGAAGTAAACAGATTGTCGCCATCTTCCACTTGACACTCAGTAGGATTTACTACAGTGCTTAAATGTTCTTGTTTTCGTTATCTTTACTATTTTCGTTTCCGGAAGTCGGATCTTGTTAATTGAAATAAAAACTGAATAGAGTAACGACCTAAAACAACACGTAACCGCTCAAAGGGTCTTTTATCAGGAGGTATACTACTGACAAGGGAAATTATACCTTTATTGAGGAAAATGAAAGTTCTAACATCATAAATAGCAGCATTTTTGTAAGCTTTAACCCTTTGAGTGCTATAGTCATTTTTGTCACCTTTAAAAATATAATGCAAGCTATTTTTTTTAAATCTAGACATTTTTGTTCAGATTATCACCAAAATTTTGATAAAAAACTGAAGGCAATTACAAGTTATGTCCGTTTGATTAAAAATCATCAACACTATTACAGAAAAAATCATAATAATTGGTAAATGTCGCACTAAATTTTTGAGGGAAAAATTATATCACTCAAAGGTTTAAGCATTCGTCAATGTAGGGTGAACATATTAAAGCTACGGCTGCACTGAAGTGAGAATCATGCAATCGGAGAATATACCTGCAGTTGTTCACTGTATTCAATTACGTTCCTCGGTAGTCTTGTGAGCTTGATCACTCTCTCTCGTAGCGCCCTCAATACAGGATTGTCTGTGGTGGTCTGTTGCAGCCATGTTTGTTTGCTGTGGCGTATTTTATTTGCTCCACTGTTCGAAGTCCTTTCATCCATCCACTCACGTATACTCGTTTCATTCAGAGCCACGAATTCTTTCACGTTTAGCATATCTGAAAGTGGGTGCAGCGCCGCCAAGTGTTACATTACCCAATTCGGGAGCTGTGGCTGATAGAAATGGAATACTCTTTTTCGCTAAGCACAAACGTCAACTAATTTCATCGATCCTCTCACGAAGTTAACATTTCCAACAGGTTATAGTTATAAACAAAACAGAGCCCTTTAAATCCGCTGAAAAGATAGATTCACTACAAATCTCCGTGGACAGTGTAAGACAGAAAGGGAATGAGATACTTATTGCGATAAATCGCACTCTGGAGAAAAAAATTCAATTAATCGAAGGTCGTAAAAGCGAATCACGCACGGGGTAATGATTTAACCCAGTTCAAGATATACAACTGCGATCTAATGTCGAGTCAAGCTTTCTGTACATACCTACTGAAGCGACTGTCATGTACAGAGAGATTTCAATTCTCTCTCTCTCTCTCTCTCTCTCTCTCTCTCTCTCTCTCTCATGAAGTCACGCGTGTTTTGGAAGAAGTCACGCGTGTCTTGGAAGAAATCACGCGTGGTTTGGAAGAGGTAAGCTGTAAAAGGATAACATTGAAAAGCGACTCTCCAGGGAGTGACCTCAAATTACTCACCGTCACCATCATGATCCATATGCAAATCTTTGTACCTATACGATTAAAGACAGACGTAGAAATTCTTAAGGCAATAAAACATTGAATGGTCGTCAACAATCTACCTAGTGTAATCGAGTTTTAGGTTACTACCGTGAAAATTAAACAAAAGTAATAGTTCTTCGTAAATCATAACCAACTAGAAATCAAGGATTACATCAGAACAGAACCTTCTGAGACGTTGGGAGTGAGATATATTGAATGGTTTGAAGAGTTCAAGAAAGTACAAGATATTAACGAAAGACCGCCATATCTGACAACATAGGAAAATACGGCCTCACAGGATGTGTTTTCTATGCTATAATATGAATACATTTAGAGTAAAAAGCTCTGGCTAATGTCTTCAGAAACTTCTCCTCACAGTAAGCGTGTAATCTATATCCGGAGAAGACTTCTCGGTCTTCCCCATTTTGTAAGTGCGCCATGTATGCTCGCGATGTCGTGTCTCTGGGTTAGGTTATTAGGCGTAATACGTACAGTTTCAAGTGTCGGCTTGAAAACTCATCAAATGTATTACTTGCTGCGATCTGTTCATCGGATAGAGTGACAGATTGTACATTCTTTAAGCTTTAAAGAAAGCAACTGTATTTCCTGTAATTGTTTGTAGTGTGTCGTTTTCACATGCTAAACTTTTCTGGCAAAAGGGTATATCAAGGCAACTGAGTGAATTTTCAAGTATAATTTCTGCCAAGAGACCATTTTTGGATTGAAATGTCCTCTACCACGTGGCAATCATGTTCAGTATTATCTTGACACACAGTATATTCATATCTAACATTTTGCAGCTTGCAGCAGTAACTGTTCTACATTATGACCTTTCTTTTGTAATTTGTCGCCTGTACATGGCATTAGATGTTCACTGCATACAGGTCACTTGATTATGGATATGCTGGCACTGAGTGCACATTTAATATTGACATCAACAGGTACTGCGGACAGACTGAACGTTTGTCTTTACCTCTTTGGGTGGAGAATATGATACCGCTGTCGACAGAGCCAAAAACGCATTATCACATGATTGTACAGTGATTATACCTTCAAACTTACTGACTTTTCAATGAAGTGTATTTTGGATCAAAGTAAGCGACTCCTCTCTATTTCAAATATTAATTTCGAGTAAAATAAACCCAACTCAAAACGCCTGATCCATTTGTTCAAGATGTCACGGCTCCAGAACGGCGGCTACCTGTCTGGATCTTCGTGCTATTGATGTAACAATTTCAATTTCCCGCAGATTTATTACTGCGCACAATCAATCATTATGCTTCTGTTTTGGAAGACATGATTTCCCCATTTTATTTCGCAGAGCCTAAAAAACTGTGAGCTTACAATTGCAAGCATTAAAGACAACCGTAAAATCGACGTCTATGTGTTCAGCTTCAAAGTTGCGCGGTATATCTAGTGCAGACCAAGCAAGCACAAACTAAGCTGTGTAGGTCTGACTGATTGTGTGTCAGTCTTTTGCAAGTGCTACTGGGAATGTTTCCTGTTCAGTTCATTTGCTGTCGAGGGAAAGACCAGTAGATCTTGGGAGTGGGTGGTCAAAAACAGACAAAAATTGAAACTAGTTTGCAAAAAATAAAAAAAATAAAAAAATAAAAAAAGACGATAAATCTGACAGTTTCCTTAGAAAAGAAAGACTCACTTGGAAATTTTTTTTTTCAAAAATTTACAATTGTATAAACAATATTCACAATCCGATTGTGACCACCCCAACCTCCCAAGATCTAATGGTCCGTCCCTAAGGACAAAGAAAATGGCGGACGCGGCAACTGACAACTTAGCGAGAACATTTCTTCAATCAAATCATTCTCACTACACAACTCTCGTTAAATCGTTCCCTCCGCCTCACTTAACGATGTCGCCAAATCTATCGGCGGTGACGAACAAGGTTGAGACCTTGTCAATAACAGAATTTCGATCAATGATAACGGTTATTAAGTGAGGAAGCTGACACGCGATCTCCAACATCGCTTACGCCCGGATCGACATTAAACGGAAACCTGGAAAACGATTTTTCTATGGTGTTGGTTTCTACAGCCGACTTTGCAGTCGACTTTGTCAGTGTATTGGAAAAATCTTGTTGTGATTACAACTTATATTGTGTATGGTGTATTACACGAACGGTAATACAGCGTTCTGATAACAATTAGTCGGGTCGGAAGGTAGGGTTCCCATGCACCCCATGGATGTATTTTTTTAACATACATTTTTGTAATCCTTAGGGTCTATATTTAATGAATTTTGATGTTCCCAAAATCAAATCGTGTCCCATGGGGTTCATTTGGCGCCATCTTTGCCGCCATCTTGGCCGCCATCTTGGATTTCAACGATGGGGTAGGGGTCACGTATCTACCGCTCGACGGAAACAGAAACAATAAAATACTATAAACGTTACATTTTTAGAAAGCCAAGATCATGGCCTTTTCATTGATATATAACTTAATAGGGATTAATTAATATTCGAACGTCGATTAGACTTTATATCGGCCATTGGCCGTAAATCGTAAAATTTGCTAAATTTCACACCCAATAATTAAGTTCCCGTTCCTCAAAACAATTTTTCATAAGGTATTTACATATTTTTTGGAAGAACTCAGTGCAATAAACAAGAAAAACAAGATTAAAAGTATGTGTCTTGAGATTTAGTGGGTGCATGAGCTTGTTTTCTTATTACGCGGTATGCCACATATCCGTGTGTAACATAAGGGGTAGGGGTAATGTTTCCCTTTCTGTTTCGAATCATGAATGATGAAACCATAAAAATGTTACATTTTTTGAAAGTGCTGCATCAGACCTTTCTAAAAATATATAGATTTATGGGGAAAAAATTGCATATTCAAAAGTTACAAAGCTTAAACCTTTCGGTTTGTGTCGATTTTAAGTGATTTTTTAAGAACGAAATTACAACATATGGGGTAGGGGTAATGTTTCCCTTTCTTCCTCGAACCATAAATTACGAAACCATATAAATGTTATACTGTATAAAAGCTCTGAAATAGGCCTTACCAAACATGTATAGTTTTATTGGGAAAAGTCCATATTTTAAACTTACAAAGCTTATGCCTTTCAGTTTGTGTCAATTTTAAGTGATTTTTTAAGGACGAAATTACAACATATGGGGTAGGGGTAATGTTTCCCTTTCTGCCTCGAACCATGAATTACGAAACCATATAAATGTTATACTGTTTGAAAGCTCTGAAATAGGCCTTTCCAAACATGTATAGTTTTATTGGAAAAAGTCCATATTTAAAAGTTACAAAGCTTAAACCTTTCAGTTTGTGTCAATTTTAAGTGATTTTTTTTCAACAAAATTTTAATATAAGGGGTAGGGTAATGTTTCCCGTTCTGCCTTGAACCATGAATTATGAAACCATATAAATGTTATACCGTTTGAAAGCTCTGAAATGGGCCTTTCCAAACATGTATAGTTTTATTGGGAAAAGTCCATATTTGAAAGTTACAAAGCTTATGCCTTTCAGTTTGTGTCAATTTTAAGTGATTTTTTAAACAAAATTATAATATAAGGGGTACGGGTAATGTTTCCCGTTCTGCCTTGAACCATGAATTATGAAACCATATAAATGTTATACTGTTTGAAAGCTCTGAAATGGGCCTTTCCAAACATGTATAGTTTTATTGGCGAAAGTTGCATATTTGAAAGTTACAAAGCTTAAGCCTTTCAGTTTGTGTCAATTTTAAGTGATTTTTGAACAATATGCACAAAACAGTTAGTCCGTTGACCAGGTATCGAAATCATCCCCTCTAAGGCATTTTACCCACTATGATTTTCTGTTAGCTAGTATTCTCAGCTGTCATGATGGTGTGTGAGAGTGTAACGACTTGTTTGTGAAGGGCTGTCACGCCCTCGGTAGTAAAATAGGAATGGGCTAGGGGTAACATATTTACCGCTAGTCGGAAACAAAAACAAAAAAGTACCATAAACAATACATTCTTAGAAAGCCCAGATATAAGCTTTTTACTTTTTGATAATTATTCGACTTTAGATGGCGCCAATATTCCGTACGTACGTGGCGGTCAGCAGCTGAATCATTCACATAACGAACGTTGATATGGCCTGAAACTTCGGTAAATTCATTCAAGCAAACTCTTGTTTGATTAAGTTGATAGTTTTCCTTTCTTTTTATTTCGAGTATTTACCATGGCATGACTGAAACGAACCTTGAAACGAAGGCTGTACGTATCTATATTAGTCCGAGCCTGAGCGTGATCTGAGAGCAAACAGATCCGCAGATAATGCGAACGATCGCAACCGTTACCAACAGACTCATTATGCAGAGCCATGCCCCAAAACGCCCAACCAAACTTGGCACTAATCATGATCCCAGTCCATTTCGAGCCGGGCTTTAAGGGAAGTGCGGTGGCCTTTGAAAGACCCTTTGGTTTGGTTTTGTACCGTAGTATAGGAAGAAAACCCGACCTGTCGTCGTTGCTGTGAATGTTTGTGTTGTTTTTAGCCTCTTTTTTTGCCTATTTGAAGAATCGTCTTTGCAGCCTTCCATCCTGCGTTCTGTGTAGCGAGTGTCTTCGATCGCTCTCTTAAGTTTGTGATGTACAACTGTCTTGAGTCCCGGTGCTTTATTGGGTGTAGAGGTAAATATTTAGAGATCAGGGTGATATATTGGTTGCCGCAGTGTCTTTCCAGGTGTTGCCACTTTTAAGGAATTCAACACTCGGTATTATGGCCTGGTAAGTATTCTTTAAGGTGTACCTGTAGGCTACGTGGTACTGAATAGGGGCCACTTAGGTTTCAACAAATTCGATACTCTTGGCTTTCGCTTATACCCCGTTGTATGAGTAACTGGGATCGGAAATGGGAAAGGCTTAGTTAATATCCATCTTTGCTAATATTAATTCTCGTTTGGCTTACAGATTGCCACCTCTACTTGTTTCGGTGAAAATTTGACTTTCAATTGGACAAAACATTGAGTATGACTTTCTTCTGTGTGTTATTTAGGCCTATGAAAAATATGAAAATTGCATACATATTGTTGTCAAATATCTCAAATCTTAGATTGTAAGAGATAGGCTTAGGCTTCCCTGTAATCATACAAATGAGTTAAATGGGAATTTATTGGAGTAGATTACAGTAATCGAAGAGAATGGTTCACACTATAGAAAGACTTATCTCGGATTGCGGGGACCTAACTATAAAGAACAGCACGGAATACTTGCCGGATGTATTGACTGTTCATGTACAGTACAGGCTAGTACAACATGGAATGTAAAACATACAAATCAAAGAAGTGGCAAAGTTTATATTACATCATTACTATCAGGATTAGGATTTTCCCAATCTATAAATAAGCTATTACTTGATTACACCTTGATTCAGCGTGACTAACATTTTGCATTTGCCACGCAACCAGCCATGCCCGTCCCTGGGATCGCGAACAATGCCTTTAACGAAGCTTTTGAACGCTTTTTGTGAATTGTGTAAGAATGTCCTCTTTGTGGTGTATAATGTGTGAAGCCGTTGTCTAGCTCGCTTGACTCTGATGATTATGTTGACTTATTTTTTCTCAGCTGCTGTGGTGGCTGATCTAGCTCGAAAGTTAGATCAATCTAGCTTCTCTGATTCGATCATGCTGGTGGGAGTGGTATCTTCAAGCATTGACCCTAAAACGTCCGTTTGTAGGGTCTTTGCTTCAAAGACGTCAGGGTCTAACATTGGGTAAATGTCATCCATGATAAGAAACTAATGATAGATTCACTCACAAGGCATTTTAAACATTGAGGTGTCAATGGGAATATAAGCCTTTTTAGTCATTTTCTGAGGTTTGTCTCGCCTTCTTATTGCTTGGTGTAGAGAGTGTTTGTTCGCCTTCTGTTTACTATTTAGTTGCGTAATTTGAATGCGTTCTGTGACATTTGGCTTTTCGGGTTTTAGTTCCAGAATTATTTTGCTATTGAATTTTAGTACCCAGTCGAAAATTGGGAGTATATAGTGTTCTGCGTTGTAAAATAATTTCGAAAAATTGGTTATGATCTCTTGTTTTCTGGTAAGGAAGGTAAAGTATTGTCGATCCATATTATCTTATTATGGAGAAGCTATATTGTGGATTAATGGTGATTGGTTTTCAGCGATAAAAGATTCTCTCGTGTTCCCGTGTGGTATTAAAAGTAACACTATTAATAGTGAGCTCTGATTTGCCCAGACGGTCACGTGACTGTGCATGTATTTACGATATACAGTAAAGTTTGCCATTCCTATCTCCAAAGTGGGTTTCTTTCACATTGTTTGTATTTTCATCACAAGTTTCAATATACTGATATAATATAGCGATAAACAACCCCTATAAGTTGGGTACACCACTCGAGCTCGGTTTTGACCATTTCACTCCTTATACACACGAGTGAAGTTCGTGCGTATATGTTGTTTACCGGTCGAAACCGTGTGCTATCCTTTCAAAGTGGTGCTTTATTGCTTAATATATATCTCTTGCGATACAATTAAAGAAAAGGGATTGATTGTTGCTGCTGTCATATCAACTTTGCGTGACGACTATGACATCCAATTTAGTGTTTGTGGGTTTGGAATATATATAATTTTTGACATATTATAGCTGTTAACTTTCTTTCCCTAATTTGAGTTATTGAAATGAGTAAAACGTCTTTTATTAACCACCATTTTAGCTTTTTATTGCTATTTAATGCCTATAGAGTATTTTTCTGTGTTCCTTTTAACAAGTAAATGTCAGTAAAGTAACACAAACTTTTGAGTTTAGGCATTGTCACTGCATCATTTTTGAGTTTACCCCATCAAGCCATATCTTGTTGGAAAAACAGCTGCGTTAGTGTTTCAGAGATATGATATTTATGTGGCTTCCTTATTCGCTGCGTTTTGTAAGAGAGGAAACATTATCCATACCCCTATCCCTTAAATGTATATTATAGAGGGATGTACGGCATACCATATATTAGGTAAACAATCGACGCATCCCATAAGTCTCAAGAAGATACACTCCTTTAATGTTTTTTACTTCTCTATTGCATTAAGTTCTTTCAACTGATATATAAATACCTTGTAAAAATTGTTTGGAGGAACATGAACTTAATTATTGGGTTTGAAATTAAGCAAATTTTACAATTTACATTTCATGTCCGATATAAAATCTAATCGATGTTTGAATATCGATTTATCCCCATTTAGTTGTATACCAATGGTAAGGGGATTATCTGGGCTTTCTAAGAATGTATTGTTTATGGTTTTTTTTTGTTTTTGTTTCCGACTAGCGGTAAATATGTTACCCCTAACCCATTCCTATTTTACTACTGAGGGCGTGACAGCCCTTCACAAACAAGTCGTTACACTCTCACACACCATCAGTTAAATGGAAAATAAGCAGATTATGACAGCTGAGAATACTAGCTAACAGAAAATCATAGTGGGTAAAATGCCTTAGAGGGGATGATTTCGATACCTGGCCAACGGACTAACTGTTTTGTGCATATTGTTCAAAAAATCACTTAAAATTGACACAAACTGAAAAGCTTAAGCTTTGTAACTTTCAAATATGCAACTATCCCAAATGAAACTATACATGTTTGGAAAGGCCCATTTCAGAGCTTTCAAACAGTATAACATTTATATGGTTTCATAATTCATGGTACAAGGCAGAACGGGAAACATTACCCCTACCCCTTATATTATAATTTTGTTCAAAAAATCACTTAAAATTGACACAAACTGAAAGGCTTAAGCTTTGTAACTTTCAAATATGCAACTTTCCCAAATGAAACTATACATGTTTGGAAAGGCCCATTTCAGAGCTTTCAAACGGTATAACATTTATATGGTTTCATAATTCGTGGTACAAGGCAGAACGGGAAACATTACCCCTACCCCTTATATTATAATTTTGTTTAAAAAATCACTTAAAATTGACACAAACTGAAAGGCATAAGCTTTGTAACTTTAAAATATGGACTTTTCCCAATAAGACTATACATGTTTGGAAATGCCCATTTCAGAGCTTTCAAACAGTGTAACATTTATATGGTTTCATAATTCATAATTCGAGGCAGAAAGAAAAACAGTACCCCTACCCCATATGTTGTAATTTCGTTCTTAAAATGACTTAAAATTGACACAAACTGAAAGGTTAAAGCTTTGTAACTTTCAAATATGGACTTTTTCCAATAAAACTATACATGTTTGGAAAGGCCCATTTCAGAGCTTTCAAACAGTATAACATTTATATGGTTCATAATTCATGGTTTGAGGCAGAAAGGGAAACATTACCCCTACCCCATATGTTGTAATTTCGTCCTTAAAAAAATCACTTAAAATTGACACAAACTGAAAGGCTTAAGCTTTGTAACTTTCAAATATGCAACTTTCGCCAATAAAACTATACATGTTTGGAAAGGCCCATTTCAGAGCTTTCAAACAGTATAACATTTATATGGTTTCGTAATTTATGGTTCGAGGCAGAACGGGAAACATTACCCGTACCCCTTATATTATAATTTTGTTTAAAAATCACTTAAAATTGACACAAACTGAAAAGCTTAAGCTTTGTAACTTTCAAATATGGACTTTTCCCAATAAAACTATACATGTTTGGAAAGGCCCATTTCAGAGCTTTCAAACGGTATACATTTATATGGTTTCATAATTCATGGTTCAAGGCAGAACGGGAAACATTACCCCTACCCCTTATATTAAAATTTTGTTGAAAAAAAATGACTTAAAATTGACACAAACTGAAAGGTTTAAGCTTTGTAACTTTCAAATATGGATTTTTCCCAATAAAACTATACATGTTTGGAAAGGCCCATTTCAGAGCTTTCAAACGGTATAACATTTATATGGTTTCGTAATTCATGGTTCGAGGCAGAAAGGGAAACATTACCCCTACCCCATATGTTGTAATTTCGTCCTTAAAAAATCACTTAAAATTTACACAAACTGAAAGGCATAAGCTTTGTAAGTTTAAAATATGGACTTTTCCCAATAAAACTATACATGTTTGGAAAGGCCCATTTCAGAGCTTTTAAACAGTATAACATTTATATGGTTTCGTAATTCATGGTTCGAGGAAGAAAGGGAAACATTACCCCTACCCCATATGTTGTAATTTCGTTCTTAAAAAATCACTTAAAATCGACACAAACCGAAAGGTTTAAGCTTTGTAACTTTCGAATATGCAATTTTTCCCCATAAATCTATATATTTTTAGAAAGGTCTGATGCAGCACTTTCAAAAAATGTAACATTTTTATGGTTTCATCATTCATGATTCGAAACAGAAAGGGAAACATTACCCCTACCCCTTATGTTACACACGGATATGTGGCATACCGCGTAATTAGAAAACAAGCTCATGCACCCACTAAATCTCAAGACACATACTTTTAATGTTGTTTTTCTTGTTTATTGCACTGAGTTCTTCCAAAAATATGTAAATACCTTATGAAAAATTGTTTTGAGGAACGGGAACTTAATTATTGGGTGTGAAATTTAGCAAATTTTACGATTTACGGCCAATGGCCGATATAAAGTCTAATCGACGTTCGAATATTAATTAATCCCTATTAAGTTATATATCAATGAAAAGGCCATGATCTTGGCTTTCAAAAAATGTAACGTTTATAGTATTTTATTGTTTCTGTTTCCGTCGAGCGGTAGATACGTGACCCCTACCCCATTGTTGAAATCCAAGATGGCGGCCAAGATGGCGGCAAAGATGGCACCAAATGAACCCCATGGGACACGATTTGATTTGGGAACATCAAAATTCATTAAATATAGACCCTAAGGATTACAAAAATGTATGTTAAAAAATACATCCATGGGGTGCATGGAACCCTACCTTCCGACTAGACTAAATCGCATGTCCATGAAAGAAAATCTCATTAAATTTCATCTAAAGTTAAGCTTGACTGAAAAGCCAACATTTCCTTATGTTTCTAATCAAAGAAAAGACCTTCGGTTGTTGCTAGTCTGGCAATCGATCAAAACGTGTATTAGATGCAGCCTTCAGACGAAATTACGTTTCTGTAACATACTCCGGAGGACAATTTATTGATTTGCCGCTATTTTCTGCCATATAACAAGGGGATTAATTTCTTTGAATCTAATCAAGTCAATTTCTTACACACCTTCGCTGTATCTCGAGAATGATCATGGTTTTTGTAATATATTCATTGACGGAACGACCTGTAGTGACGACCTGACAAACCGACTCTGGTGCCACTTTACTGTGAAGTAGTCTACGCAGAAAGTCTCATGAAATACGATAGAACTGACCTTAAACAAATCACAAAATGTTCCTATTTCTGTACTCCTTCAACAAATTTCAGACTACTTAAATAATGACGCCAAGAAACTTAGTGTGTATTCTACGTTTCTTGCAAACTACAGCAGGTTGGTTGCTTTTCTCTCTTGTTGGATAGATTATCAAATTTAGGTCATTAATTTTGCATATAATTATACATATTTACAAACATACACATAATACAGGATTGCAGAGCAATATTGCAATAAAAATGATAACACATCAAGCATGTTTTGTACATATTACTCGAGTTTCACGCACTCACGCGATCGTTTAGGTCGATTTTAATGATTAGTCTCTCTCTCTCTTCTCTCTCTCTCTCTCTCTCTCTCTCTCTCTCTCTCTCTCTCTCTCTCTCTCTCTCTCTCTATATATATATATATATATATATAATATATATGTGTGTATGTGTGTGTGTGTGTGTGTGTGTGTGTGTGTGTGTGTGTGTGTGTGTAGAAGTAAGAATACTTGCCTATCGTTTATCTTTCTGATGATAGGCATGTATCCGTCGAAAAATTGCGTAAGAGTATGTTTTCTCTCGTAAATCGTAAATCGTAACTCGTGATGATTATTTTCATTTTCTTCATCTATCACCCGTTGAAAAGATATTCTGTGAGCGCTAAATTCTCTAAGCTCCGAACAGATGTGACCTGTCCAGAAGCTGCGCGCAGCTTCACGTGGGCGGTTATATCCTACACAACTGGGGAGCCGAACCACTCCCGTGAGAAATTTAAACACATTTGGCAGAACACTTCTAGAGTTTCCCCACGCGGAAGGCAGTATTGGAGAGAAGATTGAATTATTCCCAATATCCCGTCTGCCTTTGCAATCGCTAGGATACCCTATGTGCTGCTACTGACTTCTTCAAGGGCAGATGACCCCGCCACGTTATTAATTTTGATCCTAAAACCAGAAAAACTAGGCTGCGAATAAATTCGGGAGGAAAATTGAATTAAAGAAGAAAATACATGCTGACAAAATAATGAATTATTATAATCACAGCGTTATGAGCTTTCTTGTGAGTAGATTCTAAGACGGGCGAAAAGTGAGCGGCACCTCTTATATATGGATAATTTTCTTTCTTTCGGTGTCAATAGTATCCGGACCTTTCGTATACGTTTGGCATCGATCCGGTATCTTGTTCAACATTTAAGGCGGATCAGAACGTCTGTAGTGTTGTAAATGTGTGATTACGCCTGCAGTCGCATTTGTATTGATGTGTATTATATCTACGGAGACACTAAAACAGAATTTAACCCTCGAGACTCAACGAGTTCAATCACAAATTTACAACCAGGGAGTGCTGATTCGCTGCACGTTGTATAAGTATGGAAAACACGGTCAAACAATTGTCTACGATGGGCTTTATGTTAAGGTGTAGAAGTATGGATGGAAACACATTTGTGTGTTGTGATGGCATTACTTTGATGCACTGATTGATCAAAGGGCCGCAACTTCTCGAAGCACGCTGACCAATACTGAATGTATGTGCACGTACATACAGTTTGGTTAAGTGTTATTACACATTGGGTCAGTATTACATATTAGGTGAATTACACATATTGGGGTGATATATTTGTCGACGTGCTTCAAGAGACTCGGAACCTTTGTCGAGAGTAATAAATCTATAGTAGAGACAGGAGAGATAATGTCAATGTTTGTTTTCACGGATAAGAAGAGGTGCAAAACGTGGATGCAAGGCAAAACCGTAAGATTTATCCACATTATTGTTTTTTCTAGAAAGCCAGATGCAAAGAACTTACAACGTAAAAGGTCCATTGTGCCAGATGTGTCTGGCAAAAATTGAACAGGCACATGTCATTTAAGAAGAAGAACTAGTTTTCCGTTTTAAGGAAGGACAGGTCGGACAGTAAGAAGTGCTAAGTAATGGACATTGAAAGATGTTCAACCTACATTTGTCTTATGTCATTCGGAGCGAAGAAACCTCCGTGCGCTACTTCAAGACTGTTGATGATCTGTGTGAGGGATAAAGAAAACATGAAGCATTAGCATAGCTACAACCACCTGCGTCTACCATTATCAAAGTAAATGTCAATCAGGCGGAGACGAAATCCACTTTGGAAACATTCAAAGCATGTAGGATACTCAAATATTATGTTCCTCTCCGTCTGACGCTGAAAGTTAGATAGCTACGTGAATGGATTTATAATGCCGAGCAACTGACAAAAGGATAGCATAAGAGTAAACGTTTGGAAGTTATTCAGCAAATTTAATCTTCCTTCTCATTCGCTGAACTAATGCCACTGGATTTTTAAAGTCTACTTAAAAATATATTGCAATTACTGCCGTGGTAGCGTCTTCTAAATCACGGTCGTGCTCCAAGCACGTTTGTTCTGTCCACGTGAGCTGAATAATGATCGTCTTGGGAAACGATGAAGACGATCCCAAGTCTAAACCTTCTTTATTTACAATATTCTTGCAATTTATAGAAAACACAACCGTCGTGATAAAATCGTGTAACAGAGAGATGTTCTTTCTGAGCGATTTATGGAATGTACTACAAATGTATGTACTCCAGAAATATATCTTACACTGTATGGTTTTAATCCATGGGATAGATCGTCATCTTAAAATTTAGTGAAAGACTACTTTAAATCGTAGCTTTTTTCACACATATGTTACCCTTGATTAATGTGGGGAAATGAGAGGCGTACTCGACCAATTTCTTCAATCTTCAAACGATCTTTATTTATTAAAGATTAAATAAATTGGTCGAGTACACCTTTCATTTCTCCACACTGTGTCAAGAATTTGCTGTGCTTTCGCTTCTCCTTGATGACTTCAACACTTGCAGTTGGACCGAGTCTATTTCTTGAATTCTATACTTGATTATTGGTATTTGGATTTCAATCAAGAGAAATAACAGTGATCGATTAAGAGTAGAATTTGATTAAATTGTTGCCTCCTCACTACGATCTTCAGTGATACAATTTGACATACTATATGATATTATGTTTAATTTTAGAGTAATTCTTGCAGTAGTTGTTATCGTCTCTTAGTTAACAATAGCGACTTCACAAAAATGTACGAAAACCTTCGGATGTAGTCAGGACCTTAATAGGTTCATAGAAAGTTATACACGAAAACAAATCTTTGGCAGGTGAGAACATGTTGACATACTCTTCACAATATGACGTCAGATACCATCAATTGATATTTATTGTTTGAATTGTGACATATTCTGAGTGTGAGATGTAGATTGGTTTATGCTGATGCAAAAAATTGCTTAAGGATGTGCTCACTGCTTTCGCAACACCTAACATCACCTTGTCGCTCAGCAACAAAAATTCAACATGATTTCCTTGTACGTATTTTGCGGTATTGTCTTCTGTTGTACGCCCTTTTGCTTTATATTCTTTGCGCGTATACATTTGGGATACGTAAGTATGTTGGTTCCAACCACAAATTTTAATCGCATATCAACACACGATGTTCAGAAAAAACTTTTATGACTATATAGAAAGATGTAGGCGAAAAGACGAAGAGGGTACATTTATAACTACTAAACTAGGTAGTCAAGTTACAGAGCGGTTAGTAAAAATACAAGAGCCTTCCTTGTTACCACTTAGACGAGAAATACTGATTAAAACATGTCCGTGTTTTCCCCATGGACAAAATGTAAATGTAAGTTACAATTTTTGTATTGACATACTCAATCTCGATTTATAATTAGGTGACTCTCATAAAACGTTAAACCCGTGCTAGGTAAAGTACTTTCAATTAATTGAGGGAACTGCATTGCTAACGTTTTAAGACCCTCTTGTACAATCAATATAAAACAAGTACGTGTAACTGTCCCCTAATGGCCATCCGTTAAACTATGATTGATAATATATATTAATATGCAAAGTTTAACACACGGCTTTAATATTATAAAATGTGTTATGTGTCGTTTGTTGAGTTTCTGTATCCAGTGATAAAGCTGAAAAGGCCAGTATGTGAAATATTGATGAATTTTTCACGGTTTTTATTTTTATGTCAACTATACTTTCTTTTAATTACTCACAAAAGTATGTTGATATATTCGGTTAATTCTGCCAGTGCATTTGTAACTTCATTGTTATTATTGACATGTGAATTGAATTCTGGCCCGGACAAGAATTTAAATGTAAGCAATATAGTGCATTTTACACGAATAGACGCAGTGGCGGCAAGTGGCGGGATGTTTTAAAATGCTTGAGTTTTTGCAGTAGAACAAGAACTTGTAATTGACATAAAGAACAAGATCAGTGAAGAAACAAAAATTACAGCTATTGTCCTTTTCAGGTTATCCCAAGTTGTAGACACCAAGAGCCCGGAAATTGACGGCATGGCCTTAACAGATGCTCACTCGCGCGTGCTTTGAATTAAAATGTGATGTTGGGTCATAAAGTTGAACTTTCAAAGTTATTAAAAGAACCACTGTCATATTAAACATTAGACTATTTCTGCGTAGTTGAAAAATAATGGAAGCACCATGAGACATGAATTTAATGAGTGAACAACCTTAAAAGAATGATGTTAGTAGATCCATATGCAATAAGGCACATGCATGTACCTACATTCATGGTTGACTATAATAGCATTAATCCATAGTTATACTTCGTGAAAAAAGTTTAAGTAGACCATTCCACTGATTAGATGAACTCTGCAGCATGCGCGGGTAGTATTTTGTTCACATTTGATATTTTTGTAGATTCCTACAGGCCATTTCAGGCCATTTACGTTGATTACAGTTAGTTTTAATAAAAGAAGAGTCGAAATGAAGACATGGATACTAATGCAGTAATGAATGTTTTGAACTAGACCTACGGCAGAACATACAGCGAAAAGGTAACACTGAATTTGTTTGTTGCTGTACGCCAGTATCCTGGATCTTGCAAAGTGGCCTGACGTTTAAATTTAAATCCACTTATGTTGGTTGAAACGGTCCCAACTCAATTTAGTCGAGGAACGAGGAATGAAATAAATCGAATATACGAGCCAGGGAAAATACACCCCGAGGAAGCGAATTGGAACTATCGCATTTATTCAGAAAACGTATCTTGTGAGTCAATGTAGTAATGGATGTTATTATATGGAGAATTTCTCATAATAGCTGTAGCGTAGAAATCCTTATTTCATCATCATGAAACCGGGCCTTGGCAGCATGGCAAATGCCCCATCCTACAGTACGCAATTTCCCGGTATTAATGGAATTGTACAGATGCATAAAGCTACATTGCAACAAGGGCTTACACACTCACGCGCACGTACACATACACGTACATACATCAACACGTTACACAAATACAAACCAGAATGCGATACATACATACATACATACATACATACATACATACATACATACATACATACATACATACATATATACAACGAACCAGTTCGATATTTTAAAATTTATCCAAGCAAATGGTGCTTGTGCCCTTAGACATTTCCACCGAGAAATTATGACAAAACGGGCTAAAATACTTCTCTCCTCTTTTATAGACATGGTAAGCTTTCGTATAAGTACAGGCAGATTTCCCAAAGATATTAAATTCCCACGCTAAGAATCGCAACCTTTCATAAGGAATGGTATTTTTACCTCTTCAATGTCGAGGAAGCCATTTTTGTCTTCGTCTAACCCTTTGAAGAGTTCTTCCATTTCCATATCGATTTCTTCTGCTTCCTCGTCATACTCTTCAAGATCATCCAGAGTTGTGCTGTTGAATAATTCTTTCTTCTTGGCCAGGCTAACGATGTGATCGCAGTCTTCATTCGACAGGAAATGCGGTATTTCTAATCACAGAAGACACAATACTTCAAGTCAATGAAAGTGTTCTCTATGGAATATCAAGTGAAGTTCCTGAACCCACCATATACGCTCATTTCTACTCTTGAAAGATTTCCTTTAAGGAAGTGAAATTGATAAGATCAAGGAAACGGGTAAATTCCTCAAATCACCGAACACTCGGACAGGTGTCTCGCTCACTAAATAGACTTGAGAAATTAACGTTTTATGAATACGCTGACAGCAGAATGGTAAATGTTGAACCCTTTGAGTGCTTTAATTTTTCCAACCAAAATTTAAGTGCATCATTTTACCAATTTTCATGAATTTTTGTGTAATTTTTTAAACAATTTGGACCAAATCGACAACGTATTTCATTGGCTACACTTTTTTATCAAAATTTTCGCAAAAAATCTGAAAATATTGACTGGGAATATTTTATAAGGCAACAAAATTGACTATGGCGCTCAAAGGGTTAAACAACGTAGGCGTTTACCCACGTTGCCGGAAAGTCGGAGCTCGATATCAACATTTTATTTCTTCTTCATTGTGTCATATTCGCACAGTCAACGTTTTCAAATGATGAGTAAAATAAAATATGCTTATAACTGAACAATTGATCAAATTTGTAGATAATTCTGCCACAAACAAGATATCAGAAGTTGTCCGAAAACTATATTCATGTAAGTCGCGGAGACATGTTCCTTAGCAATTTCACCAGTTGTACGTTCGCTGGTGATCAATTTAACTATAAAGATTATTAAAATAAGAGCAAACACTCTTGAAGTTTCGCTCGGTGGTAATTATTTCCTAGGTGGCACATTCAGAGAATAATACATCACACTTTCGCCCATCTACTTTAGCATATCTGTGATCTTTCGACAAGACGAGCATAATCAAGAGTCGTGTACGTCAAATAAAACATAGCACACTTCTGCACCGCTTAAGATAGAATGCGCCTTGGACAGACACTCGGGCTCTCAAATTTCAACAATACGTTTTAATCCATGGCTCATTAGTGAACATAAAATTTCAACCGTCTTAATGAAAACCAAAAATGTATTTTTTTCCCATTGAGTTAATACCGTGACAATGGCTATTTTGATTTTTCAATATCGGCAAACTTAAAGTAATTTCTTTCTCCGGTGCCAATATTTCAATGCTGATCCCCTGATTTATATTCTTGATTTGGAATGAGAATGGATGAAAGTTTCCTGCCGAACGTTTGAGCAAAATTTAGGTCTTTCACTTGCGAGGTTCATACTACCTTAAAAAATTATCTTAAGGTAGTTCGCGCCTCGAAAGTGAAAGACTTAAACTTTGGCTCAAACTTTCCTTGAGGAACATTTCCACCATTCTCTTTCAAAATCAAGAATAAAAAATGGGGGTCATCGTGCAAATTTTGGTACTAGGGGAACAAATAACTCAAGATTTACCGACATTGAAAATTCAAAATGGCCGCCATCCCTGTGTTAACTCTATGGAGTAAAAAAAAATCGAATTTCGAAAAACTAAACTGGAGAAAAGTTTTCTTACATCAAGAGCTGTAAAATGAACCCCCACAAAAGGTATATCAGAAAACAATTGTAAAAGTTTGAGAGGCCAAATTTGTGTCCCCGAGGCGCGTTCTACCTTAACCAAAGCATCAGGTGCAGAATGATGACTGATCTCGCCATCATGCATGTCTTAATTTATCAAAATTGTTAATAAAGTCTGTCTGCACTCAACATTAAACCAAGCAATCCGCACATGGAGTCACATCAATTTAGAGACATTGTGCCTGATTTATTTATTATACATCATGTCAGTAGTGACACATTCATTGTACCTCGAGCTGAATCACCATTATGCTGATAAACAGATAACTACATTTTGATTTTTCGACAGAACTCAAAAAAAGGTGCTCTGAAAGTGGCTATTGTGCTAGCAACTGAATAAAGCTTCTATCGGCATCTGCGGAACTTTCCGAGTTCAGATCCTGCTCCGTATAAAATGACATTTAAATATTGTGCTTTGACTAGTCAATTAGTGCATTTGATTTTAATCAAATTCCTCGTGGCACGTCTATAAAAGTAAGATAAGGTGCATTTTACGCTAGAGTGTAGGACACGCTCTCAACGTACATAGATTGAAGTTTCGGAGGCAGATTACATTTGGCGCTAAGTTTGCTTCTAGGCGTGTAATGTTGACAGTTGGATACAAGAACCGAAACGTCAAGTGTCCTCCACTTTAAACATAAGTCGTGGGAAATGTGAAAGGTCACTACATTCACATCTCTCCTCTACATTCACTTGTCTCCGTTTTTTTAATGACCATAGTAAGGGAGATGGTCGACTCACTGTCACCATTGGCGCATGTTGCCGGTTACGTTGATTCATCAAACACGTCTACAGTGAGTACCCGTCTGTGTGAAATGCGTGTGGAAGTGCCAAGTCAACGACGCTACGCCCGTGTCTCGTACAATACTCACCGAATAGCAACGGTCGTAGACTTCGCGTGATGACGGTGAAGAACTGTCCGGGGGCAAGTTCCATTTCTTGTTTGTGACCGACCTGCAAAACAATTCATATAAGAATGAAACACATATAGGTTAATGATGCACACAAGCATATTAAAGGCAGCTTGAATCACTATACCGTTATAGGCAGCGCTTGAGGGCTCATGTCTCCATCGGGGTGACTTACATCCGCGCGAGTTCGCATATGAATAAATAATAATAGGACAATCCTGCAAATGTAATCTTCAAAACTGCAAACATGGGGAAAACGGCAAATACTGTTCTGAAAATACTCTTCGGGTATTTTCGACCTACGCACTTATTATATTGCCTCGGGCTCGCATTCTGTCTCCGTCGTTTGACATACTGTTCACTCCGACCAACCATTGATATTCCAAGAAGCCCTGTTGTTCAGAGAAAGCAGCTGATGGAGGCATGGAAAGCAGTGAAGAGGATCCGGGCAACCTGAATGGAATTTGCTTCCAACGACTGCGACTTAAAAGAAATAGCTAAGTCATTTGTTCCAGGTGTTTTTTCACTCTATTTATGGACTATAGAACGGTATTTGGTGTACGCTTTTTATCGCCATGATAGAATATATGGTTGGTTAAACTCATACGGCAAAAGGCTGGTCCTAGGCGTTACAAACTTAATGTATTTTTTTTTTACTACATCGTTACAAGAGTGTTCACATATTGTTCAAGGTGAGCAGTAAGACTGGCATGTTAATGGTGACTGTGCGGAAATTGAATCTGCGCAACTCTGCTGCAGTCGTCAGCAGCTTGAGAAATGTTTTCGACAGTAAAAAGCAAACTTTAAAAACATGACCACAGCGCGGCGTCTGGGTATGTCAACTTGGAACTTAAGTAGTACAACAAAATGTACAGACATGATCAGGCCATGGGTCGGTTTCAGCGGCCTTGTTTGATGTGTTTATTAACACGTAATTACCTCCCCTCTGAAGCATGCATACCTTGTTAAAGTCCCCCCTGTGCGATGCTATCTACGAAGCACGGAATGATAGTCTGACACACGTAATGGAAACTCGCGATCCTGTCGGGAGTAAACACTCAAAATCGAGCGCTGACAAGGAAGTAGACCTGCTCAGAAACAATGAGAAGAGCTCGCTCGTGATTCCAAACACTCCGTTACAACGGAGGGCACAGAATAAACAATCTGACATTAACTTCATGATGGTGTTCATATATAATGCATCTTTTAGACTCCGTTACAACGGAAGGCACAGAATAAACAATCTGACATTAACTTCATGATGATGTTCATGGATAATGCATCTTCCATCCCAGTTTATTCTTTTGTACGAAAACTGAAGTCCAGTTGTACTGTACAATAATAACCTTAACCGTATCTGAACTGAAATGAGTCTGTGCTTCATATCGAAATGGCACAGTTTTAAGGTTCCAAGACAAGAAATTCTCTAGTGGTTAATAAGCTCAGAACCCCCGTGAATTATACAGTTTTCTGAAAGCCTAGATATAGGGGAACATTTTGGTTACTATAGTGTCACCATTGTTTACATAACTATTACGTGACAGGTAATTTGCATAGCCTTTCAAAAATATATAATTTACGGGGCTTCTGAGCTTATTGACCACTAGAGAATTGTTAAGGTCAATTTCTTGTCTTGGAACCTCAAACTGTTTGGGAAGTTAGGAACTTGTACAGAAATCTTTTAAGTGAGGAGTGGAGAGAAAATTGCCGTAACGCTGACGTTAAATACTTCATGTTTTGATGAGAAGGCACAACCTGAATGCTGGCTATTCGGCGTGGTCGAACAATCTCATTGTCTACTTTTCACAATCAATAAATCCCTTGCAAGTAGGAACGCTATCAGGTGGACGTTTAACCTAAAGACATACTGAATGTTATTGGATTTCACTTCTGGTTCATTGGAACAAAGATGACCAAAATACTCAATGTGATCAGCTTCTGACAAAGGACGACATTCTTGTCGAAATATTCGGGCCGTCTCTTCTCAGGAGACGAGTGGTATAAATATGCAAAAAAGAAAGACGAAATGACCAGAAATCGAGTTTAACTCGATCAAACGAGATCGTGAGTTACTAAATGAGAGTAAAAGAGCATAAGCCTCGATGCGCAACAAAAAATAGAGCCTTTATTCGATTACCCTAAAATGATAATTATAGCCTCTATACAATCACATGAAAACGACATTCAAGCAACATGCAAGTCAGAACATATATTGCAGAGTAGACACGCGCTCCTGCTTATCTTTGAAAACAAAATATATAATCAAATACCATCAGTTTTAGGTGGGCGTTGAAACACATAATAATCGAAATATGAAGACCTAGTAAAATATCGAATATCGTATGTCAGTTCATTTTAATAAAATAGATTGGAAAATTTAAATCGTCACAGTAGCGACTTACAAGTTGGGAAAATACCACAAGATTATCTATACTGCTTCATTATTGCATGGAAAACAATCCGATATCCATTTATTTTATGGCTTAGACACTGAGCAGGGGATGGTACACGAGCATTGAAATACCAGAAGGCCGCGGCTGTGAGTACTGTCTTACGACATGGAAACAGCCGTTTTTTCATCTTTCTTATATTGCCCGAGTTGCAAGGCAAGTGTTAGCTGCAGTAAAATCCATAATTGACCTTTGTGGAACTGACCATTTTTTGAAAACCTTAGGAAATGGACCCAAGGGATTCGAAAGTGATGAAATACCTCTCCTTCGGCAATGCAGACAATCGTTATTTTGTGAAGAGTGGAACTTGTGTTATGAAATATTCAAAGGGGCTGAAAAGGAGTTTATCTTCGGTTTCCAGGTCCATCAGCTGTAATTGAGCCCAGTGATACTTGACGCCACTACAATTATTTGCTCGCGGACCCCCTAACTTTACAGCGTTGATGTTGAGTGGTCCCCTCCCCTCTCCTAGCTCTGACAGGCAGCTATGTAATGACGTTTTCGTTGGCAAACCTGAAGATAATTTGCTTTATCAGAAAAGATTCTCAAAGGAAAGAAGCTTTACCCCATCCACATTTAAGCCGATTAGACTTCAAGTAATTTCTGGGTTTTGTTCGTTACGTTGCCCCTGGTAAGATTTGCAGCCACTGACGTGTGCGTACGGTGACGCATACAGCAAACATTGTGTCGGCCGCCATTTTCCGTCTAACAAACTCGTCCCGCTGTAAGCCGATTAATTTATTCGATTCCTGAGAATTAGTCTACCGAGAGTCTGTCTTGTCACACCTAAGACTTATGAATAACGCTTGGTATCAAGAAATCCACGCGGTTTGGTATGTACACCGGCATAGTAGGGTCACGGGCTTGCCTACAACTGCCATACTGCCCCAAAGCTTTCATTATAATGTAACACGTTAAAAACATACGATGTCAGTCAAGAGCGACGTATTCTATACCTTTCAATTTCGTCTGTATGTAATTTAATACACTTGGCTAGTCAACGCGTTTTCCTGTAATATTTCACCGTGGAAAAATACTTCCCCGGGTTCCGTTGTTAAGGAAGCGACTCCCATAGCAACAGCCATGATTGTAATGCATTCCGCATTCACGCGTCCGTCGACATCGATACATGGCAAGACTTTATTGTAATTTGCATATGAAAGTATTGCGCAAAAATAAAAAATTCATATTTCAAAGTGAAACATGTTTTGTGTCAGTCCATCCTAGAGTACGATTTTGGGATGGCTGTTTGCCTAAAATATAGAATATGATAGAAAACGTAATAAAAATGGAATATTTCTTAACTCCCCTTCGATGCTGCACGCCAACAACAGTAAATAACACTTCAACTGACGTCACATGCTACATACAGCCCTTTAAGCGACACATTTCCATTGATTCTATTCGAGAATAAAAAAATCAATCCATACGACCTAAGGATAGATATACGTCACTGCGCCAGGTAGATTTGTGGCGAATAAAACGTGTGTTGACTGTATGTAACTGTTGACTCGGTCTGTGTGTCTATCTGTAACCCGTCGTCTGTCAGTCCACAATCTATTTGATACTATCTCTCTGCCCGTCTCAATTTCTCTGCCCGTCTCGTCCTCTCCATTTCTCTCCCTCTCGAATCTCTTCTGCCTGTTTTTCCCCCTCCGCTCCCTCTCTCTTTCTCCTTCCCCTCTCTCTCCCCTCCCTCCCTCTCTCTCTCTCTCTCTCTCTCTCTCTCTCTCTCTCTCTCTCTCTCTCTCATACACAACCAACTTTCACTGAACTCAGCAATGTATATCTCGACCATGTTTCAACATAACATGTGCTTGTAACTCACGTCTACGCAATTTATCACCCAAGAGTATTACAAATTAATGTAGATGGTCTATGGTTTGCGATGAATCGTTTTGCTAACTCATTTGACAATCAAGGGATGCCAGGATGTTAACATTTAGTGCACGCGGGTAGTTTTCGGCTCAGTGCTGCGAACTGACGAATCGTGAAACGAGAAACGGATTATACTACGACCATGCGTACACATCTTCTTGGCCTCTGTCGTCGAACGACATTACTGTGTCACTGACCCTCGAAAGTACTCGAAGGTCTATGATTGCAAGAGGGAACTGATGCCGTCTGGTCACAATGCAGTTTGCAAAAAACAGATTGGGGCAGTAATATTGACAAACATACACCGAACATCAGGCCCACAGCAAAGGATCTGCGGCGAAGAAACCCGTGGACGAACCACACGTGTTGAGCGGCTTTCGGCACTTTAATTACTAGTATATTGGACTGAAAGGAATGTCGAAGCTTTATCAGAAAAGATCTGTAATTGAAATTTCAAGACTGGGAAATGTGAAGGGTAGTTTTGAAGGTGTTGTGCGAAGTAATGGATTATGTAGTCCCTGAGTGCACATGCATAACAAAGCTTGGGTTGAGCGCGGCAAAATTTCCCAAGAGATTTGCCCAGCTCTCAATGGTATGTTTTATAGTTGCTGTCCATGGAACATTGCTTTCTGCCTATATCATTCATACACTGTGGATCTAGTAAATCGAAACAACCCTGGGTTACTTCCATTAAACAGAATGATACGTTCATTCCTGTCTTACCGGATATTGACTTGCATTTTAAAGTTGCAGTATGGTAAGTTTCGCGGAATATTGTATGGAGAAACCGTCTGTGTACAAGAAATATACTTCATCATAACAGCTAAACCCTTCAGGTATCACAGGGATAGCAGCCATTTGAATTTCAAATGTCGATAAAAATTGGCAAATGTCTTCAGTACAAAATTTGCACGGCGACCCTTCATTTTTATTCTTGGTTTTAAGAGGGGATGGTTGAAAGTTTGCTTGGGGAAAGTTCAATTGAAAGTTCAAGGATTTACTTTGCGAAGCGTAAACTACCTTAACGTCTTGCTTTTCGTTTAAACATTGCTTGAATATCAGGGAAAAGTACATCATGAATCGTGCGTATGTCCATAGAGAGATGCAAATGTCAGGAAGCAAGTACTGAACATTATCATTTCATTGGGCCCAAACAGATGCTCTTCATGTTTTGCAAAAAAATATCGTTTTTAACATTTCTCGTACGGCCCCAGGAAACTCTTGAAACTTCCATTTTTAGCTCACGTGTGTAAACACGTGGGCTATTGTCATAGCGATGTCTGTCTGTCTGTCCGTGTGTGTGTGTGTTAGTGTGTGTGTGTGTGTCTGTCTGTCTGTTTACACGATAACTCAAAAACGCCTGAACGGATTCAAGTCAGATTTGGTACACAGGTACCATATGCTATTTGCAAGAAGTGATTAGATTTTGGTTAGTGTGGCTTGCATATTAATGAAGTTATGCAATATCGTTTTTTTCTGTACAATGGTTTCCCTATGGAGACGGTAATGACAGTGTAGACATATATCAAGAAATACTGCACAAAATTTCATGAAACTTTTCACAGATGACAATCTCAGAACATTATGATGATACTGTGAGTGTCATGTCAATTACCTGCTCATTTGCATATTTAATGAACTTTTGTTATTAGTGAGATAACTCTGTAATTTCTGCACCAAACTTGATGATACATGTACTTGCAACACATATTGATCTGATATATATCTAATTATATTTAGAAGCATTGGGCAGTGTCAAGTTAATAAATAGGTCATTTGCATATTTTATGAAGTTTTGTAATTAGTCATATAACTCCGATATAACTTCACCAAATGCGATGAAATCTGCTGCAGATACTGATCCGACTGATATCTAACTGTAGTGTAAAGCATTCAGTAGTGTGACATTAATTAAGGGTTCATTTGCATATTTAATGAACTTTGTAATTAGGTATATAACTCTGAAATTACGGCACCCAAGTCTTTGAAATTGGGCACAGATATTGTTTTGATAAATATCTAATTGTACTGAGAAGCATTTGGCAGTGTCAAGTTAACAAATAGGTCATTTGCATATTTTATGAAGTTTTGTAATTAGTGATATAACTCCAAAATAACTGCACCAGATGTGATGAAATCTGTTGCAGATACTGATCCGACAGATATCAAATTGTGGTGTAGAGCATTTACTTGTGTGAAGTTAATTAAGGGTTTATTTGCATATTTAATGAACTTTGTAATTAGTGATATTACTCCAAAATTACAGCGTTACATTTGATGAAACTTGCTACAGATGTTGATCTGATAAATATCCAATTGTACTGAGAAGCATTGAACAGTGTCAAGTTAATAATTAGCTCATTTGCATATTTCATGAAGTTTTATAATTAGTCATATAACTCCGAAATAACTGCATCAAATGTGATGAAAACTGCTGCATATACTGATCTGACAGATATCTAACTGTGTTGTAAAGCATTTAGTAGTGTAAATTTAATTAAGGGTTCATTTGCATATTTAATAAACTTTGTAATTAGGTATATAACTCTGAAATTACGGCACCAAATTTTGTGAAACGTGCTACAGATATTGATTTGATAAATATTTAATTTTTCTATGAATCATTGAACAGTGTCAAGTTAATATAGGGATTATTCGCATATTTAATGAACTTTATAATTAGTGACATTACTCTAAAATTACTGCATTCAATTAAAAAAACCGTCAAGGACACTATGTGCTCACATTCGGTTTGAATTGGTCCATTCGAGAAATATTTAAACCAGGAAAAACAAGAATGAAAAAAGCAAATAAGGTCTCCAACTTAGTACTGGAGGTCATCTTTAGGAACATGCATATCAACTTCTATAGCAATGGGAGAAGCAGATCCTAAATACATAAGCAAATGTCAACAACAAAAAACAGAGAAGGCTTGATAAAAAGAAAAGGTGGGAGTGGGCAAAAAATGCACAAGGGATCTGGTAAAAAAGTAATGCTACATCATTGATCTTCTAAACCCTACCCCCTCCTGCATATCAAATGTTCCACCCCTTGGTATTACATAAGACCAAATGACAGGAAGTACATTTACAACCTTGGAGATTTTTAATTAATGCCATGAGTGTTATCCTTCTAATGTAAACAGCACTTAAGTTAGTTACAGATAGTGAAATGCCTTCCACTGTTGGTGGTGATTACAACATCTGGAATTATCCTGGATCCAAATTTCTCATCAGTTTTTGTATGTCTTACATAGAAAAGTTGCAAAAATTGGTCCAAAATGAAAAAAATCACCTCAGCTTTGTTTTCTGGATCAAATTTTCCTACAAATTGGTATCAAATATGACAAAATTATGTTCACAGCCTTCAAAATTGTCTCACAACATATCCTGGGTTAGTATAGGTCATTTAAGGTCACAAACTGAGAAAAGTACCTAAAATATACAAATTTTGGGGTTTCCTAACACTTTGAGCAGAAAATTTATCTAATAACATCTTTCGGGACTTTATACCAAATTACAAAGCTATCAAACAAGGGACTTTATACCAAATTACAAAGCTATCAAACAAGTAATGTTGAGATAAAGTTTTCTTGACCAAAAATGACAATATTGTCTTAAAAATACATTTTTTTTTATATTTCAGGACAATTTCCATATTGTCATCTCTGTACGTCTGTGTACGAAATATGAAAGCTGTCTGTCCAGGGGTTTTAAAAAGGAAACACTGTCTCAGATTTTTTGACCAAAAATGACAAAATTGCACAAAAATAGTAATTTTCCCAATTTTGTCATAATTTCAACAAATTAGAAGAGTAACACCCTTGTAAAGAGACAACCCAAATTTGAGAGCGATTGGGCCGGCGGTTTCAGAGAAGAAGAATTTTTACTGAAAATAGAAAAATCACAAAAAAATTCAGCAAAAATACAAAATTAAGGATATCTTCAAAATATCATAAAACTGTATAAGGTTAACCTAAGGTACTTGCACACAAATTTTCAAAGCAATCAAAAAAGCGGTTCTTGAGTTATTAATTCTTAACCATTTTCATATTTTTTAAGCTCATTTTGCATAATTTTGCAATGCAGACTTCATTTGAACAAAATCCCATCTATAGCCCAGGATGCATCCACACACCAAATACCAAGCTGAAACGTGCAGCGGTTTGCGTGTTTTTGATGTTGACGGACATACTGTACATACATACATACATACATACATACATACATACATACACACATACATACAGACGCCATCGACTTCAGCCTATACGATAAACTCACATTGGTAAAACCAAATGTGAGCTAATAAAACGTGCTACAAATGTTGATCTGATGGATATCTAATTTTCCCATGAAGCATTGAGCAGTGTCAAGTTAATTAACAGCTCATTTGCACATTAAATAAAGTTTTATAATTAGTGATTAAACTCTGAGAGTACTGTGCGATGTTGAAAAAAACCTGCTTCATTTAGTGATAACATATATCTCATTGTTCTGTGAAGCGTACTACTATTAATGAACCTGTTGTAAAACACGTGAGCATATTCAGTTCATATCTGGTTATCATTTCTCCTACGCCCTTGAACATCTGAGTACGTTTCGATTCTTTCTATGCTCCTTTTCTTTTTTATTCTATTGACGTCATACAAGTGGTGAAATGAACACACTTTTCGTCAAGTTATTGACAGCCTTACAATATCGCTAATCCCATTGTTTAAAGGTAGTATGCGCCTCCAAAGTGAAAGACTTAAACTTTTGCTCGAATTTTTTTGGGGAATGTTTCAACCATTGTCTTTCAAAATTAAGAATAAAATTCGGGAGTCACCGTGCAAATTTTGGTACTGGAGAAACACATTATCCAAAATTTACCGATATTGAACTACAAAATGGCCGCCATCACTCTATGGGGAAAAATAAAATTTTGGATTTTCGAAAAACTAAGACGGTGAAAAGTTTTCTTACGCCAAGAGCTTTAAAATAAACCCCCGCAAGTGGTAGATCAGATACGAATTGTAATAGGAGGAGAGTCCGAATATTGTCCCCGAGGCGCATTCTACCTTAAACCAATGAAGCCTCGTGTTTAGCATTTTCTTGAGAAACGACCGACATCAACAAAATTTTGACAACTGCATGTGCACCTGCTGCAAAGAAAGCAGCTGTTAGTATCCAACTGCTTTACCGTGCCTTAACTCATGCGCGTAGTTGAAGGTTTAGTTTGTTATAGAATTGCTGTCGCTGGTACTATGAATGCTTCGGTCAACTTTTCAAATGGTGTAATGCATATGCACACCAAAATAAGATCACCGTGGCGTCAGGATTCTTGCGGACATGAAAGACAAACCGAACGATCTCCGCATAACAGTGCAATTTCACAGACATGATCATCAGAAGATGTTTCTCCGGGCAAGCACTGATTGCAACGGCTGACTGATTCTATCGCGATGGCATTCAGGTGGAGAAAGAAAGAAAAAACACCGCTCCATGTGGCGTCAAACCCATACCGTATGACTTGGAAAGATATACGTAATTGTAAAAACGGTTCCATATCTTGATAAGCCAATGTAATCTTAAACCATTCTCATTTCAGGGATACGTTTCTGTAATATCACTCTAACAACATTAATTGATGCACGGCTGGCGATTTTCCGGCAGTTGCCAAAGGAAACGCTCGTATGGTGACACAAGACTGCACTTTCCCCCTTTTAAGGGTCAAGTAACAATTATCTCTGTGATCGTTCACTGAATTATTGACAGAAAAGGGGAAGATTTTCTGTCTGATGTCTACGACTTAATTTGAAAAATAGCGTCAATGACACTTTGCTCACACTTGGTTAGACGTAGCAGGCCCGACTGAGTGTACGTAAAACATTTATAGCGTCTGTGGGCCTAAGCTTGTAATATTCATAATGTCAAGTGCATCTGAACACATTTTGGTGCACCGACCATCGAATATCAAGGCGACGTATGTAATGGTTGGCAACTGTTGCAATGGACACAAACATATACAAACCATGCAGCTTGGTACATCAAAATTAGTGATACAATCAACAATAAAAAAGTAAAGATGTCCTCTAGACTTGTAAATTTGTATTACGTGAAATTTATGTAACCAATATTTTGTAATTCATTGAGTAATATTTAAGAAAAAACTTATTATTGGCTTGGAGATTTTGGGTTATGTTTCGGTAAAATTCATATCCAACATTTAAAATTTTATATTTTCACCAAGTTTACACTTTTGCTGCTTATCAACATACTTTTGATTAATGATATCTTCACTTCAACAAATTCCAATTTACAGTGAAGCATGAATCTACATAGTTCCAAAGGTGAAATGTGCAGCGGTAGCGGTTCTGAAGTTTCACAGTTTGACTACGGAATTCAAGAATGAGATATTTAGCATTTTTTGGGCCAACAGTAACAAATATTGTCAAAAAATAACATATTGCAGGTTTTGCCAAAATTTGAAAAAATTTGAGATAAATTATCCTTAAGAATCTGCATATCAAATTTCAAAGCAATCGGAGTAGCAGTTTCAAAGATCTTTTTTACAAAAAAAGGAAAAAGTGACCAAAATATAAATTTGCAGAGTTCACCACAATTTGAACAAACTCAACTAAGTTTAAAAAACTCAACTAAGTTTACCCCTAGAAACATGCATACAAAGGTTCACACGTTACATTATATGTACAAGTTTTGAAGCAATCCGCAAAGCAGTTTCAAAGATGATTATTTTTTACCAAAACGGTAAAAATTGCCCCAACACAAATATGAATATTTCACCACAATTTGAAGAAAGTCACCCAAGGTCACCCTTGGAAATATGCATTTCAAGTTCAAAGCAATCAAACACACAGTTTCAGAGAAATGATTTGTCGACCAAAAGTTGAGAAAATTGCCTAAAAACTAAATATGAAAACCTCACCACAATGTGAAGAAACCTAACAGAGATCAACCCTTAGATTATGCATACCCAGTTTCAAATGAACTGGATAAGTTGTTTCAGAGAAAATGACATTTTGACAAAAATGGAAAAAACTATCCCGAAATGCAAATATGAAAATGTCACCACAATTTGAAGACTCTCAACTAATGGTGCCCCTAGAAATATGCATATAAAGTTTTAAAGCAATCAGATGCACAGTTCCAGAGAAAATGATTTTGACCAAATATTGAGAAATTGCCCCAAAATACAAATACGAAAACGTCACCACAATGTGAAGAAACCTGACAGAGGTCAACCCCCTGGATTATGCATACCAGTTTTTAAACCAATTGGACAAATGGACAGATTTTTTACGATAAACAGGAAAAATTGACTCAAAAATACAAATATGAAAATTTCATCACAATTTGATCAAATCTAACTTAAGTCACCTTAAAGACGCCTGCATCATAGGGAAAGAAGTCAGTCCCCGAGGTGGGGAGGGAGTGTTTTTGTTGCAACGGTTTACCTCATTTGATTTTATTACGTTTGACTGTGATATTTTAAATAAAGTTCAAGTCCAAACCGTCTGACTGCTTTCTTTGTTACTACAAGTAATTTTATTAATTTTGACTGTGGTATTTCAAATACAGATTTCGACTCCACACCGTCTGACTGCTTTATATATTACCGACAAGTCCTTATCTCCTCTCCAACTTGTGTATACGCCACTGTAATTGCTCCGAAAACATTGCCAACTTGCTAATCCGCTGTCGGTATCAGCGGATTAAGTGATTGAGTCAACACCACAGCCGTCCCACACGCATTAAAATAAGGATTTCACTACGTGTGGGACGGCTGTGGTGTTGACTTAAATAAGCTAATCCGCTGATACGCTCAGTCATTAACAAGTTGGCAATATTTGCGCAGCAATTTGAGTGGTATGACCACTGGTTGAAGAGGAGATAAGGAATTGGAAACACAGTCAGACAGTTTGGAGTCGAAAGCTTTATTTGAAATATCACAGTCAAAATTAATAAAATCAAATATTAAAGGTAAACCGTTGCACAAAGAAAACCTCCTCCCCACCCCAGGGGACTTTCATCTGCCCCCTGTGCCTGCATGCTAAGTTTCAATCAAATCTGGCCTGTGGTTACAGAACTTCAGCAATTTGGAGAGTTTTGACTGTTTTACCTAATTTCCATATTTTTGACACCAATATGTTCATTTGAACAAATTCACTTCTCCTTCCCTGGGTTCACCTGTACACCAAACACTAAGATGGTAGATGCTGGGGTTTTTGAGTTTTTGACTTGGACATACATACATACATACTGTATACATAATGTATACATACATACATACTGCAAACATACATACATACTGTATACATACATACATACATACATACATACATACATACATACATACATACATACATACATACATACATACATACATACATACATACATACATACATACATATGAGATGCAAATGAGACTGAATAACAATATAAGCTCTCTTTTGTACATGCACGTATACTAAATGTGAGCTAAAAAGAAACTGAACTCATTTCACCAATATTTGGTTAACTTTGTCTCAAATTGCAAATGGAGCAAGGCCCATGTGGACAGGACAGTAGCGTACTATTTTTTCCTCTGAATGTCAGTCCTTGCAAAATGTTAAAAAAAATTACAGAAAAAAACTACTATCAAATAACCGAGAACGCGTACGAACGTGTCTTCGATCGCACACAAGGTTGAGGGACTGTTGTTCGATACTACGAGTTACATCTTGTGACGACATAGGTGGAGATCGTACAATAAAGCCACGGAAATTATCGCCATTGATTTTGGACGGTTGTAATTATGATTAACCGGACCTCATTAAACACATTTTTTTTGACAACTCCTATTATCTAAGCTAACATACGACTGTACATGAATCGTTCAATAAATTGAAAGAATTGAGACACTTGGTCGATTTCGCGAAATCAGTGTCCGCAAAAAGGATAATCCGTCTTGCGTCAAAGAAAACGACCAAAGCAACACCCCTGATCGACAAGCGCACTTATGATGCACGTCGGCTCTCATGCTCTACACATCAAGCATGACAATAGAGGCACACCGCATGCGCATATGTCATGATCGCATCAAACTTGCCGATTGTATTCAATCTGGTTGAAAACCACAGTAGTCAATGCCTGGTTCTCGCATATGTTTTTGTAGACATTGGCTATTTAAGTGTTGTTAGTAATTTGTTGTTCTTTAAAACATTTATAAAGTAAACCAATTTGATGTGCAATAAAGCTGATAAACTATCTGACCCTTTAAACCAAGGGCTGTTTTATATAGACTTCGGTGTTGTTCTTCAAACAGGGAAAAAGCACTCCAACAGAATGATTGCTGTAGTACAATACGCATATAACACGATTGGAACTAATTTGGGATAATTGGATGGTGAACTAATGTCTTTAAAATTTGCAAATGTAAGCTAATCTGCTTTTTACGTTACACACTTGTTTTATGAGTAATTTGCAATATTGAGACATTCAGCTATAGGGCACTTACGATTTTTGAGAAATTTGAAAAACATGAAGATCCAATTATCCCAAAATAGTTCCAATCGTGTTATATGAAGAATATTTTTAATAGCTTTACTGTTGGCAAATTCAAGAAAAGCCATTTTGACGGCTTATAGTTCTCTTGTTTGCTAGTCAACTACCCTCGACAAGTTATTATATTTTTCTCGTACAGACCGAACCAAATATGACTATTACCCAAGTGCTATATGAAAGATTTTACATATGGTCCCGATTTCTTAAACACTGACGATGCAGTCTAGGACAATTTGTTATGCAATTAATATAGAGATTGGTTTAATGATTAATGTGCTTTGCCTATGCTTACTTTGTAATTGCTTTCTCTAATCATTATCTGGACCGCATCATTTTAATGCACTCTGAGAAATCCATTACCGGATTCACGAATCCAAAGGCGCACAAAAGATAAAATCTTGTCCTTTCGACGTAAAACGACATCGCATTAGCTTTCATACAAAGGACTTGCTTCCGCGACCAGATGAATGCAGAAAATTGGATCTGCTCGAGAGTAGAAATGCATTGTCTGTCTCAACGACCCTTCAAAACATTTCGTTTGTGCTCCGGCTATTCTTTATAATCTGAGCATGTTGACATCAAGATCTCGGATATTGGAAGTAGCAAGTAGAATTATGGGCATCCTAATTATTTCTGTCTACGTGCTTTCTCAATGTCTTTTCTCGATTGTTCCCCGTAGCGGAAAAAAATGACATGAATAATAAAAAGCCATGTCCATGAAAACTTATCTTATTTGCGCAACCGTATCTCATTCAATGAAAGGAATTTCAATAAAGCACCTTGAAGACATATCAAAATTACCAACGGGTGCGCAAAGGAGTTTCAGACAGTTTTATCAGCTCTCCCAGGTAAAAAATTTAATCATAGCAGACTTGACTATAGATATGCATGATCAGTATTCTTACCGGGTTTCAAGAACCCTCAATCACATTTCATTTCTTTTGAATATTGACGGAAATACGTGTCCTGATTTTATTAGGCCTGTCATTATCATGTTGGGCTCTGGTGAGGACTACATTTCTTGTACTGATTCCAAAAAGAAATTTTTACAGTGCATTTAAACTGAGTCTAGGCCTAATAGGATTTCTAGAATTCCCGGCTGCAACGTCACAAGCCTTTTGACGCATTTTCCAATAGCGAACGTTGACAAGTCTTGCTGTCCAAATGGCAGCAATGCAACTATTGTATGCTGAAAGGTCAGTTCACCGTTATTGAAGCACATCACAATCCTACAGGACAACATAGCCACTTTTGTCCCTGTAAATGCATATACAATAGTTTAAGAACACTTACCCAATGGGAATGTGCTTACCATATCTCTGACTTTGTCCAAATTTAGAGAAGTCTGCTGGGTTGAAAATTGTCCGGCGATTAATGTTCAGGAGGGGGGGGGGGGGGGTTTAACTGTCTTGATAAACGATCCATACATCAGCTGGTTAGTGTCGCTGAAAGAAGTTTCTACATCGATCGATGTCATGTAAATAGTTGTCACAGTTTCACGTTAGGCCTACATCACATGCTAAAGTTTTGTTGTGCCAATTCAGAGCAAATGCATGATGCTATACTATGTGTTGGATCATGGATGTAAAAAATAGATTTTTTACATCCATGGTGGATTGACGAAGGAAATGGGTAGTAACCCTGCAGAAAATAGGCGTTGACTTGAAACCATGGTGGATAATTACAATAAGTTCGGGAACGCCGTGGAAACCTGGGCGCAATCTGCAGATTGAGCAGTCCTACCATAGACAGTCGACAAAGAGGATGGGAAGCTACCGCACAGAACAAAACAACTGTGAAGAAGCGACGAGCGATCTCTTTTGGAATAATTAGAACGCGTGAATTGATTTTTGTATAATTATCAGCTGAGCGATAGCTGCTGCTCAACATCCGGTAGTTCGCAGTGCAACAACTTCATTGAACTTATTTTCAGCAAAAAGTTGTTTTTCCGATTGAAGTCGGATTCCCTTATCCTAAAGATTGATTTATTCCTAGATGCGACAAAGAAACATTGCTTTTCTTCTGAATGGGATTATTCTCTGCTATGAAAAAGGTGTGTTGAGGACACACTGAATGTAAGGTTTGCAAGCATGTTTTGCGAGATTGTACGACAGTTGGATGGTAATTAGATTTGTTTATCATTGGGTATGCAAATGCAACGTAATTTATTCCAGCATAGTTCGTTCGAAGGAAACACCGCAGCTTCCCATCCTGTTTCTCGATTCTCTATGGTCGTGCCTGCACTAACATGAATGACTGTTTGGTCACCTGACTTAAAAACAAGCATTTTATGTAGATCTGACTCTGTCGTCCCAACATTCCTCTATTGCACACATGCCCTATTAGTTGCTTAGATTAGCATTGGAGGTGTCGTTTATGCCATTAGGTAACGCAAACGCACAGTTCCTAGCTCGTGTGATTATACAAGCCGTGTAAAACGCACTTTAGACTTGGATATGTCAACGACCTTTATCTCACTCAGCAAACATGAATAGTGATGACGCTGGCATCCAAATGCATCAATACATGAATTGAATCCCTTTTCTTGTGTCTGCATTTGAAAGCAGAACTAAAACACAATACATAAAGACTCTTTCATTTCACTTCGCGGAGGTTAACGGCTGACGTAAATCGACACACAGAAAATAAGTACTTCATTTGTGTTTTTGTAGAAATTCTGGCTGTGAAATAACAAAGTGTATCCATCGTTCAGGTAGCCAAGTAATTGGAGTTTTAAGATTGAACATCCACAGGCTAAGACAGCAGAACACTTCAATCCCTTTCTGGATAATTGGAAATATGACACTGTGGTGAACGTTGACAGAGGGGCAAATCTTCAAATAGAAAACGTCTATGTGCACGCTTTCCTTTGGCTTGCCCCTTTCTAGTACTTAACGCATTTTAATTTCGTGTGAAACGAGGAAATAGAGTCAATCTTTTACAGTAAAAAGGGGACACTGAAATAGCAAATAATTCTTCTCATGAAATACGTTTACGGTTCCTTGAAAGTGGTATACTATGCATAGCGAGATCTAAATAATTCATGCAATGTTTGATAGATTTCGGATTTATGTCTGCAAACTTCTGCTTGAAACGAAACGCGTATTCGAGAAACGAAATAACCGTTTTAGCTTTTTTGAAAAAAAATTGTCCACTACATTGGGCGAAAAACAACTCAAGGGTTTAGTGTTTACTACTAAGCTTAAATACCTCAAACCATCATTTATCGAGATCTGATAAAATCAAGCACACAAAATTAAATTCAACGAGTGAATTCACTCTGGAGGGCACAATAAAGACAGATTTAAAGGGGTCATGATTGGTGATAATGATGGAATGCAACTCAAATTACAAACGACGACATAAGCACCTGAATAGGGAATTAGCATGATCTTTGGTTTATCAAATATTAAAAGATGCAAAAACCCAAATTTTGAGCCAAACATTCTGTACCTTTTAGCAAGAGATTCATGTCTATATCGAAACTATTATACCCCTTAGGTCGAAGATTTTAAGTAAGCCATGCGCTAATCGTGATCCACAAACAAACGATAACCCTTAGAATCTTACGGAATATGTCTATCGGTTACGATGAAGGAAAAAGGATTAGCAAATGTCACAGCTCTACCCAAGGATCAACCTTTAGTTGGTATCATCGCCTTTTGAGATCTAAGGTTGCCATAAATATTATATTTTAGCACTAAAAGCGAATTTCACACTTGTGTTCTGGGAGTGCACACACTATAGCGTCATCACAGTACCAAGAACCCGAAGGTCATAACAGGTTTTACCGTGCCACGCCGAGGATTATGTGAAATGCACCACTTCTAGCTATATCTGAGTGTTATTTTTTTATAACCTTCTTACATGATACCTACTTATCAATCCTCCGTCGCACACAAATACAGTACTGTATCACACTTTCGTTCATTGGGGAATAAGTGAAGTTGAAAGATGCGTCTTGAAAACTTCACTGTATGTTAAAGTTGTGAAAACATGTGAGGGGACTGTCAACCACGCCCATCAAATTACGCTACACGGAGAAAATCTTCATAATGACATCGCGTCGCATCTCGGCTCTCGGAGGGTTAAAAAATTAAATGATATGAAATTACAAATGTACAGTTTTTTTTGTATCGATATGTGAAACAACATGTTATTTCATTGTTGTGTCCGTGAAATACTAGGCGATGTCTCCAAAATGCCAACTACAATGCAGTTGTCACGAACGCAAAAGGGAGTAGAGAGACGCAAACACAGACCATTAGATAGAGATGGAGCGAGACATACAGAAAACCCAAAGACAGAAAGGCGGGGAGACAGAAGGAGGTGTGTAAATTTACGGTTAATGCTCCCGTGCAATGTTTCAGTGGCATTGTAAAGCTGTTGCTTACAAAAAATTTATGATCGGCGGATGTTGCCCGTCACTTTTCATACACTAACAGTTACTGCTGTTTTAAAAGACTCATCTTTTTTTTTATCGCAGAATCCTGGTTTGCAATATAATGCGACTGCACACTGGGAGAGAGAGATGTTATTATTCCGATAATACTGGCACTAATGGTAGATTACAGCTCTCTACGGCAATAAGTCTGCGCAATCTCTGTCCACTGCACTGACAGTAGTAAATATACCGTGGTGCTTCAGATTAGAAGGGATCATAATAACTGCTTGCCTGAATAAAAGAGATGGCAAAGTAAGACAGATGTGGATGTGATTCGAAGTATACATAAAATGTACCGCAACTTTATAGTTAATAATTCCTGATGCTGTACAGGTGGTTATTAGCAACCAGATAGCATAATTCCCTATATCTTTCATAGAGAGGATATGTATACTCCCTGTTACTGTTGACGAGCCAAATGCATTAATAGACACGGCGAAAAGAGTAATGATAGTTTCTAATACTCTGAAGCTGAGTACACCTCAGAATTATCTAGCTTGTGGTAAAAGACTAACGGCTAATAATCTAGCTAGAATACTATTTACTAACCTATAATGTTGTATAATTAATTCAAATGATCATTTGACAAGAACATGGAACAAGGGGCATGGCTATGAATCTGCAAATGTAGCACTGGCAGAAAGATTTTCAGGGGCGATTCGTATTGAACAGCGTTAATCATCTAAAACTTCGCACGGTACCAAAACAAGATTCTCGTTTAATAAAATTCCTTTGTGCACGTCGGCGAGTGAGAAACGGTGTCGTCGGTTATGCGTTCGACTTTAGAAAATACAACCAACGTGGTTTCGAGTTGAAGCCGCCGAGCTAGTGTGTGGCATAGTCTGTTTTTATCGCTATCAGATTTCTCTAGCGCACAGTCAGTTGAGTGTGATAGACCCTATTGATTGTAAAAATCGAATGATATTCAAATGTAAAGGATTTCTGTCAAGAGCTTTGGGTGGATACAACAACTTGACGCCATTATCGACAAAAACTGCAAAATCTCCTCAAATGTTACATTTGGCTTCTTTCCCTTCAACGTGAAGAGAGATTTACTGGGACGTGTGGAGTGCTACATACATAAAACATTCATTTGAAAGAGTAGATCGAAATTGAGATGGAATTCTTCACAAATGAAAATGTACTAGGAGTGTATTATTGTATACGAGGTCTGAACTGAATCCGTTTTCCGTTATCATTTATTTCCCATGCATGTCACGATCAATACATCGTACTTCATGCAATATAATCGTCGAAGAGACTAGCAATATCTGCGTTAAATATTTACTGGGCAAAGAAAGAATATGTAGGCCTGAATGGGTCATTAAAGGTGTTTCTTCCGACTTCTGGGAACTTTTATCATAGCAGACCCTTGTTGTAAATTTTACTATCCCCAGACACTAAATTTATAGTCTGTTTTTTTCAAAGACATGTTTACATGTCTCGAAAAATGCCTGGCTCGCTCTTTACAGCTACCCTCACCCCACTTGCTAGAGTGAAGTTGTAATTTCCGTAGATCCAGTGCGAGGCTGTCTGCTCGCCCAGTAAGAAGGGTGCAAAACGAAGTTGGTACTTGTTGCCGAGATTTCATTGGGATCAGACCTTTATTAATTTGATATCGATAAAACTAAAGTGGTCACTTTGATTTCTAAAGCAGGCCCAATGTTTATGTGGCAGTGAAATGTTTTAGATCTGCTTAAGTGAAAATTACGGTGAAAATGATCGATAATTCAAGTTCCTATCCCTCTGACAGATAAACAGCTCAGCAATATCGATTATTTCAAGACATCACTTGTTGTTATATATAAGTTTTAAGTTACTCGTTTTTTGCAACTTCATACATCAGTATAGATACAGTTGAATCCGGTTAGATTGGGGCTGTCTCTCTGTTGTCGCAATCTCCATCAAGGCAGTATTAAATTGCAACAAATATGATTCTGCTGGCAAATTCTGTAGTAAGCAGGCATCGATGGTGAAAAATTCCACCCGGGTTTAGCTTGCAATGAAGAGCTGATTGTAAAGGTATGGGTCAGCAACCACGTGATTCAAACACAGAATTCGACGGTTTTGTGCGCTTTGGGTGTAGAGATATCATAACATATAGAAGACATGCCTCCTAGGGCTCATGCAAACAACAAGGACCGCATTGCGTTGTCCAAGAAAACATGCTAGGGAGAAGAGTGTATATTGCTTAGCTCATGTGACAAAGATGAATCTATAAATGGCATTTCTTTGCCTCATTGAAACGCGAAATTAATTTTGTTGGACAGCGAATTGAACAAAGCCGTTGAGCTGCTCCTCTGACATTGCAAACCGTCATGATAATTTACACAAAAGGAAAATACTGATGAGAAAACATCTTGTCCACAGTGGGAGTTGTAGTATAGTGTTGAAACCAACTTTCAACTGTCGTTGTTTGCGTCAGGAATATCTGTACCGCAAAGGGGCCGCTGCAACACCTTCGTATGGCATTCAATGTCGTGTAAACACCTTGATACATGTACCAACTGCTGAGCGCGTGAAAAGGTTTGCAAGGATGCTTTTTCAAAAGGGAAATGGCAACAGGAGCTCGTTCTTGATTAAGTCTATTCTCAACAGACAGTTGCTTAGTTGACTTGTTCGGTGATGCATTCAAACTACATATTTGGTATAGCAGGCGGCAGCAAACTTTTGAAGAAAACACTTCACCGTACAGTAGTTTAAATAGACCTTAATACAAAGGTGTGCTTAGAAAAATGCAATGTACATTCATAGGTACATTTGTATGTATGTATGTATGTATGTATGTATGTATGTATGTATGTATGTATGTATGTATGTATGTATGTATGTACGTATGTATGTATGTATGTATGTATGTAAGCTTATGTATGTATGCATGCATGCATGCACGCACGAACGCACGTATGTAATGTATGTATGTACGTACCTATGTACGTACCTATGTACTAACGTACGTACGTATGTATGTATGTATGTATGTATGTATGTATGTATGTATGTATGTATGTATGTATGTATGTATGTATGTATGTATGTATGTATGTATGTATGTATGTATGTATGCATGCATGCACTCACGCACGCACGCACGTATGCATGTATGTAATGTATGTTTGTCTGTACGTACCTATGTACGTACGTACGTATGTATGTATGTATGTATGTATGTATGTATGTATGTATGTATGTATGTATGTATGTATGTATGTATGTATGTATGTATGTATGTATGTATATTAATGTTATGTAAATTTTGCGTCTTTATGGTCACATGCTTTGTTAACCTTGATATTAACGTTCACAGCGAAACACAGCTATGTGGCTTTAAGCATCGTACATTATGCCAGGTAAATTATTGATCAAAAGTTAAAGTACAGATAGAGTTGTGGCCCTGTGGAGGGAACCCGGGGCATAACATTATGGATGTCGCTATTGGGTAAGAAATTTTGTCACTTCATATACATCTTGAACATTTACAGCTTTTTCAAATAACATATTATACTGGTACCAGTGCTAGTGATCGCTAATAGAAATTTGCCACTAGCTCATAAACTCTTATTGCTACATCGTACTTTGCTAATGATGGAACAGCTGTTGATATAGGTTTAATGGATAATTTAAGCCTACATTTGCAGTACTTTATAATACTTTCACACAGTGTTTACAGGTTTATGTAATGTTTTGAGCGCGATAATGTTTGCTCTGGGCAGCAGTGATTATTCAAACCTATATTAGACGAGTTATGCATTTGAAAACATCTAGGCTACAAGATTGGTTGGGGTTACCATCTAGTTATCAAACATCAAAGCATTTTCCAAAGGTGTCAACCTAGATTTTTGCGCAATACTGAGTACTTTTCACCTTGCCATCAATTTAAATCTTCGACATATATTAGAGGTATGGAATTAACATATGGTTGAAAATTATAGAATTTTGTGTATAGTACTTGATGGAAATATGTAATAATAAACTATATGGCAAGACGATAGGCAACCGGTACACGGTCCATGCGAACAGAAAGAAAGACCAGCAGGCTGAAGGGATTCATATAAACATACATAGGTACACAGGTAGACAAATAGATAGACAGATAGATAGATAGATAGACAGATCGATAGATAGATAGATAGATAGATAGATAGATAGATAGATAGATACATACATACATACAACATTCGAGCACATGTAAAGTCAGACATATACGTACGTAAGAATGCATATACATACAGGCAAACAGACAGAAACGCTTATAGACGGCTAATGCTTTGTGCTGATTGCAAAAGCAAAGGTTGAGGACGACATGGAATTTTCATATATGTCTTCAAATTGCCTCGGGTCACTCAGCTACAACGCTGCAAGTGGCATTAGAAGCATACGTGTATACCTACAAATAGTGACTGAAGGATCCTTGGAGAGTCTGGAGAGCTCGTCAACACAGAAAAGCTTTTCAAACATTGAACAATATGAATACTTTCCGCATGTCTATAGGATGAAAACAATTTCTCATTCCTCACTGTAGTCGTGATCTTGCTCATCGCAAAACTATCTGCCAGAATTCATCTCCAATAGGCTGTCTCGTTTAACCTTTTTTTGAATATTTCTGCATGCGAGCTTCAATGTTCAGAGTTTGTGTGTGTTTTCTGATTTTTCGCTGATCACTTTCGGATTTGCGGCAAGTTTTTCTTGTAACAGTGACCGAAAATAATTAAACAGTGAAATGCAGCTTACCGTTTAGTTTACTTGCTGTGTGCGTCGACTGGATGTAATGGTATTTGTTATCACCAGATAAGCCATACCTCAATCGACTGAACGATCGTGTTGTCCAAGTTTTGTTTTCGGTTTGTCTAATATATTGTATCACAAAGACCGTCAGCAATTTACATGTTCATGGCGATACATATATATATGATATATATATATATTATATATATATATTATATATATATATATATATATATATATATATATATATACATATATATATGATAAACAGTACAATGTGTATGTGCAGCTTTGAAACTACTGATATGCCGCTGTAAACTGGTTTTCATATGACCATTTCCTAAAGTTTTGTCAGCAAGAGTCCGTGTCAAATTTGAAGACATCCTCTGTAACACATTTGCCTTGACCAAATTATTGGCACAATATTAAAATTCGTCTGAAGGTGTGAACTTTGTACATTAATAAATGATACGGTGGCTGAATACAATATGGTCTTAACAGATAAGTGAACCGCATGACTTGTTGGAAATCGGTCACCGAAGATTGAGAGAAATTATAAATTTATTAATATTACTGACAGATTCTCAAGTGGACGTGAGGGGCATGATTACGACCAGCTATTTCTCAAATGAGCTTCTAAATATCCTGTGTAGATCCTGTTCTGACATCCCTATAGCAAGAGACCATGGCACATGTGGACATAATCGACAGTCTTAGCTTATAGTTTATTTTGAGCCAAAATATAGATTTCCAAATGATATACATTATTCAAGCCGGATGCTAAACAGGCCATGGGCCTCAGACGTCTGAACACCACGCACCGTTGTTATCCTACATAATGCATGGTCAGCCATGAGGCTGTCATTCATTAAAAATGGAGGTCCATTGCATCATTTCAAACCCAGGGTTATGGGAGGTCAGCTTGCAAAATATTCAAAAAGACAAGACGAGCCATTGATTCGCTTGGCAAGGCTACAAGATTATCAACTTTGCGTGAAGCTGCTCGGTACAGGTTATCCGTATCCGAGCACAGTTAAACAAACGTAGCACTTTGTTCAAAAAGTTGAAAGATTCACATTTATATTATTATAGCAAGAAGGTAACACGAATCTAAATCTAAAGGAAACAAAAGTCTGGCCAAGGAAATTAGGAGTAAAAAAAGAAAGATTTTTTAGGTTGTATGTAGGTGATGCCAATCATCCAGAATATAGTCCGTCTATCCTTCTCCGCATGACTTTAGCTACAAAAAAATGTATTTCTGACTCTTCGGATTTATCGGTTCTGACATTTACAACAGACGTTTTTACTTTTCACGACATTTGCTGAAAAACCCCTTTGTATGATGAAATCACTTTGTGAAGAAAGGTTCATATATAGTAATCACCAAGAGAGGATATTGTAGCTTTTAAAAATGAAGTGTCTCACTCCATACCCAGGCATTGCATGGCCAGGAATCTACTGTAGTAGCAGAACAGACAAGAGTGGAATTTCAAATTGTAGTGAGACGCTAGGGTAGTAAAATTTAAATATGAGCAGTTTGGCAGAAAGGTATTCATTCGAGACATGTCAAGCGCTATATGGTTTATTAAAGCTTTACTTCAGATGTAGATAAGGAAGATTGATACGAAATTTAAAATGTTTACAACAAAGGAATGGTATAATCACACGTGAAATGTTATTGCCAGTCTGTAGTGCAGAATTCTGGCTCGGGATGTGCCAAGCATTGAAATCAGCATTTCCGAAGGGAACATTCCGATCGAAAATCGACTGAATTTTATGTATAGCTAAAGACGTTCCAACGAAAATAAAATTACAACTTTATGGATGAGTGGACCCGCTGTTCCACAGCAAACTACGATGATTTACTACGCATGGTGTTTGCGATACGCCCATTTGCTAAATTTATTAATTTGTGATTTTTTTCTGTTGGCGAGTTGTTGGGCATCACCTGAAAACTTTGGTAACAGATAAGTGTTTTCGGTAGTTTGGAATCGTGCTACATCACCAAATCTATTGTTCGCTTCATATCTCGTGTACATGTCAGGAAAACTGTATGTGAAAAGTAAATTCCAAGGTGAATGTTTCGAGTAATTTCTTCAATCGAGGGCAAAAAGATTGCAAATCGACATAGAGCAAATCGACGAAGTAAAGACATTCCTTTTTGGACGCAAGAAAAAACCGTATGCAGTCGGTCTGTTGCCACACATAATCGTTCACGTATACTTTTATTGATCTATAGGGAGCCACTGATTCCTTCCATGATAGTCGTGGTTCTTCTTTTCTCCTCATCCGCCGAAAAGATAACGAAGCCCTCTCGTATTACAGAGTATATAGTGAATACTCCTGCAACCTTTCGAATAAGCTTGTGACGTCTATGTATAGCTGAATAGGTCATGACATCTGGCGACATATGTTACATTCAACTGCATGGTTGATGAACAATCCCATCTTGCTGCTGACTGTACCCTTGTATCGGCATACTTTGTCTGTTTTTGAAGATAGTTGCGTCTCCGATTTCTCGTAGGAAACAGTAGACCCGCGGCTACAAGAACCTTTGATTTCGACGGCATTGACTGGCTAATACCTTGTCTGATTACATAAATATAGAAAAATATATTTTATACATTCACTGTCTTGGAGAGTACGAGCATCTTGTCAGATTAGATTTCACATGCCTATTTCCTGTTACATAAGGCAAACAATTCATACGGCAGAGTATTAAGATCTCTCATAATTTGCCTTACCATCTGTAAAAATCTACGAATGAAGTTGTGAAGGTCAGATTTTCGTAACCTATGGGATGTGATATATGCGTATGCAGAGATATGCGTACTCTTTAAACTTATTTGCACAGTAGACTGCACAGCAATCCTTCCCTTTTCTTTTGACAATGGGTACAAGAAATCGGCTGAAATTTTCAGACCCTGCCGAACAGGAAATCTCCGAAACTACCATACATTCGTTTTGAACAATTGCTTCCTAAAAAAATATTATAATATATAATAACATATAATAACAATAATAGTATCATGGTTTAGAACTCTGGACCGACTTCCCATGTACTGTATGCGCTTATCTGGTCATATCAATAAGTCCCCTCTAATTTTATCAATTTACACATTTAGAAGAAGTGTTTACACAATTACCTGCCCATACATTGTGTATAATGGCCTTTTTGCCCCTTGAAGCAGTTCAGATAATCCGACATGAAACATTGATTCATTACAACAAACATTATACCAAACACCGTACTCTCCACGGACAACACACATTGAACTATCGCTAGGCAAAATCAGCTCACTGATTCGATGGCATATATATTGTTCAGCGAGAAAGTGTGGAAGTCTCTCCATTGGAAATTTTTTATCAGTCTTAAACACAAAGGAAGTTACTTGGAACCTATGACTACGTAAACAGACAGACTTCATCAGAACGTTTGCTATTCCCAGCAGGAAAGAACTTATTCTTCTGACTCCACAGAATCTACATGGTTGTGCATACCTATAAAGAAGATTTTAATTCGAATGCACAACATGTCAAAAGACCGACGTTAACGATATTATTTTACAGTTGGGTTTTGGAGATGGCACTTGCATCATGCAAAGGGAGGAGATACGAATCGTGCAGCTTCATCAAGCAACACTCACGTACTAAGACGAGATTTAATCATCGTTTTCTCCCGAGAGCCATGTCTTCTCTCAGCTGTCGGGGAAGAAAATCTCTCCCGAGCGTGGTAAATTTAATGAATCGTGGAGTACGTGCTTTTTTCCTGTTTTTTCGTTTCTATAGAATTATAAAGAAGACGCCGGGTTTCTTTTCTTCAAATACAAGCCGTTTAGTTTATGATTAGGCGGCTTGGACGACACATCTTTGAATTTCTGGCTCTTTCAGAATAGTTAATCAACTTCATCTTCTCAGAAGCCTCAATGCAATTTTCGTTCGTGATGCGACAACACGGCCTCGGCAAAAAATACTTTATTACTCGACAGCAAATAAAGAAACATGATATGTAAAAGTAATGAAATCTGAACTAAAAGTTAAACAGTAATATTTACGAAGCATTTTCATTATATAATGCATAATGGAAGCCATGTTTTTATCTTTAATATTGTCGGCCTGCTGTGGAGGAATATGAATCTAGGATGATATTCGGAAATTGAGCAAGATTAAATAGTGCAACCAAAAGATTCTACAGAAGTTTTCTATGCAAATATTTAATGTCTAACTATGAAGTAATTGAGTGTCACGCACATTATTTAACCCTTTTCGGTGAACTGCACAATTAAAATTCCTTACAGTTAGTATATATATATATATATATATATATATATATATATATATATATATATATATATATATATATATATATATATATATATATATATGTTATGTATGTATATATATATTACTCAAGAGGCAATACAATTAAAGTTTGTGTATCGCGTGTTATTTAATACGCCCATGATTTAGAATTTCACCGTTCGATCGTAATTCTCCAATTCTCGGTTACCACACGAATGGTGCATTCTACTGCTTCTGAATTTGCCACTATACATATTTTCATGAAACTAAATTTTCGGGTAACTGAACTTTAATGCTTAAGTCATTCCCTGTACAACATGCATTTTTATAAGGTGCTAAATATGTCACTCACGTTTTATCACAGGAAAACTTCCTTCTTTTGCCAATCTTTTGGCGTTTGGTACATGTAAACCATGCAAAATGAGCCACTTCAGTGTTGGGATCACACTGTGATACACCCAGTTGCACACTAATGACAAGTGTTGGCACAGTACCTGATCGTTTAACGTGGTTTTATAAATCGCCAGAAGACTGGTGATCAAAACATAAGAACTTTTGACATCAGCGTGCAGAATTATGATTTACTTTGGAGAAGCTTGTAAGGTTTTAGGATTAACCGGTGAAACGACAGGCTTGATGTAGTACCCATTCTGACTTTGTAATTTGTTAGATGTAGTGTAGAGTTGCAGCATGGGTGTGCAGTTTCTTCATAACCTACGAAAACCACTTTCCATAAAATGACCATTTTTCCGTTACTGTAAGATACCCAGACAGAAAGTCATTTATAGCGTTCTGACTACTTACTTTAACGACTTCCTTGATGAAATGGATTGGTAAGCATATCCATACCGTAATTCGAAAACGTCAGATAAAGCAGGCAAGAGACTAAAGTCAGCAAAATTCATTACATTTGGACAGATGATCTCCACACCTGTGTATCAGCAAATTCCGTAAGTTTTTATTGCCCAAATTTCAATAAAGCAAAAAAAAGGGGATCATAAGCTATTCTGTTGTTGTGAAAAGTTCATCGTTTTAATATACCTAAACAAGTTTACTGATAGTTCCAAATTACTAATACTTTCAATGTAGAATGCGAAAGATACAGGCATTATAAAAGCGCTACAATACTGTTTTGGTCTACCGCTTGTGGGGGATCATTTTGCAAAACTCTAAAACTCTAAAATTTCATCCCCTGCTTTCATCTGACATGAACCCTTTGTATCTTCTTGCATTTCCTACCCCGATATCAACGATTTCCCGTCACTGATTGCGTCACTGATGGAAGAATATAAACTTATCCGAAGAAAACAATCAACGAAGAGGAAAAGGGGAAGACTTCACAGTGTCTTGTAATTTGAATATTTCGAACTTTACCATTTTTGAGACACCGGGAATTACCTGAAAGCTGAGGACAGCCTTCTTAGTGAGACACATCTCTATCCTTTCTCTAGTGCTGGTATGAATCCATTCTCATTAATTCTCCTATTTCGACATACCCGCGTCGTCAGACGCGAAAATTCTACAAAGTCACACATTTCCCTAACTTAACATCCTATAGACACCTAACCGGCTAAGATGGATACCAGCATGAGGGACTGGCGCCCCGATACGACGCGTTCTCACGACCAGAGGCAAAATGATCTGAATGCAAATTGCTTCCCATCTCCTTGCTAAAACAATTTCATAAACTGGATAAAAAGGCGAAGATTTGGGCAAAAGGGAATTCCGAGAGGCACCAAGTTAAGGAAGTTTAGTTTAGTTTTCTAGTTCGCAGAATATTTAGAGACTTTCAGGTGTCTCACTGTTACAACTTAAGTCCATGGCAACAGCATGTCTTGGTCTCAGTTTGAGTACATCTTCCCTGGATATTCCAGCTCCTTCCGTGTGCCTCGAGCATAGCCTAGCGAGTAAAATTCCCCCAAAGATACCTCAAGACAAATGTTTCCCCTCCTGTTTTTTTTATTTTACAGGGTGGAGAATCCGCCCCCCCCCCTCCTGAGTTAACACGGCAATGGCAGTCATTTTAAATTGCAAGGTGACCCCTGATTTTTTATTCTTGATTCAGAAAAGGGAATGGTTTCAAGTTTCCTATCAGGAACTTTGAGCAAAAGCTTAAGTCTTTCAATTTCGAGGTGCGGACTATCTGAGCGAGAAAGCTGGTTTTGTGCATGTTTTGAGGTGTTTTGCAACGTCGATATTCAAATGTTATTCTAAATAAAGTCTTGTGACATACTGTACAAGAAAAAATATCAATTAAATATAATTCCGATGATATTTGTCAAATTATTTTAATATAAATATTTAGGTTCAAAATGTTATTGCGCGTAGAATTCGTCAGACTCATGATCACACATTTAGATATAATTATGCTAAAATAAGTTCGTATTTTTCTAGCTTATATTTAACCTTCCGCTTATTGCCCGTTAATTTTGGTCATTCCTGTTTCCAAGAATTAATAATCTTGATTATTTGTTGATTGATTTGTTCTTTATACGCTGAAAACTTTCTTTTTATTTCGATTTGTAGGTACAATATAGCACAATCGGATGATTTCTGAGGATCGAAGAACAGCGCTTAAATTTTCAATTGCACCACAAAAGGTCGATAAAATTGATCGCTGTAGATCACATCTAGAAGAATGCTCGATATTTATACCTGCAGCTGTTTCAACGCCACATCCTTGAACTGCGTGTTTATGGCCATGGTGCAGGCCATGGCAGCCAGGCTCGTAGACGTATTAGCTGACATTTATTCCAAAGTCTTGCGTTAATCATCTTCAGCCCTAAACATTCTGCAACGTGACCCCTTCATTGTCGCTGACCTGTGGAATGTCATCTGCAGTTAACATGTTCATTATAAAATATTGTGGAGAAAACGTTGTATTACACTGTACAGCACATATCGGTTAAACTGCAATATTTCTGTCACACCGAACATTGATTGAGAGGGATGCATGTGGATACTTGTCGAGACAATCTACTTAATATGTGTCTGAGCTGTGTGCAGGTGTAATTGAATTGGGCTTAGAGTTAACTTTTTCCCGGCTGGTCGATGCTTTAAGCTAGCATTCGATCCTGATTGAGCGGGTCAAATTCGTCAATTTTTTCGTATTCCGGTTCGCATTTTCTGTACACCGTGGAACAAAGACAAATATAGAAGTTAGACTTTACAAAACAAGGATAACTAGAAAGTCTTTCTCTTAAACAAAGCTATATTACTGAACTTGATTGGCTCGGTCTTATGACCGAACAAACAGCATAATCAGTTTCTTCGGACGAGATGGACCTGGTAAATGATATATTCATCCCTTGAATGACACTGATTATTGGGACCTGTTTTCTCTATATTTGACGCAGATCAAGTTTACATGCATAAGACCGCAACAAAGGGCCGTTAGGATTTTACAACGCAGCAGAATCAAAGTCTGGTTGTTTTTCTTGCAAGGTCAGGAGTTTGTTAAGGGCAGTACACTGCAATTGTAAATTTTATCGGAGTTTCCAAGTCGCCCCACGAGGGTTTCACTTGGTGCACCAATGAAACCCTATAGGGGTGAGAATGATACTGGGGTTCCAAAACCATTTATCTATGTACCCTAACCTTGGCAAAAACACTGATGTTTACCAAATATTTCCATGCCATGAATTTAAAGCATGCACAAATACAACATCTACGCAGAAAGCAATATTCAAGAGAATTTGTCTCTCTCTGTGAATTTTGCTTTTATCTTCCTAGAGCATCGCCATCACATTGCGTTATTAAGACCCAGATGGAGACTTATTTCAGATTGAAAAGGGAAACGTTTTTTTTGAGAGATAAAAAATGTATTTGAAATGTGATGTGTTTGGTCATCCGCTTCATCATTGGAAAGATACATTGTTGTTGAGACAGCACATTTAAAATTAGACCCTTGCGCTGACAAAAATAGTTTGAAGTAGCCAATAGTGGGGCTCTTTTCCTTAAAAGATATGTAGTTCGACTGGAAAACTTGATAACTGCAGGATGCATGCAGGCAGACCGTGTTTCTATGGCATTTTCTCGTTTATTATCAAGAAATACCAATAGAAACAACAGAGTAACATTACAAAATATCATAGACCGCAACGTAGGAGCCACCTGTAAAACCGTATACTTGGCTTCCTCGTGTTTTATTGGTTTTCTTCAAGGGCAGTGTACTGTCAGTAGCTAGTGCACTGTAGCCAATCTACGCTTTATGTGTACATACGATATGAGGATCAAGGGGTCCATACGTAGTTCGACTACATCCAAATGATGTAATCACGATTTCCTACTTATCGAAATATTAGTTTCTGCTTGTCTAAATGTTTTACCTGTAAGCATGGCCGAGAAGTTTTCAGGGTGAACAAATGCAAATTGGCAGTCATCATAGGTCAGGTACACACTCCGTGAACGGTTGCATGAGTTAATTCAATCACCCTGTCTCAATATTGTAGTTGCGGAAACATCCTGCCTATGATTAAGTTTTCATGTGACTTTTGCATTGTGAATTAAATCCAAAGGGTTATTTATATTGAGGCACACCTTTGAATTATATATTTTGCTGTCACTCAAATAAACTTACAAAACGGCTACATATGCTCACTCTTATAACGAAAAACTGCGTATACCGCTTACCAAGCAGTTTGATTATGGCTAAAACATGGGATGTCACGAAACAATGAGTGACAGAATTTCTTGATAATAGTCGAAGACTTGTAAATAATACATGTTTGTTTTCCTGTAATTTGTTTTGAAATGCACCGGACTGAAGCTAAGAGCTCGGAAAATTGTTAGGATGAACGGTCATTCGTAAATATTTGTGTATGAGTTCTGACTCGAGTAGAACAAGAATATCTGCATATATAATACATATTTTTGGTTGAAACAGCAAGATGTGGATTGCCAGTTGTCAAAAACTCGCTAATTATGTCATTCGGCTCTGTCTTTATTCGTCCGCACAACAAGTTCAAACAGTTACCGTAGTTGTGGTTCAGAGGGTCCCTTCCCTACACTGTTTTTCATTGTCCTTTTGAATTTTGTTACCTTCTATTTATTTGATTGTGGATATTTTTTACGTTACCTCTCATGAGCAATGTAGAGCAGTACGGCAACAGGCCGATCTGGGGCTAGGAATCCAGACACGCATCCCCAACGTCAGGGAAAATTCAAAACTTGATACGGGACGCACGGTGCGCGTATTCCCTTGCTGAGTGAGGTGTCATAAATTCGGCAGGAGGCGCACCTAAGACTGATTTTGATAAAACGTAGACAATCTGAACTTATTGATAATTCACAAGAAGCTGACAAACGATGCAGATTAGCCAGTTGTTGTTGGCAAGATGTGCTAAGGGCAAAATATACTCCTTCTGGCCCTACACCAAATGTGACGCGTGTCAACTACTTTATGCGTTCGTCTAAAATGAGTACTTCATATTCACAGGGTGGGGTATTTTACATGTTAGAATAGCTTACTTTGTATACGTTTTCAAACGAAATAATTCTCCATAAATGATACAATTGATCCTATGACAGACGTTTACAAATTGATGAATACACGATTGATATGCTGTTCTCGAATCGAGTTCACAAGGAATAACACTTGATAAAAATAGCTGAGTTGTAAAAACACTTTCTGTGCGTCAAATGGCTCTACATCAACAAGAAAGATGAATTATGAATAAACACATTAGCAACTTCAATTTAATTTCTTATTTTCTTTCAACATTCAAGAATGATTAGTTTGAGCGGACATCCAATCAGCTAGCAGGTTGTGAGACGCCCACTCACAATACTGTTGTTATGACATGTATGAAGTCAATTAGGACACTTTCTGGACGGAGGACATGCAGGTACTATCCGACAGCGATGAATACATCGGGGCTAATGAGGTGGCTTGTATACTTTCGACCCTGAAATCTTTATACAGAAAACACAAAGTGTCAGATACTCTTCCTTGTCATAACGATTAATAGATAATAAATGTGTTGGAAATAATAAAAAATACAAACATAAACAAAATCTATATTTTCAGCTGTTTGTATTTCGAAACCAGCAAAAATGGATGAGAAAAATGTAAAGTACGTTTGAATTGTACGGACGCTCAATCCAAAAGAATTAAAAATTAAGCTATAGATGTAAATTATTATCATCAAGGTAAAGCACAACAGTGCATCCGTCCACATAGATGGAAACACCGAAATGTCTCAACAATTCAACAGACAGAGGCAAACACAACCAAATTTTACGTGCATAAAGTAAACGGAACGATCAGTTAAAAAGGATTTAGATACCTAAGACTTAAGCTATGTCGAATTTCTGTGATTTTCCAAGAATATGGAGGGAGGTTGAACCACATGGACCACCTAAGTAATCACCAATATAGGACTGGGGTTCCCTCCGCTGATGTTTTCAGGGATTCTTTTCGAAAGCGAACCGATTATCATATGTAACCTGCACCCGTCGGGCATCTCCGGATAACTTAACAGGCTATTATGCAGCCTTGCTTCACCCAAGGCCTTTGCAAATGGCAGAAAACAGATGCCGCGATTTGCGTCTCACGTGTCCGTATTGAGCCGAAGAAATTGGATCGATTTCTGTAGCTGACGAACGAGCGGGATAAGGGGAGATTAAAGACGGCAATCGATACTACCATGATCAATGAAATGCATCGGTTGGAATGAAAAAGAAAATCTCCCCCGTAGACGTCTAGTTCTTATCAGCAAGCTGCGAGCATTAACGGCGATTTTATCTCACTCGTTTGTCTCATTGTGAGTGCACGCCAAATGACATCATATCTCAAACGCTGATAAACTATGGATTTCTGCATTCACGGTGAAATATTTCGGCACGTCCTTTGCTTTCTTTATCTGCCTTTCTTAACCATGTTACATTATGTTTGATCTTGCCCTTTGTTTTGTCCTGTTCTCCCTTCTCCTTGACCTTATACTAAATCCACATCTTACTCGTTTAAGGCAGTATGCGCCTCGAAAGTGAAAGACTTAAACGTTCACCAAATTGCCTCCATGAAATTTCAACGATTTCCAAATCAAGAACATAAGTCAGGGGTCACCATGTAAACTTTGGTACTAGAGAAACTTTTTCCGGTATTTGAAATTCAAAATGACCACCATTTCGGTGTTAACTCTATGACGAAAAATATAATTTTCAATTTTCGAAAACACTAAGACGATGAATATTTTTCTTACACCAAAGGTTTTAATATGAGCCCCTACAAGTGGTAGACCAGAAAGTATTGGAAAAAATCTGAGAGCCCGAATATCTGTCCACGAGGCGAATTCCAACTTAAGATGGTTGTGTTTGAATGTATTTCAACGGCTGATATATGAAATAATGCATGAGCCATATGCTTGAAATAAAACGATTGCTGCAACGTGCGTGAGAATGTATGTTCTCCATTTCTTAATGACGTCATAATATGATCACTCAAAGGATACTGTCAAATATATTATTTTGCACACAAATGCCAATTACACAATATTCTTTCATTTCTTCACATCTCATAATTCATAGAGAAAATTTGATATCATGCAAGGGCGGGTAACTTGAACTACCATTGGTAAGAAAACACGGTCGATCGAAATATTACCGGGCTCTGCAACGTATTAGTCTGAGAGTGCATGGAGTCTTGATATTTCTGACAGTCCCTCGTGACACATTATACAAAATTCATTGATATCTATCCAATACTGAGTACAAATTTATGAAGAGTATTATATATCTGCTTATTTTTTTCCAAAATCGTATCACTCTAGTCTGCAAAACATTTAAAAATACATTGTCGTTTTTCGAAGTATTTTCATTCCTAATGGCTATTAAAAGGTCTTCAGAGATTAAAAAAGCTTTGACCTATGTGATTTTGCTGTGACATATGCTGTGGAGATTGAAGTCTGGCTCGAATTACATAAAATGCTTCTAACCAATTTGCACAATTCGTGCGTATACGCATGGCAAAGTGGTGAGCTGCGGCAAGTTACCGTTTCGCGGCTTTTGGAATTCATTACAAGTTTACAATTTGTAAATTCAGAATATGGCGCGTTATGCCATTCGCAAGGAGATGTTTTAACTTTCATTAATCGCCAACGTACCGTAGATACAGTGTTTACATCGGTCATGGGGTCCCTGGTAACCTTTGAGCAGAGTTCCGACGACAAACTCCCTTTAAACACACGTGACACCTCAAAAGTTGAATGTACGCATCGTGTTGAAGGGCGTAATAATGTATCCCATCAAAGGTCGCCAATATTCGACTGAACACAACCAAAAGTTAAATAATGCACGCAAAGCAGCCTACATCAAGGTCTATAAAGTTGAATAAATAAACGAGTTCATAAATAATACCGATTTTGAATATCTGATTGAAGGGAATTGTATGTGTGAATTATCGAGGAAAGAAATATACATATCTGGCGTATTTTGAAACCAGTCTCCTCAATTGGGCATGAGGTAGGCTAAAGCACATCGGAAATGAGGCGGAGCATTATCTACGACTTCTTGCTCAGGTATGTTTATCTTGTTCGGGAAGACAAACCTATAAGATGGCGTTGTTGCGAAAGACAAAAATGTTATACCCTCAATTACTGCTCATCCGTATTATCTGCACATGCGTGTTTGGTTACAAAGTAAACATAGTTGAAGTGCAGATATATGTTGTAAAATGATTCACTCATTCAGTTGCCTGGACTGTCGACTGAGTCAAAGTTAGCCTCTGTTGATTAAGCTTACATGTATAGTGGGCTCCGCGTGTTGGCGGCAAAGAAAAACTTACACGCATTGCCATGCATATAAAGTTAACGTTCTCTGATTTAGAAGTAATATGCTGATCATGTGTTTTTGCCATCAGCTTTCAAGCTGTGGAATGAAGTTTCGGTACCACTATGAGCGCAAGTGATCTTATTATTTGATTTTTTCCCTTTCTGGCAGACATGACACGAACCAAGAGCTTTCGTTAATTTGTATAGCTGCGACGTTCGACAAACATCGGCACTAGAGACATTGGATTGTGGAGCGAAGCACGTTCGCGGGCAAAGCGCCCCGCACTCTCCATCGCCAGTTCACTTAATTGAAAATCTAAACCAGAGGCGACATATTTCACTGCAATGAACTGACATTTCGCAGACAGAGTATTAAAGGTTTTGTTTGACTAGCTGCCTTGCGTTGAAATTTTATGATCAAATCTGCAAAACGGGCGCAACAAAGATAAGTATTAGTTGAGAGCGGTAAAAAACCCTAGATGATAAAACCGATGGCGCTGAATCAAATGCGTATTGATAAATTTATTTACAGACAAATTATCGGTGAATGAACATTGCGGAATAATTTTAACAGTTATTACGTAGCAAACTGGTGGAGAGCATTCACATTAATCTTATGCGCTTTTGACACCGTCGCACAATACGACGTTTCTTGGGCCGTCAGGTTTTTCGCGCGCTTTTTAATTCAAGCAATTTGAGTCTGGGGATAGCTCATGGTCGACATCAATTCTTACATCTGCCTGACGAAAACATCAAAGAAATCTGATGTATACATGTCTTAATTTGAGCTTTTACTTTCCCGGCGTGGCAGCAATCACTCGATACACCAGGAATCTCTGTGCGACGTGATTGCGCTGGATACTGGTTCAATTTGGTGTAACTTCTGCAATTTAGCTTCCTTTCAAATTGCAGGAACTGGCATTAAATTGCGCAATTTAAGGTTCTTGAAGGAATATTGGGAAGTCAGGCACATAATGAAATAGCGTGCGGCGTCGCAAATGGAACGACCACTGCAGGGGCCTTGCGAGCTGAAAAGGAAATTACACATCCGCGCTACGACGCTGAAAACCTGGTCACAAAAATGGAATCTTTCTCGAGTTTCAGAGTAAATTTAGTCTAGTGAGAACTTACAAAATAACTTAGCGGACAGGAAAAGTGATCCCAGGTAGGCGCTTTCCTTGGAATACATTTATAGGTTATATTGTAGACAGCATTTATCTATCATTATATATAGTAATATTGAAGTCCAACGAAAAGAAAATGGTGTATATGTAGGTCTGAGGTGCAGAACGACGTCAACTGACCTATGATTATAGACTTAATAGACCTAATGACGCATGCGTTATAGAACTTACACGTGGCTGATGTGACAATACTTGTCTCAGTCAAATGTCTGCGCAATACAATTAATACCTACAGACATTACTACAAACGTCGCTGTACACCATGTAATTGCATACCCGTGGTTCCTTACCTCAAAATGTCGAAGTTAGGTTGGAGAATAGTTATTTTCGGCTGCTTAATCTCAAAATAAAGGAGAATACAAGGGGAGGGCGGGTAATCCGCCGGCGCACAAACGACTTTAATTATACAGCTATCCCATTCAGAAACATGGACACTGTACACGATGCTTTCTGTATAGGGCTATCATCTCGCGGTTGCTTAGAGATCAGATCGATATTGCAAAGGAAGGTCGCGCTATATGTGCTACCATTTCCAATCCGTGGAGAACGCACAGACAATTGCGGGGCATGGATTTTCGTTTCCCATTGGAACAGCATAAACACGTACATTCGATTGTAACCATCCATTTCAGACACACACAAATGAAGATGTGTATAATTTTAGTCTGGGATGGCTTGTGTTTTTCCTTCGGGTTACTTCGATTATTTAATTGAGTAAACTACTCAACGAGGTAGCATTTTGATTTCATTACTCAAAATTCGCTTTAATTGTTAAAAGCCTTATTTGAAGTGTATTATCACAGATGATTGCGAAGCTGGGGCTCGTCCAAGGCAATACCTATAAATTTATTACTCAACGGTATTGCTATTAATTCTCAGGGTTGGGACACGCAATAGGCATGATGACGATAGTCCATCATAACCCGTACGAACAGTCGATGATGAAAAGCGATGACAATATTGATATAACTCGGCGAAAAACTACAAATTAACAACATTTCGGCAAAAAAAGTGGTCACTGGAAATAAAGTCAGAAGCGACCGACCTCGATGCTGTCTAGAAAAAGCAGTCCGCACAGAAGTGTTCGGTGTGTTTTGCGGTTACATTAACGTATCACGCATGATTTATAATCTTCAAACCGTGACAGAGATGACAATCACAATGTCTATTACATATACCGCCCGATCATCAGTTAGTTGTATGGACGTGTGTACGTGCACATACTTGCACACACACATACACAGCCACACACCACACAAACGTATCACCAAACTGCGCGTGTCCTTCTATGAGCGTGTACATTGTTCAATGCAGGATCACAGAGCAAGTAATAAACCTATATACCTAATTTGCCCGATGTATTCTCATTTACATGTATATATATATATATATATATATATATATATATATATATATATATATATATATATATATATATATACTCTGAGTAACGCCTATATATATATATATATATATATATATATATATATATATATATATATATATATATATATATATATATTATATGTTCATACTCTGAGTAACGCCTAAGTCTTGTTTTCTACTTGTGTTATCATTTTTACCTTAAATCGCTCTGCCATACAGGTGTTGAGCACTGTTTTACATCGTGAAGATTTCCGAACATTTTAGGATATATATATATATATATATATATATATATATATATATATATAATATATATATATATATATATATATATATATTCATTCTCCCTTACCCAAACAAAGTTTCACAGGGATCGCAAAATGAATAATTCTACTATTGTCGTTAAGATTAGCATATAAAACTGAACGTGGATGCTTGATTTATTCATGCGATGATCGCTGTGGAACTAGATTGAAACTCGAAGTGCACACAGTCCAGATTTCAAGTGCTTGAAACCATTTTGTATTCATGTACCTTCCGTACGTGTAAGCGTTTTGATGACAATTTGAAGTATTTCTGCATACAAGAGTCTGTGAGATTATTTTGTCGAATGTATAGATAAGATATATAGGCGTGTTTATTCAAACGTTTTACACTTGGCTGCTTCAAATGACATAAGACCAGAGAGACAGCCGAGTTTTGATAACAACCACAGGTATTTTCCAATCAAGTGTGTATGGACTCGAGGGAAGGCAATCACGTCTACAGGCTTACACTAACATCGTATTTCGCTGATAAGACGGTATGGAGTTGCGTAAAAAATCCGAACCATTGACGTGATCGAGAAGGTACGATTCTGAACGAAATGCTCCTCCAAATGATGATAAGCCTTGAAATTTGCGCTAGCTTCGATTATCGGATGACATGCCGCGGTGCACGTCACTATGAATTTACCCCTTCGTTAGCTTGTAAAGTGTCTTCGGCTCCGCGCGGAGACAGTGGGGTTACTATGGAGACGACGCTCCTCGTGATACCGATACCCGACGTCAAAGTTTAATCTAACACAATTTTCGAGAAGCGAACTGTAAAGTTAACACACGATGATATCGTTTTTCCTTGACTACCGTTCGGGCGGGAAATAAACTACATGTACATCGAGGTTCGTTAGGGCCTATTGAGCGTCCAAGCGTAACGGTGTCTAGAATCATATTTTACAGCCGCTGCAGACTACGTGACTTGCAGTCTATCTGTATCTCTCTAACAAAGTTGGCTGTAGGCAATTTGTCATTAATTATGCTAGCTAGAGTCTGGCATGCAAAGTTTCACAATCTAAGAGCTATGGCGCTTCCCTTGTGCGATTCACAGTGCAATGAAGAATGAGCAGATCACGATATATCGATGTGCTGGGGAAAAAATTGTGAATAAATTCTGCACTTCTGAATCCTCCTACATTTTGTGCGCTAAGATTTTGAAAGTCGGAGGCCTGCAGAAGGAATGTATACCGCCAAATCGTTTTGAGTTGATCAGCCAGAAAGGCCACGCCGCAACCCGCTGGAATATTAATTTACATTGCGGAATACGGTGAATTAATTTGTGTGTCGGTTTGTTTAAACCGCCCACTCATTCCGATCGCAGAGTACAGAAAGCGATACAAATCAAGCGATGTAGATTTGACAGAATGAGATAAACATTTCTTTTTGCTTCACCTTTAAATTCGGAAGCTAATTGCTAAATTCGAGAACGTGAGTACGATCGAAGGGGCCCATATTCATCAATCAGATCTGCAAAATATTGAAAGAATACTGAGTAATATATTTTCTTTCAACCGAGATATATGCGTTTGTATTAATATTCTAAATGTTAAGTATTACTACAGAAAATTATGATTTATTGGTGACAGTAAAAGCTTGGATGTGACACTTTGTTGACCAGTCGTATATGTGTGACGCATGAATTAATTCCTCACAGGCACGATACAGAGCGCCTCAAGTAAAAAGATTTTCTGACTCTAAAAAATCTCAAAATTTCAGGTTTACAGTTAATGTGGACTTATATTGCATAGAAAACTCATTCTTTCAGCGTTTTGTGGTTGTGAAAATCGAAAATGCAATCTTGTCGTAAATTTATAAATGCGGCTATTTTGCATTTCAAATATGCATTTCTAATTCAAAATTTGCTCTTTGGTCCCTGGTTTTTTGTTTTTTTCTTAAAGAGAATATTAGTTTCTGATACAAGTATTTCGACATGCGCTTTAGCTTAAAGCCGAATGTCTTATGTGTGTCGTCACAAATTGTGAACAACTTGCTGTTCACCATCAGTTCAGAATGTGATAGTTTTGTTCTTAAAAAGCCACTGTAGACAGTGGAAAGAAGAGCGAACACTGAGCTTGGAACCAGTGTGGCTCCGTACGTTGAAATCACTTCAAGTTCTCATTCTGAAATGTGGCCGTGGCCGTGGCCAATTGTGGTCGCAATCCAGCATTAATATAATACGCGCCAAAATTAAAACCTTTGCTCATATTTAAGCTTTAAATTATTTCTCTTTCATAATCGACACCAAAAGTGTTGCATCACAGTGCGATTCTGTTTATTAGCGAGATTAGAGTCGCCTCCATTTACCAAGCTTTGAAATTTAAAATAGCCGCAATTTTCTGTGCCGACTTTATTGGGGAAGATTACTTTTCACAAATAGGTGGTGGTGAAAACGCCATGTTCTAAAAGTTTATCGCACACAAGCGGAAGACCGGCGAAGATTGTGAGATTTAGAATGTAGGAACATCTGCTCCCGAGGCTCATTATGCCTTTACGAAAAATGTGCTGTTAAACAATAAATGCAGCTTGGAACACTCCTTGTGCGGGTGAAGATGTCAAAAGAGCTCTGAGCGGAGAAAGCGGCACAAAGCCAGATTAATCCAGATTTGCCTCACCAGGAAATTGACTCACAGAGTAAAAAATCGATGAAGAAAAGAGAAAAACGAGACTTTAATTAGCGGTGTACAAAGTCGCCACTGGCAAAACCTGGGAATTGTTCCATCAACGACGGTTTCGTCAATCTGGCGACAGATATCCATTACCCTAATATTGACCCGACATACAAATTTAAAATGGATCCGGTAACTGGTTGAAACAATACTAATGACGCTGCTTCCATGTTTATCAGATCACAAATTGAAGTGACAAATATTTATTTTATCATTTTATCAAAGGCGGAAATTCAAGAACAAAAAATCCAATGAATACAGCTATCACTATTACTAAATGCCCGCTCAAGGTCACAATCTACCATAAAGAACTGCTTCCCGATGATACCACAGACAAGGTGTGTCTGTGGTAATACTTAACTAGTTTAACCTTCTGCAAAAGTATGAAGGTTACGAATAATACGATTTGACGCTTGGTTGATTTGGTAAAGCTGTTGACTGTCATTCCTTCAGTAAGCTTCACTTTCTTAATGTGACCTTCCTTAATACAGTGGATTAAAGTAAGCATAAATATCGGTCTCGGGCAACAGTCTGAAGATTCCTGGTCTGTCTGTGGCTACGCGATTCGACCATTGGGTGTAGAAAACAGACTAATGGGGTTCAACGGTTATCTAGTTCAGTGCCTGTGATGAGAAGTTAGCTGGCCGTAGAGGGATCCCAGGGAGGGATATGAATACGAGGTTCGTCAGCTCATTTCTGGGCTTTTGTCGCTCGTCGGTAATTTTACACGGAACTCATCAATCACGAGGCATTATCTGTTCCAAGGCTTGCTTGACCATATACGCTTGCTCGCACACGTTATTCATAGAGTGCTGGTTCTTTGACCTCGTACGCACCATTGATGAGCTGGGTCCGAAGTCTGCTACCTGCATGTTAGTTACTTAACGAGGCTGTAATTATCCACGTCTTCGATGCGCTGTCGGTGAGTCTACATGATCACAAATCGACAAAACCAAATTCTTCTCCTGCGAAAAGGAGATGCTTTCACAGACAGACAGGCCCACCGAAGAAAAACTTGCAGCTAAAAATAAAAATCGATCCACCGAGATTGCGGTCCCACTAATTTGCTACGTACATTAACGTGCATGATAAATAGCCTATGGCTAAACCGGCATTGGGCACCGAGTGATTGATTTGTGTCCATGGCAACGATACCAAGTTCCGTAGAGTGAAATTAACCCGGCGACCCCAATTTCACATTTAACGCGGCAGTAATCTTGCAGAGTGCAAAGACAATATTTTACATGCCCTCTGCGATGTAGAGCACCCGATTCAATTATGGAGGATGATCCCATCAGGTTTTCTTTCTTTCTCTTTTTTTTCACCACGTGATTGCTTGGCTGATCTCGGGTGATGAGTGCCGTCATCAATACCGGCACTTGCATTAGTTACCGGCGTTTGGCATTACCCGCCATCGGTACTACTGGAAACGTGTGTACTTGCCCCGGTAAACTATAATAAGATCTCTCCCTAATAATTAAGCCAATTGCAAATCAAAGTTTAACGGTGCAAAAGGTCTCGATCAATTTTGGAATTCCTCGTGTGGAAGTTCCAACAGAAAGTCCAATAGCATTCATTCCCTATGGTACTCGAACACCTGAGAGATTTTTTGCCTGACACGAGGCATGAACATTCCATGGGCCTGCTTCACTCGCTGGCAAAAGTGAAAAAATGCTTATGGAGACTATGAAATTCTTGGCGGAAATGGACCTGAGTAACAGTAGTTGCTATTGAAAAGGAGAACAACAATATACGTGAAGGTCGCCAGTATGTATCCGCCTGCATAGGACTAGGACTGTGTCGTAAATGCCATCTCCACTCGCGACAGAACTTACCTGTCCAGTTTCGTGCTACGAGTTGAAAGACGGGACTACCTGTCCAGTTTCGTGCTACGAGTTGAAAGACGGGACTACGATATAGCGGGGGTTTCGTGTCATATTTTCGTTGCTTCGTGAAAGAATTCATTCCAAGTGCTTTAAATGTTTAGTATAGGTCGAAGAGGTGAATATTAGTAACATTGGAAAACATATCATGAACGCTCTACAAACAAAACAAAAATATTTATCATATATTATTAAATATATAAAAGGGTGCTTTGAAATGCTCTCTGACATCAGGAAGCCACGCATATTTGCAATGTGAAAAGTTTTTAAAACATGAGCGACATACCTCGACGCCCGGCACTTGGTACAGCGGTAGATTGGCGACGTAGTAGCTTCTGTCATGCCGGCAGTCGTCTCCGACGCACTGGTCGACCTCAGCGTCGGCAGTCGAAGAGCCGGCAACTTCCGCGTCTTGATTCTCTGACAGAGTCGGCGACGGGAAGGCCGAAATCATGAGGAGAGATATAGTTGCAAACACGACGATGAGGTGGTCAAACTTCGTTGCCATTTTGCCTATGCTGTTCATTTTCCGGGTTTGTGACACCAAGTTCCGGGTGACTACAAAAGGTACGAACGAGTCGTATGCAAAGTAATCTCAGTCAGTGGACCGGATTTGTTTTGCTGTATGGCCAGACACCACCAGACTCAGTTGTGTGGCATGCCCCGCCTCGTCCGATGCCAGCAGCCAGGGTTTTGAAGATATCCGTGGATTCATCTGAGTTTTGTTATTCAAGTTTTTATAACATCAGCCGGTGAAGCCTACTTATCTGAATGTTTTAGATGAGGTACGTTGATCACGAGGCAATTCAGTACCTGTTTACCGACTTTCATTAATAATGCACGCATATTGGGCAAACCCGTAAGCGAGCAACGCGCAATCGACACTTTCCCTTGTTTCTTCGAAAACGCCCACCAACTTAGGGTGTATTGAGAGAGTTGTTGAACTCTCGCTGTAGCCTCGTGCGAGATAGCGAGAACCAATATGGCGGCTGGTTTGAACAGTAGGCGACAGGCAGGTGAATGAGGATTTCGCATTTTGTACTTTTCCTAAGATTTGGTCTATCACTGAGACAAGAAGAAGGGTGTGATCGAAAACAAGAAGACAAACATGAGGGCTTGTGAATTCAAACAATGGTAAGCGATCATGAATGTGGACAATTTAATTTGTGCGTATGGAGGTGTACATATACGCGGTCCTACTAATTACTGCCCGTCACTGCCCGTCACTGCCCGTCAGGAAATTAGCCTTCCAATTACTGTAATCTGTCGATATATCAATACCAAAGACCACTTATATAATAGAAAGCTACAAAATAAGAGTCTGTTTTACTCCAAATGCCCGAGTCCTGTCTCAGAACTAACGTGAATATTGGAGCGCTAAGTTCTCTACTCGACGGGCAGTGATGATAGGCAGTGTTCGGACATCGATAACGATCAGCGTTGCCACTCGTTCGCAAATCAACGTTGTTGGGGTCTGGGACGACAATTTTGTTTGGTTGTATAGTAAGTAATGTTTTTGATATGAGATATCAACTGATTACAGTCGTTGAAAGGTAAATTTCCCGACGGCAGTGACGGGCAGTGGTCGGACGTCGACGGGCAGTATGTATGGCCAATGGTGATGCATGTACGATCACACGATTAGCGTTGCTACTCGTTCGAAAATCAACATTTTTCGGATCTTGAATATTATTTCGTTCGTTTTTACAAAGAGTAGTGGTCTTTGGTATTGAAATATCGACTGATTACAGTAATTGGAAGGCTAATTTCCTGACGGGCAGTGACGGGCAGTAATTAGTAGGACCCCATATACGTACCAAACCAGAAAGACTTGAAGCTAGCAAGACGTCCATGTGTATACATATCCGGGTGTACCGGTATGTATCGTGGAGGGGAGCGTTTAGATAGCTCAATGATAGAGCAGTGCTAGAGGCAATCGTGCAAGTATTAAAGTGAAAGATGTCTGCATTTCTAACAATTTTGGTTGCTCTGCAACATGGTGACAACATGGAGCTATGGTAAGCTTCACAAAGTCAAGTGCCACGCACGAGAATGTGGTGCGAACGAGTATGGCGAGAGTGTCCAGCTTTGGCTACGCTACCTGCCAACTCCGAGTTTGGAGGCAGCATAGCCAAAGCCAGGCCCTTTTGCCATACTTACAGGGCTAGAGAATGTGTTAATAGCTACATGTACACCTACATCCACACTGCTACAGCCTACATAACGTATAGGTACTGCAGTATATTGCTGCGGATCCGTAGCCCTACCACTCCCTTGCTAGTTGTGCGTGGGGAGTGGGGAAAAACGCTTTTTTCTCGTCGCATTTTTGAAAATGCGCACGACTGTGCACTTTTTACATTGTCTGAACTGTATCGCCCACTCCCCCAACACAACCAGCCAGGGAGTAGTAGGGCTACAGATCCACAGCAATGCAGTATGATGCTGTGAGGCTGAACTCGAGCATGGTGATGTTAGGGGCCTTGGATAATTAAAGTATGTGCACGGTAAACGAAACTAAGTGCGTTTGGCCTCAACCCCCTCCTAAACGAAAGGTTATGGCTCATTCTGTATCATACCTACAATCGGTAATTACGTGGCTATGAATATACAGTGTTTTCAATCGGGTTCGAACCCACAACATGCAGCATCCAGTCACCTAGTGGAGAAGCAACAGACAGAAATACTCCAATCGCGCAAATCAAGCATAACACATACGTTCCCACCATCATATCCCTGGCATATCCCCTCTAAAATCAATCTTTGTTCAGCGCCAACTCGACAATAACGCAGTTTATTCAAAATGGTTGTTACATTTACACCGTGCACTGAACCACATGTATGTCAAAAGAATGTTGTAGCACAGGTGCCACACTGGCCTGGTATACGACAATAGTGTAGAGTGATATTTTGGGATACAATAAAACGTTGAGCAAGATGTTGATATGAAAACATGTAGCATGATTTTTGCGCAGGGCAATGGAAATACAGTCAAATCCCCCCCTCCCCCAATGCGGAAGTTACATTGGCCGTGCGCATTGTAACAATCCACGGCCCCATGGTGAAGTAACACTCACAAAAAGACACGATACAGAAAGAATGAGATTTTTTGCAATTTATCATATCCCTCCCTTCATAAACATATGGTCATGATTCACTGGGAGTACAAACCATTTTCAAAACGCCATCAATACGTGGTTCAGAAATGAGTCATTCAAATATTCATTTTTGCATATAATGACGTCATTGACGTCATTATATGCAAAAATTAATATTTGAATGAATACATGTTAGGAAACTACACATAAGGGGAGAACCATTTGATTTTGGGGGGGGGTATGGAGGAAATGGGTATGGGAGCAAATTTTTTTTTCCTGTCACAGTGACAGCAATTTTTTTTCTACTGTCAGAGCTGCATCAATTTTTTTTTCAAATGGAGTAGCAATGCAATTTTTTTTCTTTGTCATCAAGTTTGTGATGCGTTGTATAAGGGAGCCATCATTATTTACGGCCTGAAACTCAGAAATTTCGAGTGACACCCCATGATGAATTTTAGTAACTCCCCTCTCTAACTCTGGAATTTGACTGATCCCCCCCACTTAGAAAAGTTAAATACAAATACATGTATTTGTAACATTTACAAAATACAGCAACAGTAAAGACCTTTGAAATCCTGATGTACTCTGCTAGACTATCATCAGTTATCTCATGATGGTTCAGAAAATTTTGGTGAACCCATCAAAATGAAATTGCAAGTCACAATAAAATAAAGATATAAAAGCTCACGCAGTATCTAACCATATAGTATATTGTTTAATTTGGATGGGTATTATGACAGGGTTTTCACTAGGATATCTGACCGGGCAGAATTTGAAAGTACAGGGGGAGAACACGCGAGAGGCTTAGGGGAAAGTGTCACAGGGGCTTTTCCCCTATCTTGCATGGAAATTTTTAAGATATTGATGTGTGCAATGGTGCAGTCTGGTGCAATCTGAGAGGTGTTTTTTAATTTTTTTACTAAGTGAAAATGTTAGAACACCCCAAGGGGGAGAGCACGAGAGGAGGTTTCCCCCTCTCGTATTGGAAATTTTGGGAAATTGATGTCTTTAATGGTACAATCTGAGAGGAGTTTCAGGTTATTTTGCAGTCGGTAAAACTGTTTGAAAATGACATTGAACACTCATTAGTCTGCAATATTTTTTTACATTTTATGCATGATCAGTGTTTGTGTCACAAATTCAACAACCAAACAATGACAATACAATTTGTGAAAAACAGTTCTGTTTGCCAGAGACTGAAGATAAATAAATATACAGGAACGGAAAATCTGTGACCTTCTTGTGTCATTTCTCCAGCTGCCAGCTTCTAATGAAAAGCATGAATATGGTATGTTTAACTGTCAAAATGGTCATTGAACTGAGGTAAATGAAAACATGTTTCTGTGATAATAAAGGATGAATTCAAACAGTTCAGTTTTGTCCTAGATCCTGTGAAAATTTTGAGAAATTGATGTGCCCCACGGTGCAGTGAGTGTAGTGCAATCCGATAGGTATTTTAAATGTCTTTTACCAGTAAAACTGTTAGAAGACCCAAGGGGGAGAGCACGAGAGGGGGTGCCCCTCTCGCATTTAAAATTTTGAGAAATGGATGTATGCAATGGTGCAATCTGAGATGTGTTTCAATTTATTTTGTCAAAAAAAATGAGTAACCCCGCCCCCCCCCCTTCTTCCTCTTCACATTTTGAGTAACGCCCCCTGAAGTTTTCAATTTTTTTAGTGACCCCTCCCGTGTATTTCATTATATTTGTTGTTCCTCAATTTTCATTGTCAACTTGTACATCTTCCTAATATATTTATATTGAGAGAATAATATATTGATTTTAACACTAGTTTATTAGTCCCCACGGACACCGTCCGGGGGGACTTATAGGTTTGGTCATGTCCGTGCGTCCGTCCGTGCGTCCGTGCGTGCGTCCGTCCGTGCGTGCGTCCGTCCGTTCACGCAGATATCTCAGAGACGCCTGGAGCGATTTCGTTCAAACTTGATACAAGGATAGTACCCTACCTCATACAGATGCATGTCGATTTGTTTCACAATGCGATCAAATTTGGCCGTGTTAGAGGACTTTTTAGTTTTCACCTCCATAGACCCCCATGTATAAGGCAGTCCATAGACGCCCATGTATAAGCACAGGCGACCCATAAAGTATTACTGAGATTTCACACTAGTTTTCACCCCCATAGACCCCATGTATAAGGCAGTCCATAGACTCCCATGTATAAGCACAGGCGACCCATAAAGTATTACTGAGATTTTCACACTGTTTTCTCTATCATTTTCTCTCCTTTCTTCATGCTCTGACTGATCGGAGTAAATAAAATAAATGGTTTATATAACCTAACCTAGCCTCTGCGACTCTTTATTTATTTTACACTCCATTACATGGACGTATATCTCTCATACACACATGCCGTAATTAATTAGTCAACACAACTAATTATGCTAATCCGTGGACTTATCAGAGGTTGGTCAACATCGGAAAGATAGTGATGTTAATGAAAAAGTACCATTCCTATCTTTCGCGATGTTGACCAACCCGTAAAATCCCTGATAAGTCCAAGAAAGTAGAGAAAATGATAGAGAAAACTGTGTGAAAAACTCAGTAATACTTAATGGGTCGCCTGTGGTATAAGGCAGTCGATAGACTCCCATGTATAAGGCCAAGAAAAATAAAAATTTAGTTTCTCATCGTATTCATATTGCAAAAAGGATGCAGTTACAGTTTTCGTGCCCACAGATAAAGTCGAGGGGGCTTATAGATTGGGTCATGTCCGTCCGTGAGTCCATCCGTGAGTCCATCCGTTTACGCAGATATCTCAGACACTTTGACAAAAATGTCACGTGACCTTGGTGACCTTTGACCTCAAATATACATATATGTCTATAACTCAGTAACCACAAGTGCTAAACCTTTCATATATGGTATGATGGGACACCCTATGACGCCACATATTGTACCTCATTGATTATGCGCATATCTAATTTTGAGCGAGCCAAATGACCTAGAGGTCTGATTTTTGGTATATATGGATAACTTAGCAATACAATTTTTTGACAAAGTGCCATGTGACCTTTGACCTCAAATATACATATTTGTCCATAACTCAGTAACCACAAGTGCTAAACCTTTCATATATGGTATGATGGGACACCCTATGACGCCACATATTGTACCTCATTAATTATGTGCATATCTAATTTTGAGCGAGCCAATAGAGCTAGAGGTCTGATTTTTGGTATATATGGATAACTTAGCAATACAATTTTTTTGACAAAATGTCACGTGACCTCAATGACCTTTGACCTCAAATATACATATTTGTGCATAACTCAGTAACCACAAGTGCTACACTCTTCATATTTGGTATGATGAGACACCTTATGACGCCACATATTGTACCTCATTAATTATGCGCATATCTAATTTTGAGCGAGCCAATAGAGCTAGAGGTCTGATTTTTTGGTATATAGGGATAACTTAGCAATACAATTATTTTGAAAAAATGTCATGTGACCTCAACGACCTTTGACCTCAAATATACATATTTGTCCAAAACTCAGTAACCACATGTGCTACACCCTTCATATTTGGTATGATGGGACACCTTATGACGCCACATATTGTACCTCATTAATTATGTGCATATCTAATTTTGAGCGAGCCAATAGAGGTAGAGGTCTGATTTTTGGTATATAGGGATAACTTAGCAATACAATTTTTTGACAAAATGTCATGTGACCTCAGTGACCTTTGACCTCAAATATACATATTTGTCCATAACTCAGTAACCACAAGTGCTACACCCTTCATATTTGGTATGATGGGACACCTTATGACGCCACATATTGTTACTCATTAATTATGTGCATATCTAATTTTGAGTGAGCCAATAGAGCTAGAGGTCTGATTTTTGGCATGTAGAGATAACTTAGCAATACAATTTTTTTGACAAAATGTCACGTGACCTCGGTGACCTTTGACCTCAAATATACATATTTGTCCATAACTCAGGAACCACAAGTGCTACACCCTTCATATTGGGTATGATGGGACACCTTATGACGCCACATATTGTACCTCATTGATTATGTGCATATCTAATTTTGAGCAAGCCAATAGAGTTAAATGTATGATTTTTAGTATATAGGGATAGACTATAGGATAGAAATTTTTTACAAAATGTCATTTGACCTCTATAACCTTTTACCTAAAATACACGATTATGTCAATAAATAAGTAACCACAAGTGCTATGTCCTTTATATTTAGTAGGATGGGAGACCTTATGACAACACATGCTTTACCTCGTTAATTATGCCCATATATAATTGTGGGCAAGCCAATAGAGCTAGAGGTCTGAATTTTGGCATATATGGATTAATTAGCAATACAGTGTTGTTTTTTTTCAAAATGTCTTGTGACCTTGATGACCTTTGACCTTGAATATGCATAACTCAGTAACCACAAGTTCTTTACGCTTCAATTTTGTTAGGATAATAGACCATAAGATGTCACATCTTGTACCTCATTTATTATGCACATATGTATTTCTTGGCTGGCCAATACAGCTAGAGGTCTGATCTTTTTTCCCGATTTAGAACCATAACCAAACATATACACTCCAGTGATACTTAGACATGCCTCTTGTTTCAAATTGGAACAATGACATAGACCTATGTGTCCATAGATCTGAACATATACACTCCAGTGATACTTCTTAATGACCTCATTTCCCTGCCCCATCAAGACTAATACTCCTATTACAAGTGGGGACTATGTCATTGTCAATGACTTGTTGACTCTTGTCTTGTGTTTTAAAATTTTCACAATTTACAGAAGTCAAAAAGTCCCCTTTAGATAGTGCCTATACCATTGAGATATTGCAACAGAAATCCTGAATATGATTTCTTGGGTCAGTAAAGGGAAGGAAACTTGAGTGTACTGAGGTGTAAAGTAGACCTATGTAGTGCATGCTTATATCATAAGTGGTGGGAAAAAAAACATAAGATTCTTGTGGTAAAAACATTTGCGCCGCCTATGCGCGGCGCGCCGATAAAGAATAGATGAGAATAGGGTTTCCAAATTTTGCTAATTTCTGGTGCATTGTGACAATTTTTTTTTTCACTTCTGTCTGTTATGACAATTCTTTTTTTCTCAGGCCATGACAGGATCAATTTTTTTTTTCTTCTATCTCACCTGGCGACAATATTTTTTTTCTCAAAATCCTCCATACCCCCCCCCCCAAGAAATCAAATGGTGGTCCCCTAAGACAAAAATAACTTCATAGCAACTACCAATGTCAGTTGTTATGTTGAACACACCTAAAGACATGAATAGCTCACACTACACGCTACAACAACAGCAACACATACAGTACAAGCAACACTGACAAAATTTATCTGAACTCCCGGCAGCAGTGTCCAATGTCACACGAATGCAGCTATATACTGAGAAACGAATCTACAACTGCCAACATCACTGTTTGTAAAGTGGGTTTTACAAAGATTTGTTATGGATTTCCAGGCTTGGAATTAATGGTAGACACTATGTTGCATGGCTGAGTGGATGAAAATTAACCACATGAAAGATTATTTTGGAGTATGATATTCATTTGCTTGTCAAATTTTTAGAAATAGTGATTATAAAAAGGGCTCCCTAGCCATCCTTGTTTTTTCACATTTTTTTTCTGTAGAACTCCCAAAGAAAACCACCAAAGGTCAAGCAACTTTGTTATCACTGTGGTCTGATAGTGGAGATAGCAATGATAGTGAAGACTTTGACAAAACGAAGAAAAGCAGGTTGACCAGAAGTTTGACGCAGCCGCAGCCAGACAGTTTTGAACGGTCAAAAATCTCACACTCACAGTCAAAAAAGGTAATCAATACAATATGACTCCTGTTGCAAGTGACTGTCTGTCAAAACAGCCTATAAATGTGTGAAGTGCATTATCTCTGCTGATACATTTATTCTTGGTTAAAGAAAACTTCAGTTGGTTCCAGGATTACACCGAACACTGCAGGACGCAATCTGGAAAGTATGACTTAAATGTTTCAAGTATTGAGAATCCAGAATTCTTTAAAACAAGGAGCTTGATTTATCTCCATGACTCAAAAATAACCAGTTTTGATCAGGCCAAAAAAAAAAAGGAAATGTATCTGGTAAGGTCTTTTTTTTAAAAATGGTGCGGCGACGCGCATTTTATCTTATTTTATTTATTTTTTTCGCTCAAGGGAGGGAGGAGGGTCAGTTTATAGTTTTATCAATTTAGTCACATATATACTGTTCATGCAGTCACTGATCATGCCCCAAAGAATTTTCTCTTTCTCTTCAGCCATTTTGGTTTGGTGTCAGCCACGGCCGCCGGCCACAAACAGAAAAAAAAAAGGTGACGCGCTGTTGTTCAAGTGATGCGCGCTGAGCAGAAAAATTTCATGGTTTTTTGGCCTTAATAATAATAATATTTTATTGCTTGCTTGTAAATATAGGATTTTTATCAAATTTGTGGCAATAAAAGTGTGATATAAAAATAAGTTCAAATTGATTAATGATGTCCAGATGACACTTGACTTGAGAGATGCAATTTTGCCCTGTTGCTGCTAAATCTTTATTCCAACTTGCTGACTGTTGACAAAGATTTAACAAAACTGTGGTGAAAAAGGGGAGTGAGAGGCTAAAGCCCAGATAAGTACAACTTTGTACTATGTGTCCACTTCAATATTCCCCTTACATGTAGGTGTATCAACCAGGGTTTCTTTCCAGGGTTTCATCTTACCTAATATTATATAGGGCTCAGCCCTTGGTGTCGCGCCAGGGGTTATTAAAGATTGGCAATGTTATTTGTATTGATTCATGATAAACTGTAATTGTTACTTCATAAACGTTTATATGATGACTATGCCCAGTTTCCCTCTGATGAAAGCAGTTCACGTACTTACACGACGTCAAACCCTGCAGCAGGGCAGGTATAGATTTTCTGTAGCGTGTAAAAATTTTGGACAAAAATTGGCAATTTTTACAATGATAACAGCCTATGGCGTTAAACAAGGGACGTATTATGCAATAATTATCATTGCAATGGTAACCGCACTGCCCACCTTCCACTTGCAAGCTGAAAACTATAGCGTTCCGTCTAAAAACTTGCAATTTTTGAATCTAATTATTGACACAGGGGGCGCTCTTCTATAATTCAATCCCAGCATTCTTTGCGTATGCCCCGTTCATATGCACGACAGTTTTCTCCGTTTATCTATATCAACGATACTTTGTATCAGCGACAAGGTGTATACTAACATTTACTGGCTAATAAAAGAGGTATATTTTATAAAAGGCATGTTATATCATGGTAATTTGTTTCGTATTTGTTTATTTACGAGTACTCAAAAAAAAAAAAATGGCGGCGCCCAAGAAGAGAAAGAAGGGTACACTTCCGGTTACTCGCATAGTATATTATGAATAAGCGCATGCGTAGTCAGTAAGCCGCTGGCGCGACTATTAACCTTTTAAATCAGTTCGTGAATTTCTGGAAAATTCTTCATGTTGAATGTACAGTATGTGTAATATGTATATTTTCATGTACCAGCGGGCTTTATTGTAGATACACATATACTGGTAGAGAATACTGTCTCTTGGTCTCCTCCCAAAAACTTGTTAAGGGGCTGTCGATAGTTAAAGCTGACTTATGACAAATATAATTTCTTCTTTTCAGTTGAGAGCCCCGCCCTCCCCACTCAAAATGAAAGTTCTTATGTAAAATGAGAAAATCAACAGCATCAGCATGATGCCTTAGGACTACTTTCACACACTCTCCGCAGGCTGATCCTGTATACTGTACAGATCCACATTGCATGATTAATTTCTCCCCACGGACACCGTCCGGGGGGACTTATAGGTTTGGTCATGTCCGTGCGTGCGTGCGTGCGTCCGTCCGTGCGTCCGTCCGTCCGTTCACGCAGATATCTCAGAGATGCCTGGAGCGATTTCATTCAAACTTGGTACAAGGATTACTTCATATGTCATACAGATGCACGTCAATTTGTTTTTTGATACGATCCAATATGGCTGCCAGGCGGCCATTTTATTATGATTTTTTCATGTACAGAGCCATAACTCAGACATGTTTCAACCGATTTTATTCAAAGCTGGTACAAGGACATTGACCAATGTCATAGATATGCACATCAATTTGTTTTGTGATACGATCCAATATGGCCGCCAGGCGGCCATTTTGTTACGATTTTTTCATGTACAGAGCCATAATTCAGGCATATCTCAACCGATTTTATTCAAACTTTGTACAAGGACATTGACCTATGTCATACATATTCACGTCGATTTATTTTGTGATACGATTCAATATGGCCGCCAGGCGGCCATTTTATTACGATTTTTTCATGTACAAAGCCATTACTCAGGCATGTTTAACTGAAAACTGATTTTATTCAAAGTTGGTACAAGGACATTGACCAATGTCATATATATGCACGTCGATTTTTCATGTGATACGATCTAATATGGCCGCCGTGCGGCCATTTTGTTACGATTTTTTCATGTACAGAGCCATAACTCAGGCATATCTCAACGGATTTTATTCAAACTTAGTACAAGGACATTGACCAATGTCATACATATTCACGTCGATTGTTTTGTGATACGATTCCATATTGCCGCTAGGCGGCCATTTTATGACGATTTTTTCACGTACAGAGCCATTACTCAGGCATGTTTCAACTGATTTTATTCAAAGTTGGTACAAGGACATTGACCAATGTCATAGATATGCACGTCAATTTTTCATGTGACACGATCCAATATGGCTGCCGTGCGGCCATTTTGTTACGATTTGTTCATGTACAGAGCCATAACTCAGGCATATCTCAACGGATTTTATTCAAACTTGGTACAAGGACATTGACCTATGTCATACATATGCACATCGATTTGTTTTGTGATGCGATCCAATATGGCCGACATGTGGCCATTTTATTTTTTTTCATGTCCTGAACTACAACTCAGACATGTATCAAGCGAATTTATTCAAAAGTATTTTTATCACAGACCTAATGAAGAGGACTCTATCCTCTCTGAGGACATGTAATCAAAGTACCCATTAACAAGTGGGGACTGTGTCATCAACCATGACTTGTTTCTCTTAAGGAAGAAGAACATTTTTATATACTTCTTTCAAAGAAAAATTGTTTGACACATTTCAAAGGAATTACGTTTGTCATGCATTAGCTTGACTATAATTATCGATGGTCCCTAAGTTATCATTGTTCAGCATGTAAAAAAGCCTACAGTGTGGATTGCATGGTCTTTGCTGATGCTGAGTTTTGGTCTAGGCAAAAGAGAAATTTGGTTGCCAATAATGTACGTGACAAATACTGGTATATAAGCTGTTCTGACAAACAAACCTGTACAGGTTTGGAGTAAACCAAACACTGTATTGAATAATTACAACAATAACATTGAAAAACTTTCACAAGTTCCAGGTACCAGGGCTATTACGTAAATTTAGAAACAGTGAGTGCTCATTACAGAAAACCAAGATTTGGAGCATTGCAATTCAGTGTTCTGGTATAGCAAGTTGATGCAATCTTAGTATTGCACATGTGTAAACTGCGCCAGAACTTAGACGTTGCAGTGCAGTTGGCAAAATATTTTTATGTTGATGATCAAGTTTTCCGTATTCTTAAAATATCCAGAAACAGCAATGGATCAGTTCATCCTTTGATGATTTTGGAGATTTTGGTGAAAACATCACAGGGAGCCAGCCGAATTCTTCCTCAGCATTCCACCCCGGCAGCAAGAAAAGACAGAGAGAAACATTTCAGTCTGATAAGCTGAGCCATGTCAGATTTGCCAAACCTGCAAAGAGAGAACTAGAAACTGAAGTCTGGGCTGACAAACATAAACCAAAAGTTCAGGTGAATTTAAATGTTCTACTTGTCTTTCCAGTAACCATTGCAATTATTTTGAAGGCAATAAACCATGCAATTTTATGCAAATCACTATGCAAATGAGTATGTAAATCATATGCAAATTGGCTGCTGCTTGTTAGTCTGGTCCTTTAGAGAACAATGTCGCAGTACTAGTCTTTCACAAATATTGTCAAAGAAGGAACAGTTAAACCTTATAGGCTTTAGTGTTCAGGGCATGCACACACGACAAAATATACAGAATGAACCTGACAGACCCTTAAATTTGTAAATGTTTTTTCTAGATCTTTCTCTCAAATGTCATTGAATACAACATATCATGGGATTTTTTGAACTTACAAGTGATGTAAATTTTGACATTTTGAAATTCATAATGGAAGAATCGTAACAGTATCTCTCAGATCACTTGCTAAACGGAGAATGCAAGATAAAAACGATAAAATCAGTCAACGAACACCACCTCAATGATATTTTATGCCTCAACAAAAGAAGAATTTACCAGTAAAAGCGATTATCTTTAGTTCTGTTCAGCTTGTTAAGTGCTCTGAAGTTTGTGCTGTAAAGTAAATTTATGGAAAGTCATGAACTAAGTGGCTGTGATTTTTCCACCAGACTGATTTGGCTGTACACAAGAAGAAGATCTCTGAAGTGGAGACATGGCTCCAACAACACTGTGCTGCAGGAAGGCAGAAGGTAATGTATGGTTCCAGGATTCGTCACAAGGGGACTTTAGGGGTGGGCCACCCTTCTGTTTGCTGAGCAGTCTATTCATATGTTAATAACTGTACGAATAGATTACATTTTCACAACAAAATAATATGCAAATTACACATTGGTATGCAAATTGGCTGTCCCTTTGTTTTTCCAAGCTGTGGAGAGCACTGAGGTCAAATAGATGTATTTTCTTGCGTCCTAGAGAACTTTTCGTGCAATGTGCCTTTGGCGTATAAACCTACCTGAGAGGCCATAGTGTTTATGAATTATGATTAGCCAAGTGTTTTAAGCTTCTGTCATTAATCCACATCGAGGAACTATCACACACCTTCCGCCCTCTAAGCTCTATCTTAGAGTATTGTAATAGAATTTGGATTGAAGACACAGTTATATTCTCATAGTTTGATGTTTGGATTGTTACAGCAAAGTTCAAAAACCGATCTCTTTACCGTTTAAGAGAGTAGATCAATGGCATTCTATTTGAGTCCCAGAAAAAAATGGAAAAAAAATTAAATAAACCTCCTAAATATCAACCAAGGAGTGGGTTTCAAATACCCAAGGTGGTTGTTTTTTCTAGGGCAAGCCAATTCATCATATGACTATAGAAGATATGAGAAGTAGTGTCATTGTTTTCTGTGTGTTTTCTGCACATGTTGAGTTGGTTAAAAGTACCAGTATGTTATTGAACAATCTTTCTGAGCTTTACAGGATTCTCTCCCCTGATTTCATCAATGATGCAAAGGAAACAAAATAGTCCATTTACAGCAGCCTAGTTCCTTCATGGTAAGACATAGGTGTAGGTTTAGAATATGGTATGTTGTACACGATTATGAGAAATGACTGAGGAAACTTATTCACAAAGTATGGAGGTTTTATCGTCTTTGGAAATTCAATTATTTTGGCTTTAGTGTTTGATATAATAAGAAAATAATAAGATGTTTTTCATAAATTATGAAAATACTAATATTTCTTCCTTATGTGACATTTTCCTTTTCTTTGTCTTTCTCCGATTAGAAATCTGCAATATTGCTGCTGACAGGCCCCGCTGGGGCAGGAAAGACCGCCACCATGAATGTGTTATGTCAAGAAATGGGAATTGAAATCCAGGAGTGGGTAAATCCGTTGCTGCCAGCATTTGAAGCCTCCAAAACCTATCAAGGTAAGAAACAGAAGCAGCTCACAGGAATTGACATTTTCAGAGGATGACAAAAAAAAATTCATTCTGTTTTTCCACCCACCCACACGGATATCATCTTGGATGAAAGATGCTGAGTAGGGTTGATTGAATTTGATGGCAAACAAGGGAGAGATGTCGTCGCCCTCCAAATTAATTCATCATGTCGCCACGTAGTCCACTCCTGATGATGGATTGGTTTATAGACTTATTTGCTTAGCTCAGTTTATGCAGAATGAAAGTAAACAGAATGCTCTAGTGAATGTCATTTTATGCAGTAGCTGATCAAACAGTGTACGGGTAATTTATATGACCACTCATGGATAAAAGTCCACACACTCATACAAATGTACAGTGTCATTTTTAGAGTTGTATTTTGTCATTTTTTCATTGTATGAGAATTAATGGGCTTTTCAAAAAGTTAATGGAAATGTCAGTATGGTTTGGTATGACAACCACACGTATCCTGTTTCTTTAGAGTGCCAGATGAAATAATAATACTTCATAATGAAACAGAGTAGTAAAAAAAATGAATTCCTGGACTCAGAAAAACAGGAAAACTGACCAATTAGAATTAGCAGCTTTAGTCATGAAAAAATTGTTGTAATAGTGTTTATCATGTTTTTAGGTGCCTTCAAATGTTAAACTTTTTGTTGAAATGCATCATATGGAACATGTTATACTTTACTAGTTTTAACCAACTTGACCAGATGGTGAAATATGAATTTAGCAGGGTAAAAGTTAAAGTTGTAAGTTAAAGGTTACAATTATTCGAAAATATCATTTTCCATAGCACTTAGATTGTTTTATGCAATCCTTATTGTTTTAATTATTCATCAATGAAATCAGTGTGATTTTATGTGCCACTCGTGTATGTGCCATCATTGAATGAGGATTTAGCCAGGGGGTTTTGACTGCTGTCTTTGCTAGGTGACTTGGTGCCTCACGTTGTGAGTCCGGATCCAACTGAGAATTTGCGGAATATTCTATGATTGGCTGTACAGGTACATTCTGAGCACTCGTCGTGATCATTACTGCCTTGAATGATTGATTCCAAAGCCGATGTTCTTCAGATGTAACTCGAGTAGCTCCGTCACTGCTATGTAGTAGCACCACTACTGTATGTAATTTTGTAGCAACTGTAACATTAAACTGTAACGTTAGTAACTTGTAAGAAATCCCTTTACGAGGTTACTCCTCAGTGTATGAAAAGTTTAGTCCATGCGGGATTACTCCTTTTCAAGAGAACGGATCAGTGTTCTGTTAATAACTGCATATAGTGACTCCACTACTATTACTCTACCTTCGTACGACAAGAGATTTGTCACAGCCGGTGGACAATTTTCAGTTATTGCTGCAGAAGATTAAACTCTGGATTTTTTTTTAAATCCCACATGAAATGCTACATTCAACATTCATAGCACAAAACACTAAGACCAGATGAAGCAGTCAGCCAGCAGGCAAATCCTAAATGTCACGACATTACAGAGGAATCGTCGTCGTCAAAAAATCAGGAATAAAGAAAGTCATCTCTGACGGTGACCAGCAAATCAGATATTAGCATTTTGAAGCCTTGCGTGGACATTAATGTTGCATTTGTACCCAGTGGGGGAAGATTGTACACTGATACCATCTTTTGAAATGTTACCAATACTGTTCTTGTGGCTAATCACTAGCCACTGGGAACCCCTCGCTAAAAGAGCTTTCATTCTGTCTTTCTGTGTAAGCTGATCATTTTTTGGCCCCCCAAAAGTTCATCAGGCAAGAAGGCTAATCTCTAAAGATTCCCTTTGAAAATCCCTCCTGTAATCTTCTCAGTTGAAGTCCCTTCTCGTAAAACCTCTTGCAAAAAGAAGATATCTGGAGCAGGATTCTTTTTTTTTTTAATGATATTTAGCATAATCTACATGTTTGATTATAGACCACATAGAACAGTGGAGAAAGATACTGTAATGTACATCTGCATGTGGAAAGACGATCACTGCACCATTGAAAATTTGCACATATGTTTATCTGCATCATTATGTCCAAAATAACGGCAATACTAATGATGTTAGATCACAAATTTACATTTACATGTGATTAAATATGGTCTTAAGTGGTGAGTCGCTGTTTCCAATCATCTTATAACACCAGATTGTTTCATAAATGGCAAAATGAAGAGTGGCCTTTTGATCAATCATTCATTCTCTTGAACATGACACCAAAGCTCTGATGTGCATGCGATACGTGTGTGGTCAAGTTTCACTGCTGTGGGGTGTTTATTACTAATTGATCATGACATCTGCGTAAGCAACACTTGTGTATTAAGAGCATAATAACAGTACCTGCAGAAACACATAAACCTGAAAAACAAAGGCTCCAACTGAATGGCTGTACTAAGATGAATAGGTGCTGTACGTTGTCAGTGCAAATACAGTTGAGAATTTAACTGAACTGACACAAGCCTTGATGGCTGCTCTCCAATGATGTTATGTTTTTCATCCCAAACGAAAATTGAACTACCGTTTTAATTTGTTTGTGAAATTTTAAACTTATTTTTGTTACTTTATAAACATTGTCACTTTCAAATCTTGATCAAAGTAAAACATTTTTGAAGATGGGGATGTGGCGTGCGATGACACATTCACAAGCCTTCTGGGATTGCAATTGTGGCAAATATGTTGAAAAAGTCTTACTATCCTGTGGAGTTGCTTGCTGACGCCTACAGCGACCCATTGCAGAAGCGGTTAACTGGAAAGCAAGAGTATTTCTCTACCCTTTTACAAGCAGACTTTGGTACAAGCTCATTAATTTTAACCTTTTCACCAGCATGGTCAGGCCCAAACCTGTTGTTGTCATCGGTGAGAGTGGACCTCGTAATAGGGAATCGGGGCGAACAGGTTTATAGCACTTGTAGATCTGTCCACAGGCAAATAGGATGTAACGATTGAAAAGGGAAAGTCCCAGGATTCACTCATTATACCTCTTTCTGTTTTGCTGTCTTCCAGACTTCGATTCTTTGTCATAATGAGCATGATTTTGCACATTCATAGGGAAAATATTAGCCATTAAACTGTCTTTAGTTTTCTTTGCATGAAGTTTAAGGTGAACCTGTTTTTGAATAAACAACAACACTAGTATTTTCTGTTTTTTCCAAATTTTCTCATCAGTCATCCCAAATATCACACTGTATCAAAGCTTGCCTATAGTTTGTGATCTTGTCTCCAAAGTTTGAATGGCTGCTGGTGGTATGCATATTGATCTACAAGAGAGGAAATGTTTCATCTGAAAATAGCGAGCGACATAATCATCATATATATTTTACAGGTACACAAGTCATTACATGATGAGTCTCTATATTTGTACATGTTGCAGATTTTGTTCCAGTTGGTGGTTTTACCAGTCAGTCGCAGCAAACCCTCTTCCACGACTTTCTACTGAGAGCAAACAGGTACAACACACTTCAGATATTTGAAAACAGTTCAGGGCTGTCAAAGAAGATCATTTTGGTGGAAGTAAGTATTACCTTTCTCTACAAAACTGTAAACCACGTAAACCCTGACACCAAACGATTGAATCTCTAAGTCTAGAAAGAGACCTGCTTGACATAAATGTTATCACCTCCAACAGGACATGCCAATGCCTTCTTCAGGGACCCATACAGCTTCCACGATATTCTGAGGCGATATTCTGTGACTGGTAGATGTCCGGTGGTGTTCATCCTGAGCGATAGCTTTGGTGGAGAATCCATTGTCAGGGATTTGTTTCCAAAGAATGTGCAGGTGTCGTTGGGAATTGATAACATAAGGTGAGACCATACAGCTTTGTCAGCCAGGATTTCAAATTGTATTTCAACCTGTATTTATATTTACATGTACCAGATTTTGGCATGTCACTAAGCCAAGAAAATACCATTGACGAACCCAGTTGTTGATGTGCCGATGTCAATACAGTCAGATTAAGGAAGACTGTGTTTCATCATCAAAGCTGACATTTACACTTTCTACAAAACATTCAATAATTGCCGAGAAAAGATATTTATATTCATTTCACTTACGTGTAGATGCATGCATTACCATCTCCGTGCTTAAACGGTTGTTATTTTTTCAAAATGTATTATACAATTTTTCCTTTTTCACACGGTGAAAATACATATTTTGGCCCAGTACCTTTCCATGCATGCAAGGCTCTGATCTCGTAAAACATTTAGCTTTTTCCATGCCATAGACACATGTAATATCCCTTGAATATGGTGCAGTTTGCTACAACTTAAGTGTCTGTAGTCTTTACAGGTGCCCATCATTATTTTGCCAGTCGTTGAAATTCATGCTCCAAATGTAGACATCATTCAACAAAGGGATGTCATAATTGTTCAGCTGATAATCAATATTTTGTTTTTGTTTCATCAGACATATTGTAAATAAACAAATTAAGTTTTTTCAATTTTCCATTCCGGGGTAGTTAATTATATCATTGCCTTCTCCACATTGTCTATTTTTACAGCTTTAATCCTGTAGCTCCAACCAGCATGACAAAAGTGTTGACTAGAGTGGCTCAGAATGAAGCTAGTCAGGTGAGTGTGTCCAATAACAATATTGCAGATTCAATTCAGCCTCCGACATGTGGTCGTTGCAGTTGAATCCATCTACAGATGTTAACATTCTTAAGAATCGACAGACAGACTTTGATAATCTTCTTTCATCAATGGAAAAAGAAGGCTTAGAAATTTGTCTCCGGAAGCTTAAATGATTCATGACAATCTGTTAATATCCCAACATGCCCACCTAGTACTATATCAAAAAGACACATGAAGTACTGTATCCCAAAGAAAATTTAAAACTCAATGTACATGTAGATCCTGGCTCCTATTAAACTGTATGTGAAATCAAGGTCCCTCTATCAGGTGATCGAGGGACCTTGATGAAATACAGAGTCCCATGACAAAATTTGTCTTGTTTTGTAATGTAAAATATTAATGGAAATAAAAGACACAAAGTCAGAAGTGGCTGTCGGCTTTTGCTTGACTTGAAACTAACACTTCAGACTTGCTGTCCCAGAAATATCAGTTTTTAGGTGTACATGTGTTGTATATAAATCCTACATGCCCATGGATTATTTAAAGATGTCTGAAAAACTTCAGTGTTTTGGGTGAAAGCTAGTAACTGCTGAAAACATTTCTTCTTCTCCTGATTTCTGTGTTCCCAGTCTGCAAAAGATATGAGAAGTATATATTTACGACAACGGGCAAAGATAATGTAATCCAAAACAGGAAAATGTCTTCTTCTCTATAGGTAAATTTATTGCCGCAGACCAATACATGTACATTTGGCAAAATTAAGAGAGAGGTTGTCATGACAATCAAAATACAGATTTACAGCCATGAAGATGTACCGTAAATATTTGTGGGATGTTTACAAGAATACATGCATCCTTCATGCAGCAGACAAGACATGGTTTTTAGCACAAGTGAATGGCATTACTTTCCTGATTTTTATAGAGTCCCCTAATGTCATGCTGGCCATCAAGATGATGCGGATGTTTGTTTGATAGCTCTCCATTGTGCAATATTTATGGCAATTCCTCTTACTTTATGCGGTCTCCAGGTACATGCTTAGCGGTAATATTCTCCTCGGGTTGAAATAAAACAACGAGGCGGGGTGAACTTTGACCTCGCGTACATGTATCAAACAAGGCACTCTGAAAAGACTGACGTGTTGATCAATAGGAACATGCATGGGAAGGGGGATGAGACCCCCCAAGGAGGATTTTCTGGGATTGTGGGATGAATTTTTAAGATGTTAGGAGTAGCACATTGTGTGAAAGACAGACTAATCAACCAATCTAGAAATCTTATCAACTGCAATCGCCTCATCAACCAGTTTTTAGGACTCATCCAGACCCAATACATGCATTTTGTTAATCACGGAAAAGTTGAAGCCGATCTGGTTAATCCAGTCTAGAGTTTCAAAGGATGAGAGTTCTAAACTTATTTCTCCTCCTCCTAAGTTTATATTGCATTTACGCAGATGGGAATGTTATCGACATACAAAGAATACAATGATTTCCCAACCAAACTGTAAAATGGCAAAAAAAAGAGATTGGCACTTCCAATAGGGTACTGGCATGAAACAATGTAGGAGTTGGTTAAATTTATGAAAAGGAAGTTTTTTGATCATTAACCGTTGACAATTTGTGAAAGAATATGCTATCCATGGAGTTACCCTCAAATTAGTAGTTATTTATGGTATTGTAAATTTGTGGTATTGTAATATTTCAATTTTTCTGATCATTGATTCTGTAATGAAAATGTAACACTACAGAAGCATTTATTGCTTCAGTGAGTAGCAAATCTGTGAATGATAACCCAGCGAAGACATGTGATATCCTCAAATATTCAAACATTCGGCGCTAAACGCAGGTGAAAAGAACAGAAAAGGGTTGACAGGATCCAGGTCCAATATTATGTGACATTGGAAATGCTGAATGTTTACAAATATCTATGATGTGATCAAATAAACATGTTGGATTTCCTTCCTTTCCTGACCACTTCACGTCAAACTTTTCACATGACCTTTGTAACTGTTCTTTATGCATTGCACATGTATGTTTACAAACCCATCACTGCAATTCACAATCCATTACTCCATTAGCTTCAGTGCTTTTTGATGTAATTTCGAGATCAACTTATTTTTATTGTTCCACATACAAAGGTCATCAGTGATTCAAAGTCCCAAGTAAACATATCTTTTCATCTTCTGTAATGGCCGTCTGTGATTAACTTATCCATATGCTCATTTATTATGTATGACTACCATGTACCTGAGTTATCCCGTGTTTTCCATATATGCCTTTATTAATTGTAGGGACATGTAAATTTTACGATGCCTTCCAAAGAGACCCTAGAGGAATTAACAAGTGCAAGTTCAGGTGATATACGAGGTGCTATCAATGCCTTACAGTTCACTTGTCTGCAGGGTAAGTGATTTACTGGCCCTTGGCTCTGCTTTTTGATTTCCTTTGCAGATAGGTACGTCATCTAGCTTGATTATGTGCTGAGTTATGCCAGAGTTTTGCACATGAATGCAGAATGCCGAATCTCTATTGGGTCGACTCTGTGTAATTCAAGTTTACTAAAACATACCTTTTTGCCCAGCCAAATAGTATGTACATACCATCGTATGTATGTACAGTCTATACATGTATCTATGTCTGTACACAATGTATGTGTGTCAGTGTTCGCGGTGACTTTTTCTCCTCACGTACGGCATACGCATTAGTCTGCTAAAATTGCGTAATGGCTGGATTTGAGTGCGTAATTTCACTTCCGCACTCGATTGATGAAAAAACTGACTGCAAAATACAATGTGCCGTTGAATAAACCTACACTACATATTCGGATTGTACGATGTAACATTATTTTAATGAAAACAGTTTAACGAACAACTTGAACAATGTTGAAACGTAACAGCGAAGGTTAGACATGCGACCGTCAAAACACATCGGGCAACCCAAAAGTTAGAGTTATGGCAGCTTATCCAGACGGTTTCTGGACGTTTCGGCACCAAGTCGTTTCGGCCCAAGACGTTTCGGCCTTCGAATTTCAGGCCCCAAGTCCGACGTTTCGGCACCGCACCCAAGACGTTTCGGCACCGCTGAAGGCTACCTGTGGGAACTAGTGCTGGAGCGTAATGTTACCAATCAAAGTACTAAAAAGTACATGCTTTAATATTTGTGAGAACATGGGAAGAGACCGTAAGAAAAAACTTCATATCATTTTCAAATCTGTGACACAAGTTTATCAATATCAATAGCCGCCGACACGGCAAAAGTTTGAAAGCGGTGACGAAACAGCACGGCAAAATTCACACAAAATGCACATAAAGTACTGGTCAGAACGCAAAGGTCACGCTTACGAATATGACGGATCAGTCAATTACTGAATAGTTTGAAAAAAAATCGAAACACAGATGCCGAAACGTCTTGGGTTGCAGTGCCGAAGTGACTTAGGCCGGAAATTGAGAGGCCGAAACGACTTGGGCCGAAACGACTTGGTGCCGGAACGACCAGTTACCATCCAGACACTTCTGCAGTGTTCAAAATTTATCGGGATTCCGACGAGCTCTACCGATGAATCATTTTTTTCACGGACTCGTAGAGCAAAGTTGAAAGAAAACAGATTTGTCTGCTTCGACGCCATGCTGCATGTGTGCTTGATCAAAATTTGGGAACAGCGAGACGCGATGATCGTGCACGGTTGGCATTTATATAATTTGTCGCAACATTTCTGTCAATCACTCACTTTCAGAAACTATCGCTCGCCTGAAAATTAGCAACGTAATTCATAGGCACAGCTGACATGATAACGTGCCTAACGTGATAACGTGTGGACTACGATGCCGATTTTTCAGACAACGCCCAGAGAATCCGAAACTTTCCACACAATATGAGTGATTGACAGAAATGTGTTGCAACAAATTTAGTCTGGTTGTCGCCTAAGCTCAGTCGTGGGGAGTGCTTCGGTGTTATCCTTTGCGTATAGAAAACGCATAACGATGAAAAAAATGCGTAGAGAGTCAATTTCAATGCGTATATACGCACGATTTTTGCGTAAACGCGAACTCTGTGTGTGTATATTTGTATTCATTTATGTACTTACATGTATATACTCGGGCTATGTATGTATTTATGTATGCATGCATGCATGCACACACGTATACATGTATGTATGTATGTATGTATCAAGGCTTGAAATTAGCGGTAGTCCCACGTCCACAGACTACCAACTTTTCCCTGGGGCTACCAAAGTCCATGAAATGGTAGCCCACACGGACTACCAAAGCCTGGGACATGAAATACTTGGCGTGCGATGTCCGTCACTTTCGGACGAGCTAAATGCAGTCAACATGCAGTTTCATTTGTTTGAAGCAATTATCCTTTCATCTGTGAAGAGTTTTTTCTGGTGACTATTACAATTTTCACTGCTATGTTGTTGTTTTCACAAGATGCAGAGCGTTTGATACTAGAATGTTGAGTTGCTTTTCCGTGTGCAGTCTTTGCATGCCAGTTCACACTATGCTGTTGATCGGCAACATACAAGACGTACTTGTGTCACGTTTTGGGGTTTTGATGCTGAAATTTCACAAAACTGTCACTTCTATATCAAGAGATTGTGTAATCAGTTTGATTTGAAATAGTAATATAAAACACTGTGTCAGTTAAGCTTGGCTGAGTTTCGCTGTCTTTTATCTATGGTTGTCGATCAGTATCAATGTATTACGTTCTGTATAGAGGGACTCGGGTGTAACAAGGCATGCCAGTTCATAAAGATCATGAGAATATTTTTTCTGTTTTTCTTTACTCAAGTTACAATTTCTTTGGATGTATAAGCCGATTTTGAAAGTGATAGAAAGTGTTAAAATGTACATAAATTAGCATAAATTAAGCGTTCGTGACACATAACATGGGGTTTCTCGAGTTGAAGCCCTAGTTTTACTGCTATTTTGTGTTGCTGAACCGGGGCTTATACTCGGACGAGTACAGTATCCCTAAACTAAAATATTCATGCACTACCAGCCATTGTAACTGGGCTACCAACTTCAGAAAATGGTAGTCCAAGTGGACTACCAGTGTAAACAATTAATTTCGAGCCCTGATGTATATATGTAAATTTAAAGCTTTAGTGAGATTCAGTGTGAGAGGACACACCACGTTACAACACATTTTACTTTTTTTGTGTGATCACAGACAAATTTCAACCCCTTTCTAATTAAAATACTGTTAAAGTTAATGTAGAGCAGCAATATAGTAATTGAAATTGCTTTGATGTGACAGGATTTATAATTATTCAGATAGGTCACAACTCAATACTAAACAAGTTAACCCTTTGAGCGGAAAGTCAATGTTTGTTGCCCTTATAAAATATGTCTCAGTCAATTTTTGTCTGATTTTTGCCAAAATTTTGAGAAAAAACTGTGGCTGATGAAGTATTGTGTTCATTTAGTCCAAAATTATCAGAAAGATTACAGAAAAGTTCACGAAAATGGGTAAAACGTTGCATTAAAATTTTGGTGGAAAAAAATACAGCTCTCAAAAGGTCAATGAGACTAGGAAAAGAATATTTGGGTTGCTGTGTTCAAAGTTTAATGTGCATGTATATAGAGGTAGGTGTCCGTACCTGAAAAAATTGGAAATTTGCAATATGAAAAAAATTACAACTCATTACACATGTCTTTCACTTTCAGATCCAGACGTGGCTGCTTATTTTAAAAGTTTAAAAAAGTCGTCATTTACAAAAAAAGAGAGCTTCTCAGGAAAGCTGCAGAAACGGACAGGGAAGGGGAGAGACTCATCTTCCAAATCAAGAGAAGACAGTAGGGGTGAAACGAGGCACACACCTGCCATAGGTGGCAGAGATCACTCCATGTTCTTATTCAGAGCTCTGGGGAAAATCTTACATTCAAAGAGTAAGTTTGCGGTGGAACTGTAGCAAGTGTACTTTTGATGGATGATGTGTTCTCAGGGCACTGCGATTTGAAACTTGTCGGAATATCTCCACATGATCAGTTGTCGTGCATGTGTGTTAATACTGTAAACCCCTATCAGTTCGACTAGAAAAAATAATTCCAATTTTAAATTACAGAATTATTTGGAAGTCAACAAAGCCACAGTAATTTTAGTGTGGAATTATTAGAGATTTGCACTTTTTCAACAGTTCATAAGTGATATGCTTACCATCTTGGATGATTGAAACAATCAAAGGTGAATTTCCTGAATTCCCAACTCAGACATGTTCTGTACTGTACCGTACATTTATTGTTCTATGTATGTTATCAAAAATAACATTTTCAAAATGGTTTGTCATGATAGGTTGGTTGAATTAGTAGAGATTGAGAAAGTCCCTATTTCCATCTGTGGTCGAATTGATTAGGGTAAAATTTCATTTTGAGGAAAAATAGAGTGGTTGAATTAAAAGAGTGGCCAAATTGATAGGGTTTTTACGGTAGTCTACATAAGAGGACTGCTCATATGTTGAAAACACCAAAGCAGATTGTCATATCTTTGAAGTTGGACATGTCTATTCAAGTCCTGTAACATTTGCTGTAATTGCCTGATCCTGAATTCATCTGCAGAAGATAACTGTCCTTGTTTAGCTTGGTGAACGATTTTGTATAATGTATGTACAAAGCAGAAACAAGAGCAAGTGTTGATCCAACAGTCAATGATGTGTGTATGTGTGTGTATGGGAACGGGAAAGATCGGAGAGGTTCATTGAACCTAAACTAACATGGAAAAAGTTGATTTTCCACTCATAAATTTTTACATTTTCCTTTCCAAACTACATTTTTCAGGAGACCCGAGGGATGAGAACAGCCCAAGGCTGCCAGTTCACCTTTCCAGTCATGAGAGAGATCCACTGACCTTTAACCCAGAAGTACGTTGTTTTTATCTTTGTGCATTGTCCCTTCTGAAATGTGAACAACTTTTCATATTTATCATTTGGTTATGTAGATTGAACAGGTTTCATATGTAAATCATCTTTACTTTATTTGATTTGATTTTGGAGGGAAAAACATGCTTCAACCGCAGCCTTGGCTTTCAGCCTAACAGCAGACTTCCAAGCAATGGCAGGCAGATATCATTACCTGTACTTTTTAGCTATGTGTATATTCTATAACCATACAGAATATGCTCCATATCTATTATTTTCCGTGATGATCATTCATTCATATATATATATATATATATATATATATATATATATATATATATATATATATATATATATATATATATAAATGTGTGTGTGTGTGTGTATGCATTTATTTATTACTAATTTATTCTTTATTTCTTATTCATGCAGTTTTTATTCATGTTTTATTTATTTGTTTATTCATTCATCCCATTCTTTCATTCCATTCATTTATTCATTTGTTTATTTATTTAATCCTTATTTATTTACTTACTTATTCATTATTCATCTATTCTTTTTTTAGAATTTTTACCCACCAGCTACCTTATCCCATATCCTTTACCTCATATTGGTAAAGCAAGGGCTGTACCATGAAATGCAGATCGCTGATTACTGCAAGTAATTTGTTGTCAATTTACAGGAAGTGGTTGAGAAGACACACATGAGTAGCGAGTTCTTCACATCATATCTGCATCAGAACTACCTTGACTTTTACTCAGACATAGATGACGTAGTCAGTGCCAGTACTTACCTGAGTGACGCCGATCATCTCACCATTGACTGGACAGTAAGCAATCTTTTATCAGATGTTTGTATGTAACTTTTGAAAAACATAGTGAAGGAACCCTTTGTTGCTCATGTACTTGTGTGCTTTGTTTATTAAGTTTGTGAAAATTTTTGATGCAAGAATGGATTGCGAATAAAATTGTACCAGAATTGTGATAGCAATTGCTAAAAATTGGTCTCTACCATGAAAAATATTCAAGGTTGAAATTCCAACTTTTGTACTTTTTATGAGAGATTGGACCTCTCAAGAAAAGCTTAAGGTCCACTCAAGAAAAGCTTAAGGGTCCATCTCAAAAATAAAGAGTCCAGGAAGTGAAGTACTGCTCTGACATAATCGGTGTTGTACCCAATTTAAAGAAAGAGATAATATCAAATTTGTTCGCAGAGTCGGTCAACCCTTCAACAGTACAGTTCATGTGTGGCTGCAAGAGGGGTAATTCACTGTAACAGTAAGAGAAGTCACAGTGGTAGGAGTGGTGGTGGTGGTGGTGGATGGAAACCACTGCATAAACCTCAGTGGTTTGAAGTCAATAGAAAGGTGATAGCAGCCATCTTTATGAATTTAAATGACTTTTCCCTGTTGTTTTTGCAGCAATGATGTGATTTTTCATGCATCGCATTTCTTTTCAGTATTCTCTAAGTTTTATCCATGTGCTCAAATGTAGAATATTAGTAAAATTTACAGTAAAATGAATCAATTTTCAAATAGTGTATAACCAGGCTATGAAATTTCTTGAGTACCTGAAAATTACTGAACCCAAACCATTTGATACCAATTAGAATTGTTATCCTTTGGGTCCTCTTTCTGTTTTTTCTTGTCCCTTATCCTAACCCTCATGACTCCCTAGGTTACCAGTGATTAATATGAAATGCTGGCTAGGTCTCATTCTAAGGGGTATTAAAGTTCTCAGATTTCCCCCTTACATCGACCCTACACCTTACATAGCAAATTTCCCTTTACATAGATAAATAACTTCAATAAGAATTTGAAACTCACAAATGTCAACAACACCCACCCTACCATGTGTCCCTGCATATAGATACAAAGTTGCCGGCATGGCGTCCCATTTACCTGACTGCAGAGCTACAAGCCATTCTGCTGATGTCCAATTGACTTATTATCTGATATAAAACTCACAGACAATGAGATCAGATACCGGCATGTTATCTCTACCAAAAAGCACCACTCAACGGATGAAAAGGTCACGGTCTACTTATCTACAGGCCTTTTCCCTCTAATTTGAACAAGCGTTGCATAGATTCTTGCAAGTGGGTCGGACACAACCTCCCGTCTGACTTTAATTAAATGTTGCTGAGTTACAATACTTATTGAAGAGCTGGATTATGTACCTATGACCATACCACAATGCTGAATCTATGCCATTCCCTTGACCAGAGACACTGATATACTTCCTTGATAAGGCATGTACACAGGACTAGCAAATTAGACTGTCTAAGGACTCATGTTGATACTGGTCAGGGAATGACTGATACTGCACAGATTTTGCCCAGCCATGCATGAACACAGCTGTGTTAAAGGGACATAAGCTGTAACTTGTGGCAAGTTTTTCAGTATTCTGTTCTGTATATCAACTACCGTTTCTGACCCTAATCCATTTGTCATGCTGAAATTTTGAGTATTCTTTTTGTCAATACAGCTTGTATGTGTGTAGTGATCATTGTTATTGTTTACAAATGAATCCTAGTCCTGACTTTAATACAGTTTTCAACAATGACAACGGAGATTATACTCATATAGGTTGTGTTGATATGCTAAATACTTGGCATTAAAATTACAGTGTAGGGATTCAATGCAGAAAGTGTAGGGAAACCATAAAAGGAAAGTTCTGAAAAAATAGCCAAAGATACCGCTTATTGAGCTTTAAGTCTCCATACCCTGTCACTTTCTCTTTTCACTCTGTTTAGCAATCTATTGTTTTTGGTTAAATATTTGTGTAACTTTGTCATCATGCCATGATGTTGTGCTTTTAGCCCTGTTTTCTGCACAGTATAACACTTCATAACAATTCACAAGTCACATTTTCTCACTGTTTTCGCCTTGTCTTACATACATTTCACAGTATCGGAATGGTGCTCTGACTGCCAGACATTTGTTCAGCGGCCATTGCTGGACTCCAGTGGATTTACAAACACAGTTGCTGCCGTTCTTGGCACTCATAAATGTGCCATTGAACAGTCCAGGTAAATACTGACTTGACCCTGCACCTCTACAATGTGTTTTCTCAGGGCGTTCATGAAAGGGGAAATTTTTGCCCCTTTATCAAACAAATCAAATGAAGGAGATTTGATTATACTTGAATTTTTTTGGAGTAGAAAGAGTGAATTTCTTGCTACTGTTAGATGAGGCACACACATATAATGTAGTACATGTAGTTGAAAACCCTCCATTGGACATAACTGTCTTCTATTTAAATATATTTTTATGTTCTCAATTTAAACAATCTGTATGTGAAAGTTACTGACCAACCTGAGTAAGCGTACAGCATTTCTCAGTCAAAAACTGGGTACCAATGGTAGTCAGTTTAAAGGTAGTATGTGCCTCTAAAGTGAAAGACTTAACTTTCCTAAATGAAACTCTCAACCGTTCTTTTACCAAATCAAGAATAAAATTCATGGGTCACCGTGCTAAATTTGGAACTAGCGATACAAATTACTCAACATTTTGTGATATTTGAAATTCAAAATTTTCACCGTTCCTGCCTTAACTTTATAGAGGAAAAGTAAAAATTGTGCATTTTCGAAACAGTAAGATGGTAACATTTTTTCATACTCAAAGAGCTTTAAAATGAGCATTCACAAGTGAAAGACCAAAATTGTGAAAATTTTAGAGTATGAATATCTGTCTCCGAGGTGCTTTCTCTACCTGGATTGTAGATATTTTCCTATAATATCTTGGATAAAGTCAGTGGAAACAAAATTTAAGTGTTCCAGATTATCAAACCAGCAGAATATTGTCACCAACAATGTACTTTTACAGAATGATCTGAAATAGGCTACTTTACCAAGAGCCAAGATAAACTTTGATTATCATGCTATTAAAAGCCATAATTCTAAACAAAATATTACCACAATATTCTTTCACCTAGTCTGATTTTATGTATCACATTGTTACCATTACGTGTACGTATACTCTAGTAAATATGAGCTGGTCTCAGAGTTACATTCTTGTTTATAGTAAAGAGCTGTAGTCAGATCTGGTTTATTGATACACAAACCCTAGGTGTACCAATGGGAGCACAAACAGTCTCATGTTGTTATGGTAACACAGAGGGTTCATGTACAGTGTTATCGTCAGATTTTCTCGCATCAGATGTCAATGTTGCAAGGAAAGAAGTTGTGCAAGCGCCAAACATTCTATATCTCAATCCAGGTATCAGCAATGCTCACATTCATTATGCGTAACCCTTTGAGTGCTGAAATTTTTCCCACCAAAAACTATAGTGACACATTTCACCAATTTTTATGAATTTGTCCGCAATTCTTTTTATAATTTTGGACCAGGTGGACAGTACCCTATTATAAACTCCAGTTTTTGGTCAAAATTTAGGGAAAAATCATAACAAAATGTTTGGACCTGAAAAAATTGTCTGGGTTATATTTTATAAAGTTGACTTTGGCGCTCAGAGGGTTAAAGCGTATGCCACCTGTACTGAATCAGATTAGGTTAAATACTTGTACAGGATTGAAAAGGAAACATCTGAATTCTGTAATATAGGAACACCTACTTTAATATTTACAGTACCGTCCTTCTAAACCAGAACCTCTAGGGCTGTCAGAATATCTGACATTCAGAACACAGATTGGATACTAGTTGATGAAATACCATACAGTTTTGCAACACACAGACAAGCAAATAGAATGAGCTTTGTAAAGTAGGAAGAGATGTTTTATCACTTCCGAGAAAGATTTTCTCTGCCTGAAGCACAGTGTCGTTCAGTTTGAAAGAAAGCACGAACAGGTCTGTGAGACAAGAAAGTTTGACTGAGAGTGCGTGGTTATCAGACAGTTTTGTCAGGGACAAAAGTTGTAATAGTCGTTTTCCCGCCACCATCTGTCTAGTTTTCATGTGACAACCTTTGTAGGTCATTAATGAACCAAACAGAAAAACCATAAAAAGAGTGTTTTATTGCCACAATAAAAAGTAACCATGTGGTTGCTGGATAATTGGGGAAATGATGACAAGATCTGAATGGTTATTGCCCATCTGAAGATTTCCCCAATTTCTCAGGAGGGAGATGTATATCGACAGTAAAGATGTTATCTGTCTTCACCACATCATTAAACAGCCGGCAGGGCAACACGACAGCGGGGACATTCCATTGTAATGAGGGTCTCAGATTACAAGGGTCAATCGCCCCAGACTGAGGAAACATTTTCGCTACCTGAACTCACAAATGATGCCATTGCTTGACTGCTTCCATGTCTGAACAGATGAAGTTGCACATCCTTACCATGGCAACAAGGCCTGTTGTGGCAGTTGTTTGAATAAAAGATTGTAGACATTGATTCCTAACTGTATATTTCTATGGTTAGTTTATAGTGGTATCAGGCCATCGTTTACTTTGTAATTGCATATCATTTCAGGTCCAGATACATAAGGTTGCAGATCTACACGGTTGCAATTAGACCGTAGTGTGCCAACAACTTTCTTAACTTTCTCGTATCAAGTCTATAAGTGCATTGCAGTGTTTGATTTATCGCGGGTATCTGGTCATTCTGACCTTTTCTGTCATTTTCAATTTTGAAACATCCCATCATGAAGGTTAATGGCTCAAATCTTTTCTGTTAAAGTGTGCCTCTAGAAGATGTCATTGGCTGCCCATGTTAAGATCATTATTTGATTTTTACCTTCTTACTCAGTCTTTCAAATTGATGTTGTCATTTTTATAAAGGTGAAATGGTGATCAGTATTTATAAATTATTATTAATAGATATGCAAAATCAAATGAAACAGAATTTATGCACAATCCATGTCATGATGCCTGCCTTTGTTAAGGAGGGGAGAGACGTTGGTTCAGGAATTGTTCCAGAAAATTTTACAAAAACAAATATCAAGGGCCACAACACCATACAACTTCATATTGACAAATATTTGTGAAGTTTTTTTCTATTTTCAGGACAAATAACGTTTATTCAAGAAGTTTGTAAGTTTACAGATTCAAACTATCAAACAAGGTAAGAAGTTTAATCATAACATTTGGAGCGTAATGAATCTAAGGTACTTTCCAATTCACGACAAGACAATGAAGCAAGCAGACATTTTTTAGAAATCATTTTCACTGCAGGCTGATCATAGTTCCAAATGTAGTTACTAATGTAAAACATTAATATTCAGTGCTGTGAAATTATTATCTACTACAATATAAATCACGCCACAAATACATGGAATCTATATCTCAGTTTCGATGGCCGGATGAATCATAATAACTAAATACACAAATGCATACATTCTTGCGGCACCATGTCTCATCCACATATTGTATCACTAGGATGCGTTATTTGCTGAATATTCTTCAATCAAATATTTGCTTCCACTCAATACTCCCACTCTCAGTGGCTACATATGCTATATTAGGCACCTGACACACCCTCTCATAGGTACTGTGGATGTGCACCTCAATATGTCACACATCTTCATGCACATACACAATCCATATGGCTAACATTGGCATGAAGATGTGTGCCATATGGATTGGGTATGTTTATAAAAGACGTGTGCCATATGGATAAGGTATGTTTATGAAGATGGCTCACATCTTTGTACACATACCCAATCCACATGGCACACATCTTTTATACCAATGTCAGCCATATGGTTTGGGTATGTGTATAAAAGATGTGTGCCATATGGATTGGGTATGTTTATGAAGATTGGCGCACATCTTCATACACATACCCAATGCATATGCACACATCTTTTATACCAATGTCAGTCGTATGGATGGGTATGGTGACATTGGTATGGAAAGATGTATCCTCATTGAATGTGTCCAGTATCACAATACTTCACATTGCGTACATGCCTTTGCATACACAAACTAATCAGAGTTCCAAAGTTCAGATGACACAATACATTGTCAGAGACAACACATCTACTACCTGTACATTTAATTCAATGTTCTGTTGACCAGAGCACTTTTAAATGACAGGTTACATGTACTTGAATTACACTTCCAATTTTTTTTTTTTGCTGTTTGAACAGGACGTGGCCGGAGAAACTGGATGAAAAGGATGTCCATAGTGTACTGCGTAACGAAGAAGAATCCATGCCGGTGGCTGCTCCAAAAAGTGTAGGAGAAGACGAGTCAAGTCAAGCAGCTTTGAGTGTGCAAGGCTCTCAAAGCAGTGATGAAGAAATAGTAATAGAGGACTTTGATGATGACTGAAAGGTCATGACCTCTTATAAAGAGACTTGACAACATTGAATGTGATAACTACATGGAGCTCTTGAGATGAGGGCTTGGATGGTGTGCATTCTGTTGTACTGTCAGTCTGCAATGAAGAGGTGTTCATTTGACAAAACTACAAATAGTTTCCTGCAATTTGCATAAGAGAAGAATGAACACCTGCTGCAGTATCCAATCAGAATACAGAGAGCAATCTAACGCATATCAACTCGGATTGACTGACAGACTGTGACATGTTAAAATGGAAAGCAGCGGCTGATTTGGAGTTACAGGCAGGAAATTTAGAAATTGAAAACCGATGTTCCAAAAGGATGACACAGGATAACTGCCTCTATGTCCAGTGTGACAATCAAGTGATATGCACTCATAAAACATATAGAAATTCTTTTTTGCGCTTTACCCACCAGTTAAATACCGTTCAACCCATACATGGTGGAGCATTCTTCACTGTGAAACGAATATATTCAGTGATTGTGTTCATTTCTTCCCCTACTCACACTTATGAATATACAGTTTATTTTAAACCTCATTTCAGAAATGAAGAGATTTTATCGCCACATGCCTTATAAGATGTGAAAGAGACATTGCTCCAAGTAGTTTTACACACAAACAGTAAACCATGGAACTGAAGGTTTTATCTCCATGAGTAAACATGCATAAGATTTCTGATGATTATCGTTGAAGTTTGCGTATTGTTTTCTTTTAAAAGTTCCAATCTGACAAATTCACATCAAGATGTGAATTGCACTTTCAAACGAAGATTCAAGACTGTAACCTTTGAAGTTTCAGTTTAATCTTCCATCAAACGGAAGGGGTACAATGCAGTGAAAACATCCATCCCATAGCAACTATCCAGGCTTCCGCTTTTGTCTATGGAAGTTCTGATTAATGCCATAATTCATGTCACAGAATAGGGATTTGATTTCAACTGTCGTGAGGCAGAACCAGCATTGGTTGAAACCCAATCAAAACACGTCTGTGGGTTAAAGAATAGGAATCTAAAATGTCAGCGATGGCAAAACTCTTCCAGCATCGGGTGTTTCAACCACCTGCTGCCTTATGGTATGATGTTCCTGCTTCCTTTGAGTACCAGTACATTGTCCACAACAAACTGAAGAGCCTGCTCCATGCATGTAAATAGGGCAGAAATGTTTTTTTGAATATAAATAAAGGTTTGTAGTATGTACAGAGATTTCGATTTTCATTTATGAAGATAGTGCACATAATCTTGTAAAGGTGTAAATGAGTCGTTTTTGTGCATGCTTATGCGAACAGCCCAGATTTCTTAAGGTCATTGTGGGGGGTTGATATCATTGAACCTGATGTAGGTGTACCGTGTATGAGTAGGATATGACCCAAAAAACCTAGACTGTCAGAATATAAGAATAACTAAGTTCTAATACAAGTTCAAAGTACAAATTACAGAGAGTATGTTAGCCGGTGGCTGTTAGAGATAATCAGAAGGACAATAGTAACCATTTTCATCTCTTATCAAAATTTGACCAACCAAAGAGGATCCTACCATAGTATAGCTCTTGCAGTACTTTTCAAAGAATACTTACCGATGCGACAGTGTATTTGGTTATACATGTAAAAGCAAAAATTTGTTTGGAAAATTTAGTCCAAGGCCGCCAACGTTTGTTCCTGGGAAGCCATGTTAACGACTAAGCTGGTATTCAAACTGTTGTGATACTAGCACACCACATCCCTCAAGTTGACCCACCAATTGTAATCCGATAAAGACCAGGTATCTCTGTATTCAATTTTAGAATGCTTTTCTGCATTATTTGGCACAGAGGCGGAGTGTTACATGTATTTGTTTCAACCTCCGACAACTTGAGGTAGTTGTCTTTGCCTTGACCGTAAAATTGCGTCGATTCTTGACTGCGCACACCCTGTCCATGGATTTTGCTCAATCATTTGCTCGTTGTTTGCCCGAATTCCCTCTTTCGTGTCCCGTGCACAGAAAATTATTGTTCAGCTTTCGGTGTTTTAACGGCCAGATTCTCTTGCCGGTTTATTTTCCCCATATATATCACATTATGATCATGTTTTGTCATCTTTAGAGGCTGTCTACCCCAGTAAACAATATTAGTGATTCACAGGAAGCTGTCAATCGTCAAGGGAATTACTATAGAAACACAGTGTAGTCTGTGAGGTTACAATCGGTCAAGTTGGTTACTACAAGTCATTGTTAAACATCTGGAATCATGGGGAAGGCGTTGCTCTCTTTCACCTTTTTTTTAATGAGCGTCTCATCTCGATACCTCAATTATGTTTGTGAAAATCACTGATCTATTTTAGGGCCTTTACAATTGACCCTTTTACCAGACCACCGACAGTAACCAATAGTTTTGATTTTGTCAATTTATGTACCCCTTAGTTATCAAGTGAATAAGACTGAAGTTGAACGCAAGGACAAACCATAGGGAACCCAGAAGTCTGGTTGTTGTTGTTGTTGTATTGTTGTTTATGTGTTAATGTTGTTGTTGACCAATAAAATTCGACGAACTTAACTGTTGTGTTGTTGTTAATGTTTCAAACGTAACGTAGATGTCATAAGAAACGCTACAAGAACACTACCATTACTTGGTCCGATACAACTCTCTGCTAACGTACACTCTCTTCATACACGTTAGCAGAGAGTTGTATCGGGCCAAGTAATGATAGTGTCCTTGTAGCGTTTCTTATGACATCTACGCTACGTTTGAAACATTAACAACAACGCAACAGTTATGTTCGTCGAATTTTATTGGTCAAAACACAACAACAACAACAAACAACAAGACTAATAAAACATAAATAACAATAGAAACAACAACAACAACCAGATGTCGGGCCAAGCAATGGTAGTGTTCGTGTAGCGTTTCTTATGACATCTACGTTACGTTTGAAACATTAACAACAAACAACAGTTATGTTCGTCGAATTTTATTGGTCACCAACAACATTAACACATAAACAACAAAGCAATACAAACAACAACAGCAACCAGACTTCTGGTTTCCCTATGGACAAACGAGGAGAAAGATTGTGAAGGGGAGATGTTCCGTTAATGTATAGTATTCGCAGTCAGTTTTCTACCGTCTGGAATTATCAATCAACTGTAGGTGCATATCATATATATATTGAGAATGATTGCCACAAACAAGCATCAATCGTGGAGAAGAATCATGTATCTATCTACTACGTTGATTTGATGTTCCCCAGAAGGAGGATATTCCCGGCGATACGAAGTTCACTTCCGTCGCGGTTACAATGACCGGAACAGCGTGCCCACGCACGTCAAAACCCATTTCTACCTTCTCCGTGTGGGGTCGTCAATCAGATAAAAATTGACGCAGCAGGCGGAACGTAATCCCACCTGTGGTATTTTACCTTCCTCCTCCATCTTTCAATCATAATTTCTCATTGCGAAATGTATTGCGTTATATAGTGTTTTATCTGGGCTGCGAGTTGCCGGATTCCTGCCATGCGACACGCCTTGCCTCATCCCCTCCCCCAAGCAAATAATGAAGGGGGTTTTGATGCAGTAGTACTCGAATCATGGACTGCAGCACTGTCCGTAGTCGCACGCGCACAACTCGTAACGGGACCACCTGATGATACCAAGCTTCCCAGTCACATTTACCAAGTGCCTGGCAGCCAGGCAACGATGTATGACCAGTACCGTACACCATTTCAATCTGGTGCATGGCGTTCAATTATCCTAAATTCAATACAATAACGCGTATTGTGCTGCATTGTGTCAGATTAAATCTCATATGGTGGTGGTGAGTTCCATTAACTCTAACCATGCTCTAATCAACACCAAGAAACATTACAATGTGCCATTGTTCTGAGCGCTAAGGGAACGAGCACAATTAACGGCAGGGGGGGGGGCTGGAAGAGAAAATATGTGGTGCATATATTTTTTACAGGTCCCCCTAACACCAGCAAAACTTTTAGTGCCCCCCCCCCCATCACCGGCAACAAAATTTTTGTGCCCCCCCCCCAAAAAGGAAGATTACAAAAGTACAAAGTTGTACACATGTATATAATCCTAATAACTTTCAAAATATGCTTTAGTGAAAACAACATTCTTGCATTCTTGAAATAAATAATAAAAAAATAAATATATAAATAATAATAAACAACATATGTTCTAACTTTACTACTTGTAACACCTACAGCTACTTTTCAGTATTGTGTTGTGCTATTTTAATCTCAAAGAATTATGAAATTACCAAATACCTCACAAACAATCTACAAATTCATTCAGTGCTGTTATAGTTGTTATAGTTGAAGCATTGATTTAGACATGAATTATTTTTAATGATGACAGAGTTCACTGCACATCTCCAGTTACTCTAGCAAGCTCAATATTGTGCATTTCATCATATTCTGAGTAAAATAAGAACTTCAAGTGAAACACATAGAACACAAAATACTAAAAAATAGCCAAATTATGTACAGCTACTGACCCTCAATACCTTTCCAAATGATGCATACTCCAAGGCAGGAGATCAAAATAGAACACACTTTGAACAAAAAGAGAAACAAAACAAAAGACATGCATTTGGAGGACATTTTTGACAGATTCCTGCACAACCCTAAATATAAGTGTTTTTTGAGCAAAATTCCATGTGACTTTCCCCCTTCAGTTTACTATAATTTTAAATTAACCCTTTAACTAGTCATCCGAACAAATGGTCACACAGGGGTCATGTACATATATTACCCATGGTATATAGAATGAATGCATTGTCTTTTTAATTTCCAAAGTATGATACAGCAAAGAGTAAGAATTTTAGGACAATTTTGTCACTGAGAAGACTGAACTGAACTGCATAATTATTTTTGAGTCTGTTTGCTGGTATGCATGTTTAGCATTTCATATACCGGTATGTCTATGCTTTACTTCAACTGAGTATCTGTATGATGTTTTCAGATGTTGGGGAAAATGTATAACATGACCATTGTGATTTCAATGCACTTTCCACAACCCAGTGTCTGCCTTTCTATGACTACCCAAGATATTCAATGTTACTCCACTGTAATGACAGTCTGCCATTGGAATAGTCCTTCATGGGCTAACTATAAAAGACCCATTAATGCCATTTTTTCTCCTTTTTTCAGTATTTTTTTCCTGTGTGTCCACTACGTATTCTAGTTCTTCCTATAGCATGATGAAATAACCAGTTTCAACCTAGCCTCTGTATCATTACCAACCATTATTATTGTTGACAAATGAAGTCAATTTTCAATAATAATACATAACTGCTCATTTTACACATAACAACTGCATTGTGAGGTTAAGACTTGGTATTTCATCATGCTACAAGAAGTTTAACAAGGCACTACAGCTTAAACAGGGAACAAAAATGTCTGTCATGGTGTAAAAAAATTTGGTGGCCCACCCCTTACCTTCCCTTGAATTTTCATGGCCCACCCCAAGAACACTCATTTTTTTTCGTGCCCCCCCCCCCCATTTTCTCTTCCGGCCCCCTGCCGTTAATTGTGCTCGGTCCCTAAGCCCTAGCTAGTCAGTTAGTTCAATGCATTTCTCTGAAAAAATCGAACAGTTCTTTACGATGAAACGAAAAAATTCTGTGAAAGTCAGATTTCACAGCAGCTCAATTATAACAAACACCTTCGCAAATGTGACCAGGATACAAGCAATATTCCCCTTTAGTATTGTATAAGCGCCAAAGGATAACTGATAACCCACAAATTTTTAGCATTCTTAAGCTACAATTTTTTTTCTAGACGTTGAGTTTCCTTACTGTGCCTCCCCATCCCAGCCCAACAGTCGAGATTAACTTTCCCTTATGGTACGCAGCTTGAAGGGTTCGTGAAAAACTCTAGGAGGTCTAGATCCCCGGATAGAACATTGAAGTATCGAGAATTAACAAATTATATCACTGGCGGGCATGTGTCGATTTTGTGATGGATCTTTGTATCTTTTACTTGGCGTACCATATGTTTTCATATTACATGCGTTTTCTAGAAGTGTTTCGCAATCCGTTGATTTATTATTCTCATAACAATTATGACGCACGGAAAACTGGGGTCTTGACCCCTCCCCACCCTTGATGAAAGAAATTGCCGGTCACATGCGTCACCTCTTAAAATAGATGGTCCCATGATCAGTTTTATCCGATCGATAAATGGTAATAAAATATTTTATTTCACTTTTTATAAGGTTTTGACTAGAGTCTGTATTGCGGTGGTGCATTCAGTACAGAAGGTAGAATGCGACTTGGGGACAAATAATTGGACTTTCAATATTTCATAGCACTGTTTGGGTCTACCACTTTTAGAAGCTAAATATTAAATTTAAAGGTCGTTGGGTAACTAAAATTTCACAGGTGTTTTTTGTGAAGATCTAGAGTTAGCACACAGATGGCGGCTATTTTAAATTTCAGGAGTCGGTAAATATTAGGTATAGCACCAATTGAAATTTTGCACGTTGACCTCTGACATTCATTCTTGATTTCGAAAGTGAATGACTTAAAGTTTCGGTATGGAACGTTTGAGAAGTTGAAGTTTTACAAGTTCGTGGCGAATACTACCTTAATATGTAATAATGCATGGATAATGGACGTAACGTTTTATGTTCATAGGGACTAAACGCATATGGGAAAGCTTCAAAGAGGTGATCAGTGTACCCTTCACAATACCAAGGGTTTGCGCAAGAACGTTCCGGATGTCGCGATCGTACTGGCGCATGAAATGTGTATGTTTTGGGATTATTTTCTACCAACGAATAAACGCGCGCGTTTTGTAAGATAGTCGTCTTACAGCCGTCCGAAACAAGTGCTTTCAGAAAGTGCTGTCCCAGAAATAAACGTGATCGGAGAGTTATTATACTATGCTGGTAGAGGGCGGGCCAGGAATTCAAAACCATAAGCATCACGGTTTGATGGTTTGAGAACGCGGGCTGCCAGCAAGTATAACTTATAAGTTACCATGGCTTTCGCCCCCGCTCTCCCCCCCAACACACATTTATATATATATATATATATATATATATATATATATATATATATATATATATATATATATATATATATATATATATATATATATATATATATATATATATATATGACGATTTGAGGGAAATGTATTTAAATTCAAATACTGATTATCAAACTTTGACATCAGATACTGAGAAATGTAAATTTTTGATGTCTAGAAACGTTAGGGGAATATCTAAGTTTATTGAACATGCATTTACAAGGAGAAAAGAGCGTTTATATGTGAATGTTTGAAAGCGTATTGTTTTCCGCTTACAATGCCCTCGTGACCTATATTTTGAATTGTCTTAAAAGTGACATATAAGCCCATTGGGCTGGGAGGTGTTAACCTTATGCTGAATTGTATTCTTTTTGAACCACTTGTATCTCATGTCACTATAATAAACTTAACTAACTAACTAACTAACTAACTATATATAACGTGTAATACTTGGCGTAATAATGATACGTCATCACCGATGTGACACAAGTCTACAGAGCAAATTAAAAGGGTGACTTTTCTCGGTCATATTTTCACCGGTTATAGTGATAGTTTTTCCCCTCCCCGTAAATTGAAAGCTCCCTTTTTAATGCAACCTGCAAAAGTGTTACGATACTCTAACATTTGAAATATTGCTTCCTGGTTAAGCCGTAGGGAACTCAGGCTCCTCGTTTGTGTGTTTTTTTGGTTTATTACCTATGTATGATTATTTCCATGTACAACAAAGAACCAATTTGAGTAATATTTTGTCATGTTTGCCAATAAAGAATGGTGTTCGTTTGTTAAGTTATTTCGTTTGTTTGTTTACAAGTATAGTAAATAATTGACACTTTAAAAAGTTTGTAGTACAATCTCATGTATGAAATAAACCATACTCCGCCTTTGCCGTGAGAAGTAAGCACTAATGTTTACCCACCACTCTCTAAATAAAGGGTGAGTATACAGAGAGAGTGGTGGACACACATGCGTGTTCGCTCCTAATCGCAAAGTAAGGCGGCGTATGCGTAGTTTCATACGTGAGATTGTATTAGAAACTTTTTGAAGTGTAATTTATATTGACTACACTAGTAAACAAACAAACAAACAAACAAACAAACAAACAAAGTATAAACTAACAAATACCATTCTTTACTGACAACCATGAATAAATATACAACTCTTTATTGGTTCTTTACTGTGTGTGGATATAATCATACATAAGTAATAAACATACACTCATAAACAAAACAAGGAGTCAGAGTCCCCTGTGGTTATTCATGCAGAAAGTATAGATTCATGAAAACAAACATAAATCAATGTTAGTAGGCAAGTACAGCCAGTAAGTAGATAAGTGTACTTTTGTCGTCAATGATATGACATTTCATTTCTTAAGACAAATTTCGAGTTTACATGAAGTAGACTTGTCTTCAATCCACTTTTTCAATGAAATTGAAAGTTTGGTACCCGGCGCGACCAACACCACCTGCGGGTCCCCTACCATAATCTCCCGCTTGATTCAACATAGTCGTCTCGTTTTAATAAACTCTAATGCACAAGGGCGTCAGCTTGCATCTGAAAAAAATTTGGTGTTGCATCTGATAAAGAAAACGTTGTAGCTAGCGTGTGTAAATTGTGTCGAAAATGCCAGTTTTTCATAAAGAAAGAAAACGGAGATGTGTTTTTATATCTTGGCAAAGTTAGGCCTACTCGCCACAGTTGTTGTTTTACAGCGGAAAGAAAAACCGATCAGGTATGTATATAATCTAAACAACCAGCGAAACGTTTGGAAAGTGCATGGTAACCAGAAAGTTGTAGTGTTTGGAATATCCTTCCGACATTCTGAGAATGAAAGACGTTATCTGCGCTGGTAACCATTCCCTTGCTAGACTCTATTTGCATGCGCATAAAGGGTCAAACGTAACATTTTCGAAGGAAGTTAAAGGGTCTAAAAAAACATGGCCGTTGTAAATCTCTGGATGGGTGAAAATCTGTTATCGCAATATTATTTGGCACAGCCGTAAACAGGTATTTGTTCCAGTTAAGGGAATAGTTGTCAGTACCCGCATTTAGCCTTATATCCCCAATTTGAAGGCTTCGCCATGGAAGTCCACCTTTTTTCGTGTGATATCTGCCCAAAGACCTTCCGCTCCAAACAAACATTGCTCCGCCATGTTCGAATTCATAAATATGGGAAGCAGTTCCGCTGTTGTTATTGCGAAAAATCTTACACCAGACGTTATTTACTGACCGACCACAAGGTGCGTTGTCATGGTGTGGAGAAAGCCCCACAGGTTCCCATCTGGTTGCCCAAAACCAAGACGAAGGCGGACGTTATTAAGCGTAAATACTTTCGACCAAGCGCCGCGTCCCAGCTGCAGCTGTTTTGCGAAGGTCGATCCAATGACGCGGGCGACGAGATGGCGGTTGAAAACGAGAATGAAGGAGACGGTAGCGGGTACCAGGGCGAACCATCGTCCCAAATGAGCCCAGAGAGTTCAAGTTTGATCATTTCCAACGTCCAGTCTCTCAGCGACACATCCCTGTTACAAACCGGAAGTAGACGGGACGTCGACGACGCCAACTATGACGAGGGAAACATTCAAAGCAAGTCAGAGCATGAAAGTGCACAGACCGCCGATGCATACATGGTCCACGAGTACCACGAAACAAACGGGAATGGAAGCAACGGGATGCCTCATCCTGTTTCCATGGAGATGGTCAACCTCCAGATGAGCAGTCGAGAGATGGGAACGGCGAATCCAAGGGCAGGAGTAGTAGAGGGGGTAATGCTCGGCACAACACAGAAGTTGGTGCGGATGCCATGTCCACAACCGACACTGAGGAGAGCAGTCGCCTGGAGCGACTTCTGACCGAGGGATTTTCATCGCCGCCTGCAGAGGCGAGAGTGATTCTCCAAGCAAGCTCAGCACAGCCAGCTCAGTCAATGACCCAAACACATGACTTATTCAGTCTCAAGACAAGCCAAAGGCTCAACTAGAGTGTCAGGTTATAAAGCTGCCGAAGGACACTCCAAGAACATGAACAGTAACGTCATCACTACGAAATGGGGCTGTGATCATTGTGGTATATACTTCACCGACCAAGTGCTGTATTTCCTGCACTCTGGGTTCCACGCCAGAAGCAATCCATTTCAGTGCAATAGCTGTGGGCATATCAGTCAGAACAAATATGAGTTCAACACCCACATTTATAGTCAAAAGCATTATTAATCAAACATAGGGCAGTATGTTTTGAGTAAGTTCGTCTTTAACTTATAAATGTTGTCCGGTAAAGAATGATTTCTTCAAGCAATTTGACTTGTACATTTTATTTATAAGAAATCTTGAATAGAATATAAAGATTGATGTATGGTAATTTTATGTTAAGTTCCTGAGCAGCAAAAATCTTCCTGAGTATGAGCATGGACTGCAGTGCACAAAATGAAGATGGATAGTTTTTGATCAGTCAAATCTAATTATTTAATGGTCCATCGAGGGAGGGGGCATGAAATTGGCTAGTGTACATAGTTATTGTTTGTCCCTAGCCAAGCAGCAATCAATTATTTAAAGGGAAAAGTCGCTTTGTTTTCATCTTCGTTTTTGTCCATTTTGTATAAAATGTCAGATCAGGGTAATCAGCCCTTTTTCTTTCAAGCAATCTATTCATGTTTACTACCATAAAAAAGGAGTACATTTTCAAAACAAAAGAATATGGAAATTACGCACTGTTATGTTTATTGACCACCCTATCTTTTTTCAAGCTTTGACATGAGAACACAGAAGGGTTATTTATGTTGCTTTGACCACAGACAAGGAGAAAAATTGTTCTCCTTGTCTGTGCTTTGGCTAGTCTTGAAATGTGCTGAAATACTCAGTACCAATCAATGGCCACACACATCATTCCTGCTTGATTTTTGGTCAATACCAGATATACCAAAAATTGTACATTGTGGTGTACACTGTGTGTTGTTACTACACATAGGCAAGCCATGTATACACACTGCTACACAATGTACAAAGATTTTAAACTCAAAGGAGCATGACCTTTCTCACATTAAAACCTGTTTCCTATTGAGTGAAACAGGTTTCAGTTGAATTTACGTGCAATGTAGCAATTTGTTTTTGCCAATCAACAATGAGATAGCTTATAACAAAACTTCAAGCAAGCCCTTTGCTTACATACAAAGAGGAAATATGTACAATCTACAAGTTATACATCAGTATTTTTGGGTTAAAGGACTGATTTATGTAAGTATTTGACATCAAGAAAGGTTAAAACACAGTGACTTTTACCCTTTCAATGCTGTTCACAGATTCAACAACAACCAGGGTGTTACTCTCTAATCTTGATATTAATATCAAAACAGAACTGTTGCAAGACAAACCTTACTTTTGTTGGAAATCAAATGATGTGAGAAACAGTGGAAAGTTTACCTTTAAACATAGAGACATAACCATCATCAAGGTTAAACCACGTATAAAGAGGTCAATGACATTGGTTGAACTCATAAGCATCTATACTAATCAGTCATGTCATGTTGTATTTGATTTGCCAAGCTATTTCATCAGACTGTGATAGTCACCAAAGTGCACTGACTTTTAGACCGTCAATCATAACATACACTAATTTATACAATGTTGCTTAATCCACATAGAACAATTTGTCTTACACTTTCAAGTAAAACATGGGTTTTTCGATGGATAATATCATATATACTAGCACTCTGTGTCTCATAAAAGATAGGACATATACCCAAGGCACAAGTGGCTGCATACAGTTTACACTTTGGTTTGATTGGCACTGTTGGAGCAATTATCAGCTCTTCCTATGGCCTTGGAAGCCATATGCTACCATATCAGGATCTGTTTATTGCTGAGCTCCTTGTTGAACATGTGGAGGTACAAAGTAGCACCTGCCTATCTCCATATATGGCAGTAGTAGGTCATATAAAATGGGTGTGATAAGGCTTTGCCCTGTCTGGCGATGCAAAGTAATCTATACCACCATTATGATACTGTACATTAATTTATTCATGGACGTGCATGTGATAGACATTGCTCTAGTACATACAGGATTAAGTTTGTTGTACAAATGATGTAGTGAAATGTAGGTCCACAGCATTGTCATGACCTTTCTTGCCTGTTTTGTGATCATGAATGATGATGATAGCGCCACAGTTTGAATCGCAAATCAATCTACAGGTTACATATTTTCTGTTCATGTAGAGCCTGTTATTCTTGTCAAGGTGTACATTTGGTTTGTGATCTTAAGTGCTTGCCATGTATTCATACGTTTGGCCAGGTGTAGTTCACAGTTGTATCAGAGAATAAGTAGTGTTTTTCTTTTTTATACATGCATGAGCCCAGTGTTCATGAAGTTCTATTTGGTAGTTGTTGTATTGTGTGACAAAAGCAATGATTTCCTGAGGGAAGCAAATTTTCTTTTTCTTGTTATTTTTTGTATGAACTGCCCTTTTGGGTGAAAGAGTACAACTCAGAAATACTCTTGCCATAGTGTAGGAGTGCGTTATTAGGCAAGTTATAGTGCCAATAGTCACTCCACTAATGATCAGATTTCTGCTTCATGGACGTATCCTTATTTCACAACAAACAATACAACAAGATGCTATTTATGTTTTCAATTTGTTTCTGCCTGCTAATCATGTGGATTCTGAATCCCCTGAAAATCAAATACTTTTTCCAAAAAAAAATCACCCTGAAGTGCAAAGAGTAAAGTAGTCAAAAGTTGTTAGATCAGTCGAGTTTATAATTTGAATCTCATCTAATGTCAGACCGAGTGTAATTTCCCTTGAATGGGACTTTTGTACTGCCGCAGGTGAAAATAATGATTTTATTACAACTGTTGTGCAAGTAACTACTTGTTTCTTTTTGATCTGGAGAGAGAAGACAACTTCCTCTGAATCTGATGCTGAAGTGTGCTTGAATACAGTGCGTTCTTTAAACGTATCATTGAAGGAACAGTGCATTGATGTTATTCATGTTTAAGTCTCATAATTTGTTAATCAGATAAATATTTCTGAAACACTTTCTCAAAGAGAATCATCATCTATACTGTTTTATCAGTGGTAGTTTTTCTATCGCTGTAATATGTGCTAAAAAAATACGGAAATGGCATCTCTTTGTGAACTAAGTTCACCCAAATATCACTATTTTATTGCCTTGTGTCTGCTAACATAGTTCTACAAAATCCATTTGTAAACAGAAGTCTTCTTTCTGTATTTTGTTAGTCTACTGTACTATGTTACAACATTGTATCTCAACAAAGTTAACAGAGAAAAGATTGCTTTCACAAATCCACCGCTCCGAGGGCCAATTTTAATTTTTGCATGCCAAGACAGCAAATGGATATTGGTCATTCTACTCACTGGGCAGATGTGTGAATACTGAAGGACTCTTACAATCTGAAACTCCACAATTTGACCTTGACCTCATCCAGTGGACTAATTAGGACATTGGCTGAAATTAACTGTGGTTTGTGAGGTAGTCTCATGATTGATTAACTTGATCAAACTTTCAAAGGAAAAAAAGGACTCACAGCATGAAAATGGTCAATGTTTGACAAGAAATAATACTGTTTAGAACCAGAGATTCAGGACAGTGGTATGAACTTATGCCCAAGCTGTCATTTAGATTATGTGACATTAAGCATATCAGGCAAACATAAGATTTCTTATGGTTTGACTCAAGTGGGAACATTTTCACAGAACATGTTACTACTAGTTAGTGGTCTGTGACCCCTTTTATAGGGGGATTGACAAGGTCACCAGTATTGTAACTCAGTGTGTAACATGCGATATTCAAAAATGCTGTGACAGCTATGTTATGTCTCACCACACATTAATGTGGAAAAGTCGCATTTCTCCTTATTGCTTGATGAATCAGCTAACCTTAAATTTGTAAAGTCCGAGTGGTATATGTGATAAATATCTTGACTTTTATATTTTATTTCAAAACCTTGTCAACCTCAATTCCAACTCAAATCATTTTTTATGTAGATGACATATTTTTCTTGCCATGTTTCTGTACTCCTGTTGCTACCTAGCGCCATTTATGAAGTAAAAGTTGACAATGCAACTCAAGACCCCGTCTGACCTGTGGTTTCAATAGACTGGTGTGGTTGTGTTTGATATCCCTGAGTGCACATTTCACAATACATACAATACCAAGGCTTTTGATGTCCACTGAGCTTGCAGATTAAACAAATATGTTTGTTTCAAAGTCATTAGTAAACTGTTCTCTTCTGTTAAGTGTTTTGCAAAGTTACTTCAACCATCCATGTTCATGACCTCTATACTGGCATTACATCCCGGTGTTTTCAGTGTCAAACAATGTGCTAAATCCACCACACTGATCAAGTATGAAATCAAAGCCAATATATTCACTGAATTGCCAGTGTAACTTGTTTTCAAGCAAAAAAGATTCAGTAAACTTTTTTTCAAGGAGTGTGTTTAAATGCTAAGGAAAATACCAAGATGTTTGAAGATTCCAAATGCTTCTCGGACATTTGTCTCCTCCATTTGCCCCAATATACCTGTTGCAAGGGGGCTAGAGACCTCTACCTTGTGATGGAAGTAGAATCTTTTTAGCCCTGCCTCAACCAGCGCTACTACTGTATGTGCCTTGTGCATTTTGCAGGGAAAAAATACACTTGCTTTTTCTGTAGTTCATTCATTCTGATGCTAGCGAGACACGTACTCGGGCAAAAGATATATGTGCTGTTACGTCATTGAAAATCCTGACAAAAGTGGTACTCTGACAGAACAACATGTGGCAGGTACCTTGAAATGGTCTCTTTCTGCCACTTAATCAGAATATATTTTTATATCATCTGTAACCAGATATTTAAAAAAGTATTTTGGAAAGAATATTGATTTAGTCATAGGTGGCGTCAAAAGGAAATCAGTTCAAAGAAGATGTACACTTTTAATGGATTATCATTGGGGGTGGGGGAGCATAACGAGAAACTGCCGAGTCAGCATTTTTTTCACAGATTCGTCTGCATAGAAATAAGCTTGCCATTTTGTCTAGAAATCTGTAATATGACACCACTTTGTAAAAATGTTCAAAATGGCTTATATGATGAGTCATCTGTTCAATATGTAAGGAGAAAGTATAAAATTAGTATGAAACATTCTTGCATATTTTCTTATCAGCAATTGACAAACATTTCACTTGTTTTCACCTCTGATACTAGTATGTGCATACATTTCAATCCGTGATTATTCATGACATCTAATGTTGCTGTCATCCCCACTTCAATTTCCATCGTAAAAAATAACATGATCAGCTGTTTTTAAGTTATACTGTCAAGAAAATGAAATATATTCCGACAAACAAATATAACAACATCGACAGTAAAACAAAGGAGGTTTAACTGCCAAACAATCATTTATCCTATTTTACTTCATTTCAAAACTGATAATTTTTCGCTCAACCATTGTTGAAAATGTTGACTAGCCATTAACCATGGACAGATTTGAATATATGAATCTCTTCGACAACAAAAATTGCAACCTATTAAGGTGGAGCTGCACATTACTAACATTTCTTTTTCAAAGGAATATTTCTCATCTAAAATGACAAGAAACCCCTCATACCCCGGCCTCATACTACATATTTTCAAAGCAGAGAATCTAAAGTTTAGTTTGGTAGCAATAGTTTACTTGAAGGATGAAAGGGTGTATAGTCGGGGCAAAAAAGCTCAATTTCGGTATTAATGATAAAAATTAATTTAAGTCAAAAACTTGACACTATTTTCTGAAATGTCATGTGTTACTTGAAAGAAGAGTATATGTAGAAAAAACGACTATTTTATTTTGCATTATCTATCCTCATTCTAAAATGGCATGGGTTGAAAAACTGACACTCAAAAAAGTGATTAAAAACATGATTAGCAAAATTAAAATGCCTCTTATTCAAAATGTACGATTTTTATTACCCAACAAAAATGTTATATAGCATTAAAGAACACAATGTGACAATTTCAGAAAATTTGACCCAGCCAGAGTGAAGTTAAATTCTTTGGAAATATTGACATTGGGAGAAAAGAGATGCTGGGAAATAGGGTGATTTGCATACATTTGCATAAGTTAACACTTCTTTATCCTGCAACTTACGACTGCTTTACAAGCTAAAAGATAAACCCAACCAATATTTCAATCTTGGGGCAAAATTGAATGAATATTTGCAAAAAAAGTGGTTTTGGAGCAAAATACGCTGTGTTGGGTGCAGCGCCCCCTTAAGTTGCATAGATAAACCTTTCGTTTTTCCCTAAGCACATCCTTTGGTGGCGCCCACACCTAAAGACGCTTGTGTGCTGATGACGGAAACAAAAATAGCTCCACGACAACGACTGGAAAAGACAACACGGAGTCCAACCTGGATTAATTACTGTCTAATAGGTAGCGTTGCGAGATTCTGTTCGACAAGTCTGCATTTGATAGCCTTCACTTAGTATCTCTATGGACTGACCAATCGTGTCGTGGGCAACTATTTCGGGTGAGTGTCCTTTGCTCGTAGTAATATGTCCGTTGCACGCATTTTATCATGTCACCTGCAGCCCGAGTGCAATAGTACTGCATGCACTGTACCAGTCGATACAAGCGGGCTTTTCATACCGAAATCCACCGCGACGAGAAATCGGTTGCTAAGCTTATCGGCAACCATATCATCGGTCACTTTCGAATCATTGTCACTTGATTTCAGACCAAAAAATGCCCCTCGCTGGACGGCCTATCCAGAACTCTTGCCCAGCGCCCCAGACATTTCACCCGGCCTTTGACACAGGGAGGTCACAGCTCAGCAATAGAACAGGGACGTCGGAGAGCGGAAATTAAGTTACTGTATCGTATCGTTAACCAAAGGCTTATGTTTATGTGTGTGAAGCTTGTAATCTATGCTTTATTTTTGTGTTAATCATTCCAAGCAAGAAGCATGTTGTTCACACCTGTTTGCAGCCGATCACGAGCAAGTACCACTGCAGGTCGCAGCGCAGTCTTCTTGCTTGTAACTCCACGGTCGATAAACCAAACTATGACATCTCGATAAGTTCTTTAATCACATTGAGAAATGCGCCAAGGGCTACAGCTTTCAGTAGATTTGCGACATAGCTAAGCCTTAATAATATGGACGAAGGTTTGTGTCCCAGTCAAATAATGTACATTATGTCTGACAATTCGTGGGCAATAAAGTATTTAAAGTAAAGGTATCCTAGATAGTAGACAGCATAAACACGACACTATGATGACTATACATACATTCACGGTGTACTGGTGCGAAACCAGTCACATAATGACGTTACGGTGCACTTTCGTACGACCATGGACATATTGTTCCTTTTATTGTTTTGATTTTGTTTTGTTTTCCCGGTTGACTAAAGAACGTGTAATTTGACGACAAAAGTATTAAAAGCTAGACATGTTGATGTGTTTTGAAATCTTTTAAAGCCAGGTTCTCAGCAACGATGCGATCTTTCATGGAGGCGACAGTGTACCTTTTATTTGTTGAAGTTACATCATAGGCATTCAAAAGTGTCTGTGGCTTACATAAGTCACACACCTGTACTCTTGTCAGTAGATATCTAGACAACGACAATAACAAACAACAAGTATAGGGTGTGTTTTTGGATACCCTCAAACCATAGATATTCAAGTTTGTTGTATAGCACCAGGCTTCAATAGCCAATGACACGTCAGCTCCATCGAGTATTAGGGAGCCATGTGTTATCTTAGTTATTCTGCCCAAATTGGCATTCCATTATACAAGTTTGGTTGCTTGATGTAATTTTCACTACATGTATCACACGCACCAGTAACACCTGGTACTTATCATATGCATCTCAGTATTCGTGTGGAAGTTGTCTGCACCTTTTCCAGATCAGACAACTTTAGTCTGGAGGGTGGTACCAGTAAACTGTCATCACATATTTCAACTGAAACTGAAACAGATACACACCATCAACAACTTTTCACAAACCATAGACGATAGAGAGGAAATATCTATGCATTGATGACTTAGATACAGATGAAAACAAAATTTGCTCTGCACTTCTTTTTCATTCGCATACATGTACACTGTATGATTTAACAATGACTGCTGATGAAAGATGTTGGACCATAGACAGTAGTCTTTGGTCCGACATCTTTACCCTCTGTCTGTGGTTGGACCGATGTGGAAAGATTGCAAGGATATCGATTGTTGTGTCGCCTGAATAATAAGACGTCACGCAGAAATATACAGACTGAACTGCCTTTATTCAGTATGCCTTCCGACCCGGCTGCTTGCCAATACCACAATACAGAAATAGACTAGAGCGCCCTCACAGGTCACTCATACTCATAGTAAACGCTGGACACTACATCCCTCCTTTTCTTTAAAAGAAGATAAATTCACAAACATGAGATAATTCTCGGTCATGTTCATGCTGGATGTGATATTTCAAACATGTGGTTCTATATTGTTCTGCTGTTATATTTCACGACTACTTCACTAAAGTTCAGTTCAGTCCTTGAACACAAAAATTGAACAGTCAAATTTCAAACACCAAAAAACACAAACAGATAGACTGGCCAAATGAATACAAACAAGCAAATAGGCCTCTCAAGAAAAGAACTCTACTTTAGTTCTAAGCCAAATCAGAACAAGGGTGGACTATCTTGTTCTGAACAGATCTCAGGGGATTATTCTGCCCCATACACAGAGGTCTGTTTTTTGTTTTGTTTAAGATTTTAGTTTAGACTACAAAATCTTTCAGATATGCAGGTGGCCTCCTATTTTGTCTCTGTGGATAGCGTCTCTCTGCTGGAGGACTGCTTTCTGGTTTTTCATCTTCCTGCATTTCTTCTTGAGGTTGTATTGGTTCATCAAGGTCAGCCTGTTCAGCATCTTCTGACTTTGTGACTTCTCCTTTTAGCAGCTTGAATTGAGATACATTCCTGGTGATAGTATGCATATCTCTCTGTGCTGTTACCATGGTACCTTTCTTGTTTACTACTTGGTATGGCTTTGTATTAAAAGGAGTGGACAGTTTTCCTTCCTTCCTCTGTTTAACAAGCACTGTGTCTCCTATTTTCATTTCTGAATTCTGTGCGTTAGTGCGTACGTCACTGTAGAACTTCATCTTCCTTTTGGCTTCACTATCTGCTTTACGAACTTTCCTGTCTGTCATACGTTTTCTGACTTCAGGTAGTTTGATTCGTGGCATCCTTCTGTAGATCAGTGAAGAGGGTGGTACTTTGGTACTTGAATGAGGAGTCGCACGGTAGTTGCGTAGGAACTTGTATAGTTCTTGCTTCCATGGTTTGCCTTCAGCATGAGCAGTTTTCACAGTTTTCCCTACTGACTTCATGAACGATTCCGCTTCACCGTTAGCTTTCGGCCAATACGGAGTTATCTTTCTGTGTTTGAAACCCATATATTGACTGAAAGATTTGAACTCGTGGCTCGTAAAAGGTGGGCCATTATCTGATTTAAGTTCTTGTGGTATACCAAGGGATGCAAATATCTTATCCAACTTGGGAATAACAGCTCGGGCAGATGTCGACTTGACAATTTCTACTTCAGGGTACCTGGAATACTCATCTATTACAACTAGTAAGTAATCTCCGGATGGAAAAGGTCCGCAAAAGTCAACATCAACTTTCAGCCAAGGTTCCTCAGGTAATTTTGTCATGCGCAATGGCTCTGACTGGTTCTTACCAATCGATGCTTGACATGGAATGCAATTGGCTATGGCTACTTCGACTTGTCTATCAATATTGGGAAACCATACCTTTTCCCGTAACAGACGTTTAGTTTTTACTATGCCTTGATGGCCTTCATGCGCTAGTGATATGGCATGAGCTTGGAGACTTTCTGGGACAACAATTCTGGTGCCACGCAGAATTATGCCATGTTCAGATGTGACTGTCAGCTCTTTGTGCACCTTACTGAATGCAATTAAGGCTTCGCTGTTTACTTTATTACTGTGGTCTTTCGGGACATGTTTCCACTTGCCACTTCTGATATATTCTGTTACCTTCTGTAGCGTCGGGTCAGCTTTGGTAGCTTCTTGGACTTGGAGTAAGGTCATGGCTTTTGGTACAGCATTTTCAGTTACAAACTGTATGTACTCTTCTGATACTTTGGTGGCTCTGCTACTTGGTTCCTCTTGCGATCTCCCTGGGTGTCTAGAGATATAATCTGCTGGATTATCTTTGCCTGCTCTATACACAATCTTGTAATCATATGGCTGTAATCTCAAATTCCATCTTTCTATGCGAGCTGTTGGTTTGGACCTTGGATTACCAAGTATTGCCTCAAGAGGTTTATGATCAGTAACCATGGTGAAGCTGTTGCCATATAAATACAGGTGAAAATGTTCACAAGCCCATACAAGGGCAAGGGCTTCCCGCTCAGTTTGTGAGTAGCGTTGCTCCACTGGAGTGAGTGCTTTACTGGCATATGCTACAATACGTGCAGGACTTTCGAGTGTGTCTTTTTGAGTCAGTATGGCTCCCAAGCCAACTGGGCTTGCATCTGCGATGAGCTCGGTCTGTTTGGATGGGTCATAGTAACACATGACTGTGTCGCTGCTTAACTCTCGTTTCAATGCATCCAATGCATTTTGGTGTGCTTCAGACCATTTCCATCTGACATCTTTCTTTGTCAGTTCTCTGAGGGGATGGGTTATTGTGGCAAAGTCTGGGATAAATCTTGAACAATAACTTGCCATTCCCAGCAGGCTCTTCACTTCACTCTGGTTTGTAGGGGGACTTGCATTCTGTATCGCTAACACCTTTTTTGGGTCAGGTGACACTCCATCTGCAGAGAAGATATTTCCATAGTATTCAAGCGAGCTTTTATTGAATATACACTTTTCTGCATTAAGTGTGAGATTCTTATCGCGGATTCGTTTAAAGACTGCTTTTAGGTGTTCATAGTGATTTTCTTCATCAGTACCTGTAACAATGATGTCATCACTTATATTTCTGACACCAGGTAAGCCTTGTAGAGTTTGCTCAATGTGATTTTGGAACACTTCAGCTGCAGACGTCACACCAAAATTCAATCGCTTGTATCGTCTCAGACCAAGATGAGTCGAAAAAGTAGTGATATACCGGGACTCTGGTGCTAGCTCCAGCTGATGGTATCCTGAATTTAAATCAAGCTTTGAAAACACCTTTGCACCATTTATGTCATATAAGATCTCATCCATGGTTGGTGTCGTGTGTCTTTCTCTTTTGATGGCTTGATTAGGTAACCTCATGTCAACGCAGATTCGTACTTTATCAGGATTTTTGGGTTTAGGTGCTGCTACAATGGGAGAAACCCAAGGGGTTGGTCCTTCCACTTTCTCAATAATATCTAGCTCTTCTAGTTTTGTTATCTCTTCTTCCACTTTCTTTCTGATACGAAAGGGAACTCGTCGATGTGGTTGTGTAACTGGTTGTACACTGGAATCAATATGTAGTTTCACTTGAGTATCTTTCAATTTTCCTAATCCTTGGAAAATATCTGAATACTCGTTTATCAGTTTATCTATCTTTCCATCAGATGTTGTTTTCTTGACAGTTGACACCTGGCTGATGGCATTGGTAATCTCAATGAGATTTAAAGCACATGCTGTTTCATAGCTGAGTAGTGAACCACTATTGCCATTTACAACAAAGAATCTGGCATGTGTTTTGCTAGACTTGGAATGGACATCCGTACTAAACTTGCCAAGTATGGGTAGCGGTTTCTTTGAACCATATGGGTAAACACTGGTGTTTGTTTCCTCATACGTGGGCTTGTTATTCAATTTCTCAAATGTACTATGGTCTATCAGATTTACACTAGCTCCTGTGTCTACCAGAAATTGCACTGGTGTGCCTGATAATACCACTGTTGCTTTAGGTTGACTTTGATGTCGAACTTTGGTATCACACATATATACACTGTAGATGTATTCATCATCAGAGCTGGACGGATCAATTTTAACAGTGTTTACAGCACGAGTTGGATTTTTCTTTTCATTTCGTTTTGTAGTTGTTGCTTGGTCTTGTTTTGGCCTTGACCGACACACTTTTGCGAAATGGTTTGCTTTGCCACAGTTGTTACATGTCTTTCCTCTAGCCGGGCAGGATTTGGCACCATCTTTGTGTGGGTACTCACCTCCACAGTAACGACATTTAGTGTTTCTGTGTTGTCTGCCCTGAGACTTTTTATCTGGATATCTTTTCCGAGGTTTGATGGCATTTACTGTTTCATAATTGTTCGTGGCATGTTCAATACCACTTGCTTGTGCCTCGGACAGTTCGAGAGCTTTGGCTGTATCTAACAGAGTAGTTAGGGTCATTCCGGGTTCTCTTAATGCACGACGGCGTAACCGTGAAGAGGTACAATTCTGTACGATCTGTGTTTTAATTTCTCTATCAACATTTGTGAATTCACACGTCGCTGCAAGCTGTCTAAGCCTGGTATGGTATGTAGCAATCGATTCTTTTGGCTCTTGTTTCGCTTGTCGAAACATATATATTTCATACTCTACGTTTTTCTTTGGTGTAAAATACTCGGTAAGTTTGTCGACTGCTGTTCGGTACTCGTTTTCTTCTCCTGTGTCAGGCAGAGTATCGAATACATCGTACACTTCTTCACCCGCGTAGTGCAGAAGTAAGGCTCTCTTGCGCGTAGCATCTTTAATATCTAGAGCAAGTGTCAGATTTTCGAACCGTTTGATCCACTTTTTCCACCGTATGCCTATAGTGCTCAGTTCTGAGTTTAACTCGAATTTAGGAAATGGCGGTAACTCACGTGCGGTCGCCATCTTGGATCTATTGCGCACTTACTTTTACTGACTGAAGATTGTTGACGTCTGGGCTTGTCTACCAGCTGTTCTTTCAGTCTCTGGCGAGGTACCAGTTAGAGTTCGGACGATCCCATCCTCGTCGCCAATGTTGTGTCGCCTGAATAATAAGACGTCACGCAGAAATATACAGACTGAACTGCCTTTATTCGGTATGCCTTCCGACCACAGGCGTACGGAATGTTTCCTAGATCGTCGTCGGATGGGAAGTGACTGACACTGCACCGTGAGGCCGAAGGCCGAACCTCGGTACTGTATAACATTACAAGGTATGTCACGGAAAAATCGACCGGTGGCCCAAAACAAACGAATAAAAGCATCTACCTCAAAAAAATTACATCGACCGGTCGGAAATACCTTCAAACTTTCAAATCTTTACTCTGGTTACAGAATTCTTTCAAATCTGCCAGTTATGGGCGATAATTGACTGTCCGGCGAATACTCGCACTTGCATTGCCACTCCGCCATTTTGAATAGCTGTTTTACTCCCAAAAGCCTTTGCAAGTGGACGAGTGACCCCGTGACCCCACAACCGCTAAATTCAACCGTTAACCGTTAGGTAAATTTCATACTGTCAGTGAATACAACTTCAGCTATCTGGCAACAAGGCAATCAACGCAAACCATTGCCTCGGCAGCGTGATGTTCAAATCCCGCCATCTGACATTTGTAAACAAACTCTTCACGGGTCACTCGTCCACTTGCAAAGGCTTTTGGGAGTAAAACAGCTATTCAAAATGGCGGAGTGGCAATGCAAGTGCGAGTATTCGCCGACAGTCAATTATCGCCCATAACTGGCAGATTTGAAAGAATTCTGTAACCAGAGTAAAGATTTGAAAGTTTGAAGGTATTTCCGACCGGTCGATGTAATTTTTTTGAGGTAGATGCTTTATTTCGTTTGTTTTGGGCCACCGGTCGATTTTTCCGTGACATACCTTGTAATGTTATACAGTACGAGGTTCGGCCTTCGGCCTCACAGTGCAGTGTCAGTCACTTCCCATCCGACGACGATCTAGGAAACATTCCGTACGCCTGTGGGTAATATTGGCCGTTGCTCAAGTTTAGAGTTATGTCAAGGAAGTTCACGATACTTCTGTTTACATCGATGGTTACTTTCAGGCCCAGGTCATTGAACATCTTTGATAAGTCCTTTTTCATTCTATCTGCTTTCCTGCCAGTGCCGTTCTTTATTACACCCAAGCCGTCATCTCTATATAGACCAATATTGTTTTTATCGAAGGATGAAGCAAGTATGTTGAGAATATAAAGCCCAACTAGTTCACATACCTCAGCTCCATCATAACTTCCCATTGTCACATCATACAAATTTGTGCAATCACGTTTCATCCATGGTACACACTCATCAAATAGGAGTGATTTCCTTGAAAAATGTATCATGTTATTAAAGTTATGCACCCAAAGGGTGCACCGAAAAATGCAACTGAATGATGAAATTTGTGGCTGGCATGATGCATTTTAGGCAAGTATGTGCCCGTGTTGAAATTCAAAAACACACTGAACCCCCTATTGGGCATTTCAAAAACATGGTGACCCCCATATCACCAAAGTCAAAAACAGGGTGACCCCCCCCCCCCCCCCCGAATCCACCGCGCCCCCTAGGCTGAAGAAACTGACTAATCCCTAAGTATGCAGAGAGTCCAGTGCAAAGCTTTATAGAATGTGCTCTTCAGCATCAGAAGGGCTTTGTCAAGATGGTACATGTACTGTACATTTATTGAAACTGAATTTATGAAATGGTAATAAGCCCTGCATATACCATACATCGATGTAGTGTCCAGTGTTTTACTATGAGTATGATGACCTGTGAGGGCGCTCTAGTCTATTTCTGTATTGTGGTATTGGCAAGCAGCCGGGTCGGAACCACAGGCGTACGGAATGTTTCCTAGATCGTCGTCGGATGGGAAGTGACTGACACTGTACTGTGAGGCCGAAGGCCGAACCTCGGTACTGTATAACATTACAAGGTATGTCACGGAAAAATCGACCGGTGGCCCAAAACAAACGAAATAAAGCATCTACCTCAAAAAAATTACATCGACCGGTCGGAAATACCTTCAAACTTTCAAATCTTTACTCTGGTTACAGAATTCTTTCAAATCTGCCAGTTATGGGCGATAATTGACTGTCCGGCGAATACTCGCACTTGCATTGCCACTCCGCCATTTTGAATAGCTGTTTTACTCCCAAAAGCCTTTGCAAGTGGACGAGTGACCCCGTAAAGAGTTTGTTTACAAATGTCAGATGGCGGGATTTGAACATCACGCTGCCGAGGCAATGGTTTGCGTTGATTGCCTTGTTGCCAGATAGCTGAAGTTGTATTCACTGACAGTATGAAATTTACCTAACGGTTAACGGTTGAATTTAGCGGTTGTGGGGTCACGGGGTCACTCGTCCACTTGCAAAGGCTTTTGGGAGTAAAACAGCTATTCAGAATGGCGGAGTGGCAATGCAAGTGCGAGTATTCGCCGGACAGTCAATTCGCGCCCATAACTGGCAGATTTGAAAGAATTCTGTAACCAGAGTAAAGATTTGAAAGTTTGAAGGTATTTCCGACCGGTCGATGTAATTTTTTTGAGGTAGATGCTTTATTTCGTTTGTTTTGGGCCACCGGTCGATTTTTCCGTGACATACCTTGTAATGTTATACAGTACCGAGGTTCGGCCTTCGGCTCACAGTGCAGTGTCAGTCACTTCCCATCCGACGACGATCTAGGAAACATTCCGTACGCCTGTGATATTACCCATACAGAAAACCTAACGACAACACGATATATGTCAATAAGAAATCCAACCACCCTCCCTCCATAATTAAACACATCCCCGATACAGTTGGAAAGCGCATCTCCTCCATATCCAGCGATGAGAGTCTGTTCAACAAGGCATGCAGTGATATTTACAGTGAGGCACTTAAGGCCAGTGGGTAGATGACCAGTTAAATTACACACATGTTGACAAGCAGGCAAAAAAAACAAGAAGCAGACAGCGTAGAATTACATGGTTCAACCACCCTACTGTAAGAAAGTGTTAAAACCAACGTCAGAAAGGAATTCTTCCGTCTCCTTGAGAAACATTTCCCAAAGGATTGCAAATTACATAAAGTTCTCAAATACAGTCAAATTAAGCTACAGCTGCATGCAGAACATGGACAGTATTATAAAATCACACAGCAAACGGGTCACCCAGCGCAATGATAAAAAACTCACTGACGTATATGTAAATGCCGCATCAAGACCAATTGCCCACTCCAGGGGGCTTGCCAGTCTAAATCTATAATCTATAAAGCTACTGTTACAAGCGATGCCAATGAGGCGAAACATTGCATCGGTCTAACTGACAATTAACACATTTAAAAAAAAGCTGTGCAAATCATGTCCAATCTTTCCGAAGTAAGGCATACGCCAACAGCACAGAATTATCAAAATATGTCTGTCACTTGACATCTCAGGACAAACCATTTAATATATCATGGTCAATCCTATCAAAAGCAAGTAGTTACTCAAATGTGTCAAAGAAATGCAACCTTTGTCTTACAGAGAAGCTATTCATAATCAATGCAGATATTAGATAAGTCCAGCCTTTTAAACAAGCGTTCCGAGTTGGTCTCCAAGTGCCGACACGAAAACAAATTTTACTTGTCAAATTTCAATCCAACCCACCACACCAAATGGTTTGACCGACCTGATACTTATTTACTTAAAGCCGCACTTTTCAATCCCAGGTTTTCGCATTAGTGGAGTTCTCCTCCCAGTCAAACACATGGCCAGTACGATGTTTGATTTCTATTACATTAATTACACAAACTGATTTCAATCTTTTGTCACCTTTTGCTAATCCTGCAAATAGAGCTTATATAACCGTTTGATTGACGGTCGGTTCAAATTGCAAACGGTCATTTATTCCCCAGCACCACACTCGAATTTCCTTAAAAAACGTCTTCCAGTCACGTTAGAATTTGAATATAACCACAGAGTTCGATCGGCAGCAGCTTCATGCTGACCGCTTGGCAGTCTGTCAGCGTTTTTGCGGTCGGAAAAAACTAAAAAGTGGCATTTTCTGGAGCGTGTGCCCTCATGTTGCCTGTTTGGTGTCCACTTACACAGTGAACGCCGCCATAGGTTGGTGCCCTTTTAAAGGGAGGCTCCGCCTTATAACTCAACCCAGCAAGCTCCCAAGTAGTCTCACGTGCCAGACCTCAAACCTGCAGTGAGTAAGTGTATGTACTTGATTTGAGCCGTGAGCGTCGGTAGTGCCTGTGGTTGGCCGTGCTCAGAGCCGTTGCTCAGAGCTCAAGGCTTTGCCGCTTGTGGTGCAGATCAGGTGCAGATGCAGTTTTGAGGTCTGGCATGCAAGACTATAAGCTCCCAAGGTAAGGTCCTTTTCCAAGATGACCTAAACTCACAAAATCTACTGTCAGGCCGTATTGACTGTAGATGTCTTTGTGTCCCTCTGTTGTCACTTTGACTGCTTGGTAATAATGAAACAAAAAGGCAAATTGTTGTCACAATTGAATGAAACATTCTTGTTCTGAAAATTATAGCCTGGAGTGAGTCCTGCCTATTGACTTGACATTGAAATCAACAGCAAAGGCACAGAAATCATAAACACAAGATTCGACACAGTTCCTTGTTGTATTAAGACTGATAGAGAACCTCCTGTAGTGGGGCTTACGGTGACCCGCGTTCTGTTATCGTTGCATTCTTCTCGGTATTTCTATTTCACTGTGACAAATTTTTCACAGGTTTTATTGGAAATGCTGGTCATATCAGCTAATACAGGTATTAAATTCACTTTTAAGACACAAAGATCTGGATACTGGCACTTCCTTAATTATTGGGAAGTGACCGTGGTAAGGATTGTTAGAAATCTTGTAAGTGTTCTTGATGTTTCCCTGAATTTTCTGTTCTTGGCATATAATCATGTGTCAAACTTTGTTGTCACACTTGTACAGCAAAAGTATAAATTCACAGTGAACTTGAAATAATACTTTGTTTTCATTTTACTTTTCTCAGGAGAAACTAAAAAAAGTGAAAAGCATCAAGAATGGGGTGTGGCTCTTCTCACAGTTACCAGGCAGAAGTTTTGCAAACATGGGACGAGGTCAAAAAGACGGTCCAGAGTAGACCTCACAAGGGAAAACTAGTGGTCCGGAGGTCGGGATGGAAGACTGTTCGGATATTTGTGTCGTCGACATTCCGTGACTTCCATGCTGAGAGAGAGACTCTGGTTAAAGAGGTAACAAAATGTCATTCCGTGTTGGATCGATCATACATCACACTATTAATTGTAGCAAGTAGGAATGGCTTACAGAATCTTCTCAGCTATCAGTTTTGTGATTGTTGTCCCAACAAAATTTGTGTTCAAATCAGAGATTGATCAAGAAATTCTGTGTTACTTTCACTGATTTACTGTGTGACATTTCTTCCGAAAACTTTTCCATTGAATGACAGAAAAGGTGCCCTGTTTTCTTCTGCGTTTGTTTGTCCTGCTGATATAACCTGTACTTGTAATTGAAATAGTGTGCACACCATGGCAATGTCTCATCTCTTGATTTTCATTCATACAAACGTTACAACTTTGAAATGAAGTTACAGTAATCTTATTGTAATGCATGGATTTCATACAGGTGTTTCCAGATTTAAGAGTATGGTGTGAAAAGAGAAGACTATATCTTGTGGACTGTGATCTCAGATGGGTAAGTTATATCCACGTGACCATCACCCTCCCCATCAGAAGTTTCTTACCCTGGACATTAGAGAGGTTTAGTTACACGTAATTACGTGTACGTCTGATGGCGCAAAGTTCCGTACATCCATCGTAGCTTACATGTAAATGTTCTGGTTTAGTTGTGGGTTCCCACTTTTCAGACAGAGAGACAGAATTTGCTGCATTGTATCTCAGAAACATATGAAATCCACATAATTGAAAAATAAAACAATTTCTTTATATGATGATTATCCTTTTACATCTTTCTACCATCAAATTAAATCAGTTTCTCTGATAAAGTTTATCTACAAAGTTTAAAGAAATCTTATCGAGGTTCAGATGAAAAGTGGGGTGAGACTTCAACATTTTGTTCATGTCGCAACATCATAGCAAGTACTTCATGTACTGGTGCAAACTCTACTAAATATTTTGTTATCAAAGATGGTAATTTGCAATGAATTTCACAAAGCTGCTTGCATTTCTTAAAGTGGCACTCCCACTTGGTAACATTTTTAAAGCACATTTTTTTAATGCCAAGGGTCGATATTTGACGTGGCGACTGCGCGCGGATCGCGAGATATCGATAAAAACATGTCTTCAAAAAAGTAAAAGTTTGAATTCCGGTGGCCCACCTAAATTCAGCTTCCGAACATTGAAGGTTCGGCACTTGGGCCATTGTCAACTAAGCTACATGTATGGAGTACGAGTCTACGCTTACGCTGCTGTACGCCACAGTACCACTTGCGTCTGTGATCGGTCATGCCCCGTGGGAGAAAGCTGAGTCTTACTGACTTGATGTCGTAAAAACGAAAAACAATTTTTGCTGATTCCACCAGAATTCGCATAGGTGACTAGCACATTTACGTGCCGCCGCTTGGTATGTATAGATGCATACCATGCGCGCGGCGTACTGTGTAGCAGACGACAAAATGTAGTCATCGGAGGCAGCTAATATTTGACACGTAAAAACTGATGTTTATGTGATATTGGTTAAAAATATAATACAACCGATTGAGAATAATGAAAACGACGAAAACTAAGGAGAAGTTTTAAAAAACGTACCTGAGGTAAAGGCATAATGCTGTATAGGCTTTGCAGTGGGAAGTAAATTAACTGCGTCGTTAGAACTTATTGTAGACTCCCTAGAATATCATCAGTCAGCACAACAATAAACCTTCGGGGGATTTCGGGTCAAAATCAGAAACTATCGTAAAACTTCGGGATGTGAAAAATACGCTCGGGAAATGACACGTTTTTATCGATATCTCGCGAACCGCGCGCAGTGGCCACGTCAAATATCGTCGTTGGCATTAAAAAAATGTGTTTTAAAAATGTTACCAAGTGGGAGTGCCTCTTTAAATATTGGTCGTGTTGTCTTATCTCTATTCGTCCTGACTGATGTCTCTCCTATAAACAGGGTGTGCCAAAGGACACAACCACAGAAGAAACACTGCGGACATGTCTCGGTGAAATCGACAGATGCTATTCAGACAATATCATGCCTTTCTTTCTGAATTTGACAAGGTAACATTTGAAAATTATTAAACATTCCATCTCAGAAACATTGGTGTTTTAATTACCCAGGTATCTTCAATTTCATCTGTTGCTGTGTGTGTTTTTCACTAAGAAATATGAGAATACATAGTTTCAATGCCACTGTTCTGCAAAAACTACAAAATAAAATCTTCAGTTTCAGGAAATTACATCAACCCTATCACCATCATGGTTTGGCCCAAAACCATTGTTATCAATGGTGATGTGGACCTGTTTACAGGGAATTGGGGTGAACAGGTTAAAATAATAGAATTAATCACCGCATTTCCCTCTTTAAAACATTCAATGTAACAACCAAAAAACAGTAGAATTATACCAAAAACTTGATATTGAGAAAGTTGGTATTCTTGTTAAAAGAAATTCTAATATTAATTTGAAGACACACTAAAGTCTGACTGTAAAATGATTTCAATAACATTTGTCTTTTTCTCTGTACCTCAACAACCTTCCTTATGGAATTTAATGAATTCAACATTGTGCTGAATTCAGTATGGTTCTGTAATGCGTCTTGTAAAGTTATTTCGTCCATTCTCTTTCAGTAATCTTTATCATATAAGTGTAACTCTCAAATAAAAAATCCATTTCTTGTCAAGCCTTTACCTAACATTGCCACCTCTCCCCTGTTTCAAAATAATTTCTTTCCAAGCTTTTCAGCCCTTTTTTGTAAATTTACAGAGACTGTGTTGGATGGACAAGACAGTGCCGTCTTGGTACAACTGTTTTGCCAAATTCTTTACGCAGAATGTACTCAAAATAAATCAGTATAGCAGAATTTTTTCATCTGAAATAAATGAATTAGAAAGGCACGTACCGCACCATAGGTTGTCATTAAGAGTACCTTTGAAATCAGGACATTTACTTTGAAATTCATGTAGAGAACGGATAAGGCCAAAGGAAAAAAAATTGTGCTGTTCTGATAACCTGACCTACTCTATTTGTAGCCTGCTGACCCTAAACTTTTTAGAGCTACGTAAACGCAGAAGTAAAACAAAAGAAAGAAAAAACTCTAAAATCACGTGTTCATTACCTGGCATTTGATTTTTGCTAGAACAAGGACGTCTTTTAGGTTTTTATTCCTTTTATATACCGGTATATGATACGTTTTTTCTGGAAATGTTGTGGCCAGTGTTTGACCGCCCTGAATCCCTGAAAAGTACATATTTAAAAATAAAAATATTTTTGAAAAAAAAATCCCTGCCAGCCTACCTACCCAATTTTTGAAAACCATGTTATCGGAACAGCACAATTTACTTTTTGCCCAAGAAAATAGATTTCATCAGTCCCCACTCTGTACTTGTGTAAGTAAGCCTTTTCTTGAAATGTATAATTTAGCTTTGAGTCACCATTTTTGCAGATTGTCTTGAAACGTTAATTTCATATGCCTTTGTACAAAGTACCAACATTGCAGTAATTACTACATGTAGGGACATGTTTGTTTATCTATTGGTATTGATTATGTTTATTTAGCCAAGTATGTCTGACAAGTTAGTTGGGACAATGATTTAAAAGTTAAAATACTTACACCCCTAAGATCACTTTCATGAAATTCTCCAATCTTCCAAGATTTCTTTCATGTACATTTAACTCAAGCAATGTAATTTAATTACTATATTTCACACCTTTTACATTGAATAATATTCATTACTCTTTGATTATCTATCTTCATTAGTTTAATATTTTCTTTCTTTTCTGTGCAATCGTCACCCTGTCTCTCTGTGTACACCTCTTCTCTCTCTGTGTTTGCTGAATTCCAGTCCTGAAACACACACCCTTCTAAGGTTTGTGTGGTAAGTTTATTATTTGATGCATGCTAATTTCATCACCCAGTGATCCCTTTTGCAAAGGTTTTATAATTTCAAAACTTTGAAGTTGTTCACATCTGTGTTAACTGCCTACCTATGATTATTGTATTTTAATCATAAATGTTTGTTAAAATCTTGTAATGTGAAGGTGTTTCATATCTATGTTAATTTCTTCGAACTCAACAAAATGTTGATCTTAAAAAAAGAATACCAGGAAATACATGTATATTGTATATACTGATGATTTCAAACAAAGCTTTAAAAGTCCCTTTCTCTTTTTAAGTGACAATGCAACACACTATTGTACTCCTCAACCGTTGTTTCATGATTTACTGTACTGTTGGCTCTATTATGCCTGAAATACTTTAACCCTTTGAGCACTAAAGTCATTTTTTTTTGCCTTTAGAAAATGTAGCCCAGTCAATTTTTTTCAGATTTTCGCCAAAATTTTGATTAAAAACTGTAACTAATGAAATGTGATGTTCATTTGGTCCAAAATTATCAAAACAATTGCAGAAAAATTCATAGAAATTGATAAAATTTTGGTGCAAAATTTTGGTGGGAAAAATTACATCTCTCAGAGAGTCAAACTCAAAGATTTCTATGAATGATTCTTGTATTTCTATCCTTATCCATGATGAAAATACCTGTAGAAAAAAAGTATCTTTGGTATTGACGTAAAAAACTATTAATATTGCTACCTTTCACACACCCCTTTTTTGGAATGTCATAAAATGAGTGGAGGATGTATATAATTATGTATACCTTTAGGGGATCACGATTTGCAGTGCTTGATAGGATGCACATAATAACTTTTGCATGTTGTGTTCCAGTGAGAGATGTGGTTGGATTCCAAATCGTAACGAAGTACCACAGAGCGTCATCGAGGAATACCGATGGGTGATGGGATTGTCAGTGACTGAAATGGAAGTCATACACGGAGCATACAGAGTTGACAATCCAAACTGTGAGTAAAATCCAGGTTGTCATCTTTGAAATGTAAGCTGATCTTTACATTGAAAATCCTCAAATCTGGTCTGATAGACATCAGTCCATCCTCTAAGCCAAAATCATATGTCATAGTGATGCATGGAATTATTTATGATGTCTTTATGTCACTGTATACAGCCCTGTGCCCACCTCTGCTGACACAGACATGTGCCACGGTTCAGTGGAGCTATGTAAGCGGTCTGAAATCACCAAAGTGCGCCTGCAAACTGCGCCGGCGCATTTCAAACTGCGCCCCCATTTGCGCCGGTATATTGCGCCGCCCAAACTGCGCCCTTACTCTGCGCCATTGCGAAGTTTCAATGTCAAGCACGGTACTAATAGTCTATTTGGTTTAGTCAGGCGATTTCAAGGAAATATTCATGTTTTCGTGGGGAATATGGTGAAATGTGTCACTAAAATGCAGAGGATGGGAGTAATTTTTCCGACACGTATGTGAAGTATGTAATAACATCACCCGAGAGGGAAGGTAACTCTGCCAGTCGAGTGTCATTTGCATCGTAAATCGACCTTTGAATCTGTTTGTAGTTTCTACCGAACCTTGTCGGTAAATACTTTCACAGTTAAAAAAGACGCTAAATTTTACTCTCAAACTATTGCGATGGCCAAATATCTCTGCCATTATACGTTTCGTAGGGTAACTCTATATTCAGTGTATGGCGAGAGTGTCCTAGCTGTCTCAGTGTCTGAATAGGCGGTGCAGCCGTAAACCGGACACTCCATACTCATTCCCTCCTTTGATCAGAACCTCGTGGACCGTAATTCTTGCTCTAATTCTGCGACCTTTGAATCGTCCAATAATATGACCCCAAATGATAAGGAATGCGACTGATTCTGAGACTCTCAGTTCATAGAAGAGTCAAAGTGCGATCATGTTTGCGACTGAACTTGAGACTCCCATTTCGCATTGTGATGTAGGCCTACATTTGCGAGTGAATTTGAGACCTGGTCTGAGACTCTCATTTAACGTGCAAACAGCAAATGCAACCGTCCTTACGACTGACATCCTGACGTAAGGTATGTAAGGGTACCGGAAATCGACAAGTGCATGGCTAAAGTTAGGAGAGCGAATGTTAAGGCTTGAAGTGTACGTGCTCACTTTGAAAGTGTGAGCGATAGTGAGTATGTGAAGTGAACTCGGTCTGTACATAGCATTTATTTCATCACTTTGGTCGAATGAAAACTTACGATCAAAGTCATTGCTAAAACAGCGATACGATCTCCATGGAAGTACAGTGCTGTGTATCATGAGCGAACCGCTGAGTGAATTCATCATTGAAGTCCCCGATGGAAATTATTGCAACACACTTATTTTCAAACACCAAGAATATATTCGTCTAAATAAAAATATGAATGAGACATTCATCTTTACATAATGGAGAATAGAATATTATATCTGACTACAAAGAACTTTATTCACTAAATCCCGATGGGTATTTATATAGTTATGTCAAAAACGGGAGTCACGACCGTGATTAGGTTATTCAGAGTCAATTAACCTTGAAACTGACCAAACGATAGCACACAATTACATACAATCTAGGTCTAGAGTCCTGTGACACTATGGCGGGTTTCCGAGTCCCTGTCGCGGTTTGGAAAACGACCTGCTGACAGCTGATGACAAAACGCGCTCATACTTTTGATCATAGACCCTGGAGCGATGTTTTGATGGATTTCTAGCTTCCTTACCCTATAAACAACTTGAAACTAAAATGAAAGACGAAAAAAGATCCGTGAACGGACGAGAGATTTCCTGTAGAAACTTCAGATATTTACTGAGGCGGATCATCTATTTTTTTACATCCATGGGCGGATCATGGAAGTGAAATTTACCTCAATGGATGGATCAATCGGAGCACCGAGAATATGGCATTTCCCGTTTGATTTGAAACGACAACTGATATCGTGTCATTTAAATACGGGCTTTTAATTGTTCATTCATTTTAGTTATTATCGTCGTGCCGTTTTAGAAGATTTTTGAGGACCTAAACGACATCATGTGTTGGTCCATTGCCATGGAATCCTATGCCAACGAAAGGCGGTGACTTTTTTCAAAGTTGAATAAAATTTCCTTTCTGGTTGTGTTAGTCAATTAATCGCAATATGTTCGTTCCCAATTGATCATAAACCCTCGATTCTCCCGTCTATGATTCGATATTTACTGACTCATTCTTTCTCTTCTTTGTTGATCGATAAAAGTAATTTAATCTTCAATACTCTGTCCTAATTTGATAGATGTAACATCTTCACCTATATTGTCATTAGTTTCTATTACCAACGTACAAAAACTTGGGTCTATGATTGCATGAACGGCCGTACTCTATGCATTGGGAAGATATTCATGTTGCAGTCTGCCCGAAAACAAAACAAAACCCGAGGATGTTTAGGCGATAACAAAGGCGATGACTCAGTTGAATAAAACAAAACTAAACTTTTCGGACATCATATTTTTATCTTGGCGTCGGTTCGATGTGCGACCATACGCTGATCGCCCATATTCTCCATAAACAGATAAAGCTAGTCATAACAATTCTGCGACAAATCCGTGGTGTTTCTCCCCGTGAAGTCCATGAACCCGTAGCCGCGACCATTGTTTTTTGGTGGGGTGTCTGTAAATGTTGTAACTAGCCATAACGACTAGTAACGACCAGAAACGAGCAGTAACGAGCAATAACGACCTAGAACTAGACAGAACGAGCCAATAACGAGCCATAACGAGCCAAAAAAATATGATCTGTCCATACATTAATCTACAAGCGCAGTTCCCGCCAATCCTGGAAATCCCGCCCTCTACGGCATGTTTGGACATGGTGCGGCCCGTTACCAGTAACGAGCTGCAGCGTAGCAATTACGGTCAATAACGACCAGAAACAAGCAGTAATGAGCAATAACGAGCAATAAGGGGCCAGAACAAGATAGAACGAGCCAATACGGGGCAATAAAGAGCCCCCAAATATGATCTTTTCCCAATGGATTACTCATGCTAAGGGACAGAAAAGAAATTATAAGACGGGAGGGCTGATGTTTTTCAACCTGACGCTGAGGACAAAATAGTGAATTGTGAACTTCAAACGTGTTTCCATGAAAATAGTAACGTACATCAATTTACGTGCTCAAAAAACCATACCATGAAACTTTTAAAGAATAGCTTTATCCTTTGAAAATAATCAAAATAAAATCAAATAAAGTAAACAGTTGCACAAAACCCTCCCTTCCCACCCCAAGGGACTGATTTCTTTTCCCTGTGGTTTTGTAAGGGAAAAATGTTTATAGTTTATCCCTGGATTACCATGTGAAGTGAGGTTGTAGTTTTGGCCCGAAATTCACATATCAATTTTAAATCCCACATATTCACTTCCAAACACCACATTGTAATTGACAAACATTTACAAATGCAAAGACATAGTCAGTATTGTATCGCAAAAAGAGTCCATGCTTTTCTCATAGATTGCCATATAGTAGTGTAAAATTAGAGAAAAATCATATTTCATGCGCAAGTGGGTTAAGGCATGGGCGTCAAACGTTATCATGAATATGCATTAGGGCTCATGAATATTAATAAAACAACATTGCCCACACATGAGATAACAACAGAAAATCTCTAAAATCATATCACAAAGTTCCTAACTTGAACATCATCGAGCCAACGAAGTGACAAAGGACACACTAGTGTTCACAACAAAAGATAGCCCATAAGCACTGTGTGGAACTTCGAACACATAGATAGGCCGATCATCGCGTACAAACGAAATCCATACATCAGCCATCCTGAGGCCAAAGTCCACGGCATGAGGAACGGGTGAAAAGGGTTAATGAACAGAGTCGGACACAAAACGATCCAAACATCAGTATTCTTGCTTCCCTGCAAGAAGAATGCAGAGATCAACAACATAGATACAATATAAAATTAAGGAAGAGATGTGCTTATGTCATGGAGATACATTTGGTACCTCCATGTTTATATAAGCCACTAAGGAACGAACTTGTAGGAAACGTGGGGGTCAAAAGGTCACGATGGTCTGAGACAAACTTCCACGTCTCACCTTGACTATAACAACCAATTTGTTAATTTTCTCACTAACAACCTTACCGGATACAGACAGAAACACATAAAAGCACAAGCAAGACAAGAGGGATGATGTGTGCAGCCACTTTCAGCTTAAAATTACAAATGTTTCAGTAACAGGCGACGGGGTCATGACCTTTTGGATTGCTTGCGAGATGGCCGATCGCGCACAAAGCGACCAGATTTCTTTCGAAAATTCCAACTTGTAGATCGCAATTTTTTCCTGAACTTTTGCTATCCCCAAACTAAGGCTTAAAATATCTTTACAACAATACCTTAAACATGTATGATTTGGTAGCGTTTCTTTAAAAAATCACCGAAACTCAACCAAGAATTGACTTTTCCTACAAATCGTACGTATTTGGCGCAAATTTGAGGCGATTAACTCAGCAATTTCTCTTTGTAAAGGATGTTGATCGATTGTCCTGAACCCATTCTATTATCATACGCCCAAAAAACATAGTTTAAATGTGGTTTACAAGTTGGAATATGCCGATAAATAATATACGCGATTTTGGCGCGAAAATGTCAATATAAAAATCACGTGACACCTTTTATGCAAATTTAAGTGACATAAACTGAAAGAGCTATCAAAACTACGTATGTGTACCAAATTTCATCAAAATATGACCAGTAGTTTTTGAGAAATAAAATTCAGCTCGAAATTCAGTCTGGACCCCTGCTGGACCCCTGCCTTAACTCACTTGCGTGCACACACATGCACTTCTTACCTCCAAATTCTATATAAAGTACATTATCAAACATATACAAATGTAGGGATATCGCTTGTTTTGTTGGGGAATTTATCAATGGTTTGCCCAACAGACTCTGGATTTAATTTTTAAAATGGGGCCCTCCCCTCATAATCTTTCTCCAGTCCCTTACCATGATTGCCGGCAAGGGTCAGAGTTCAGGCAAATGTGGTTTCATGAATGCAAAACGGATACTACGCGCGCTCAAGTTTATAAGCTCTCTGGGAATTGACTCTTCTGTCTTTTTTATTCTGTCTTTTTTATATCAACAATACATAAATGAATGTGAATTTTTCTTTTTATTCGAAAAATGTTTATCAGGCTTCACTCGTACGCCACGTGTTTACTGAGCACTGCCGCAGAGGTTTCGAGATTGTACAAAGCATGTCGTAGAGGGCAGGATTTCAAGGACAGGCGGGAAGTGCGGTTGTAGTTCACTTTATGGACAGATCATTTTTATTTTGCTCTTAATCGCTCGTTATTGGCTCGTACTTTCTATTTCTAGCGCGTTATTGCTTACTCTAAGAGCACTGTTGCAGAAGTTTTTGGCAATACCAAACGTCATAGAGGGCGTGATTTCTAAGCTTGGCGGGAACTGCGCTTTTAGTTTAATTAAGGGACAGATCAAATTTTTTTGGCTCGTTACGGATCGTTATTGGCTCGTTCTGTCTAGTTCTAGGTCGTTATTGCTCGTTACTGCTCGTTTCTGGTCGTTACTGATCGTTATGGCTAGTTACCACATTTACAAACACCCTTTTTTGATGTGTTCCGTGCTTGATGATTGGTAGAATTAATGTATCAAAATTTGAAGACGTGACTGAATCCTGTGATTGTTAGACAATTGACGGTGTGTAGGGGCGAGACGGAAGGCAACAATCCAAGGAGCAAGCTAGGGAGCATCATGCATTGCATGCTTTCTAACAAAGAGCCGTGTGTTTCCATAATATCTATATACCATACGAAATCCGGCTTTGACCAATGTTCCTGTCCTGTTTCGGAGGATAACTTTCGAGCTGCGTAACCGATGTTGAGGTTCAGATATCCGAATATCTTACGTGTTCGAAAGGCTTATTGATTTACAGTGAATACAACTTTTGTATAATTAGTTTACGTGTACATAACCCAGCACACGGGGCAAAGCCAAATACTTACCAATACCAGGTTGGAAAATTTCAGCGAGTCGCTCTCATCAGAGGTCGAGGAAAAAAAAATGTCGGTATCGTTGCTCCGCCATGTTATTGTTGTTTGTGCGACTAGTTTGAAAGTCACAGACTTTCTTAATGGTGAAATTCATATTGCCATTCAATATTTTACACACGAAGTCACCTGTCACCTCCATTCGGTAGCAAAAATGTTTACAGAGAATGTTTTTAAAGTGAAAACTAGCTCCAGGCCGTGACATGTCTCTAGTTACGAAGAAACTTCGTAAATCAAAATCGACATCAACATTGAGCGGTGATCGTGAACCGTTAAATAAATGTCGGCAAAATAAAACATCAAATGGCCAAACTTTTGGAGAGAGAGAGAGAGAGAGAGAGAGAGAGAGAGAGAGAGAGAGGGAGGGAGGGGGGGTTCTGCAGTCGCGAACTGATCATGGTCTTTAGGATGGATAAATGCAGGGTCGGTTTACAATTTGCACTGCACAGATATCGAAAATGTACAGATACTTTCCCGAAATTTGACTTATTTTATAACATGAGTAGAAAACAAAACCAAAATATTGACGTTACTCTTTGGATGTTTGACTCGCAAGTTTGCTAAAGTTAGATTACATGTATACTTATAGAAAATGGTCGCCGTAGTCTTCTGTTCAAAAAATATATATTCTTCAACACCACGTTTCTTATGATCGGTGATGTCACATTTTATTATTTTTATAAATATAAATTAATGCACCGATTTCAAACCGTAATTATTTTTTCTTGTCGAATTGAGAGAGTTTTTAGTAGTTCTGTAGACAAAACGATCGGAAAAGCAGAGTATCTTGGTAATGGCACGACATCTACGCTATCGTTTAGCTGCAATAATTGTACAGTTGCAGCCAGAGCACTGGGTAAGCCGAATTCGGAACGTAATAACGCCAGTTGCAGCGGCGTCCTAGATTGACTGTACCTTTGTCATTTCTGTTGAAGTACACCTATTATTGCTAAAAGCATTGTGGGCTTCATGAAACGTTGTTTCTCTGTACTTGTATACTGGTTTTGCCGTTATATTCCGTGTCGTATAATCTGTTGTTTGCATGTCAACACATTAGCCTGTGTACAACCTCCTGTGCACACTAATCGTGACCGTAATTTACATAGACATAAACATTCGATCCCGTCCGTGAATGTCAAAGGTGAACGGGATTAACTTGATCCCGGGTATCAAGTCCCTGGCCTTTAATGGAGATGCAAAATTCACAAATTTTGACTGCTGCTGAAGCCATATCCTTTCACGATACCGCCAAGTGAGTGTAATCGTCCCATGGTCTTGTACCTCCAAGACTCCATTCTGAAAACATGTCAAAAATCTTACTGGCGAAAGATATATTTTCACACCTTATTGAAAGAAAATTTCTTTACTGCAAGCTCCTGTTTGAGAAGTAACTTATGGTACTGTCCGCTAACTACCTCCATGTGTCCACGTACGTATGTGCGTAGTCTCAAAACAACTACTATTAAGCGTAACTTGTTGCAAATTCACGTCATTTTTCGAGCTGCATTTTTTAGGGCACTGATATTAATATCTACAGTCTACACTGCTAAAGCGTCCTGCTACGCAAGTGCGAGCGACTACTCGATGTTGTGACACTCGGAGGAAGTGTTTTGGCGCAGAGTAAGGGCGCAGTTTGGGCGGCGCAATATACCGGCGCAAAATGGGGGCGCAGTTTGAAATGCGCCGGCGCAGATTGCCGGCGCACTTTGGTGTTTTCAGACCGCTTACATACCTGTTCAGTGACATGGCCTGTACTGGTACATGGTTTGTTTGGACTGATTTTCAACTTACTGTGTTATTGTTTGTTGCGTAAGGGACGACTGTGAACGGAAGTCCAATATCCTCAACAAATATATCAGTCTGAGTGTTTCCTGAAGTTGAGAGATGGTCCGTGTTCTACCAGGTGTAACATGTAATACTTTTTTCTTGTGTTCTCTATATTTCATGTAGCATTATTTATGATGCGCAATGCCAAGTTCTTGGACAGCGTCCCAGAGGAACATCATCCGGTCTTTGTTGATCCCAATCCAATAGCGGCTGACAAGCTCAAGATGCTCAAAGACATGTTGAAAAACAAATTCCCTGTGAGTATTTACATGACTCTAAGATTTTCTACAGATATCTCGCAGCTTACAATCAAGTTATAATGAAATTAGTTTTTAAGATCTAGTAATTTTAATCAGTGCTAAAGGGACAGTAGATGAAATTTTTGATTAGTTTTTCCTCTGATTTTGTTCTGTATGTCTAATCACAAGTTCTTGTTTTACTCCCCAAAACATGTTGGAACACTCACTATTTACCTTGTGACCACAGCGTGTATATGTGAAAAATGAACGTTTATTGTTCACATTTGAATTTTTTGTCCAGATCAGCTAAAATTTGCTTTGAACAACAACAAAACAGTTTACACAGTCATCTACAGGCTGGGTTGACAAGCTCAACATGCTTTGGGGAAAAACAATAAACTGTAGTTTACTTACAAAAACAAGGGAAGAAATTCATTAAATTTACAGCTAATTATCTTGTTCACATTGGCAACCCAACTGAAATTTGGGCCGACGCAAAATAATTGTCCTTTTGGGATTAAATTTGGTCCGTGTCCACACCTACCGGTACCAGAATTAGGGCCGACGTAACTTTACCTTCCTTTGTGACCTCTGACCTGTCAAAGTTCAAAATGGCGCATTTGAATATGGCACGCTGTTTCTACTGTTCATGATTTTCTGTGTTTTTACGCACAAGAAGGGCAAATATGACTACCACTCACCTTTTAATCATCGGAGAGATCTTCACCATTTATTGGATGAGCATATGGTATATATAAGACCACGGTGAGAAATAACCAGTGCGCAGCATTTTTGACATGCCTCTCTAGTCTATTACGTGCACTGTGGAATGAATGACATGGTCTCGTTTGCGGAACAAAGGTTGGTGGGAAGTTCAGCGTACATGGATGATATTATAATGTAAAGACTGGATTGAAAACTTTCGATAGGTGTAAACTTTAGTTTCAAACGTCGTTTGTTTTGTGCGAATAGGGTGACTAGTTCAACTTCGATCCATACCGGAGGCCTGGTCAACTGGGACCAGGGCCGACGTAACGTGTCACACTGGCGATTTGCGTCGGACCAAATTTTGCGTCGGCCCTGAGTCGGCCCTGAACCCCCTTCTAACCGGGACCAAACTGAGTCGGCCCAGGGCCGACTCAGCGTGTCCACATTGGTTTTTTACGTCGGCCCCGGCCCTGGTCGGGACCTGGGCCGACGCAAAGTCGTCAATCTGAACGTACCAACTGTCTGGTATATCGGTAAACTGATCAGCTACCGTTTAATCAGAATCATCTTAAAGCCCAAATTAAGATAGTATGCACCTCGAAAGTGAAAGGCTTCAACTTTTGCTCAAACTTTCCTAAATGAAAATTTCAACCATTCTCTCACCAAATCAAGAATAAAATTCAAGGGTCACCATGCAAAGTTTGGTCCTAGAGAAACAAATTACCTGACATTTACCGATATTTGAAATTCAAAATTGCCGCCATCCCTGTGTTAACTCTATGGAAAAAACTAAAATTTTCGATTTTCCAAAAAACTAAGACTTGGAAATGTTTTTAACTCCAAGACCTTTAAAATCAGCCCCCGCAAGTAGTAGTCAGAAAAACGTAAAACTGGAGAATCCAAATATCTGTCATCAAGGTGCATTCTACCTTAAACAACCAGTTATGCAGAATTTTTACCAAAACTGTTCAACAATGATGAGGATATGAAGTTCATTATGGAAAATGCAAGAATTTCTGCACGTCAATCTGCATAGATAATGAAGTATCTACACCAAAGGGCAAACATGTTGTAAGGTTATGTATAGGATTTGGACTGTGTCAGTGTCTGGATTATTGGGAAGTGTAATTAGTATCATGGAGTTTTCATTTCTGTTTATTGCTCTCTAACTTTCAGATAAAGCAATTTAGAAACTCAGATTTTCCTAAATGCCTAACAAAATTAGAATTACCCAGCCAAGTTTGTGCATCCGATAGTATTACAAGATACAAGTTTTGCTGTACATTTTATGGTGATTAAGTTTATTTGGACATAAAGGTGGTTATTGTTAAGGTGAATTCAAGTTATGTTGCTTTTTTCCAACTCCAGATCCTAAGTGGAAATAATAGCAACATAATATCGTCCTGTCAAAGGAAAAGGAAGTATCGGTACTTCATCGAGAAACTAAAACCTTATAGAAGGGAAAACAATAATAAAAGGCGGTACATTTTTTGTTCCCTTGGGAAATCACAAGTTTGTTCCTTTATTAATGTTAGCTTCCTCAAAACTATTTTTACCAAGTAGCGCACTACCTGCATTCTACACAGTCACTGTCAAAGCTCAACTGGTCTATCAGCAGACATATTTCAAACACAGTGCAGTCAGCTGTGAAAGGGGACAAACCAGTCAGAGAGACTTCAGTCACATTCATGTAAAAGTGGAACGCCCATGAACTCATGGGGAATACCAAAGTCATGAAATGCTGAATGGCTAAGCTTTTCTGATAAATTACAGTACTGTCCTCAGTACTGCAATGCACCGGAGAGGAAGTTGTGTGTTATTTCATTTAATGACACTTCAACATACATGTTGTGCACCAACGTCTTCAAATGCAATGAGTTTTGTACCTCATTCTGTTTGCATACCACATGTCTGTTCAAAGTGTTTTCAAAAGGTGGTTTTCCTGTATAATTGGACATAACTTTTTGGAAATTCAGTCAAGCTCAGATACTTGAACCCGCAGCCTGCCAAGTTCATATGTCACCATCAGGTCAAGTTGGCTAAAACTTATTAGGCATAGCATGTTCTGTATGTTGCAATTTAACAAAGAATTAAACATTTTAAGGGTTCTGAAAACATAAATACTGTAAAGTAGCATGATTTTTTTCAGGCAAAACCCACTATCACATACCATGCCAAGTGGGTGAATAGAAGTTAGGTTTTCGCTTTTTACTGACTTGGCTGATGGGCCAGAGTTAATTCTAGGACGCGCCATTGCGCAATTTGCGCAAAAAAATCTCGAATGGCCCTCATTTCTACCTTTGGTGCGCCACTAAGGGCGCAACATTTTATGAATGGGTCGGTCGATCACGCAGAGTTCACTTAGTTCATACATTTACGTAGCTCCCGAAGGTCATTACCTCAGTCATAGTGTGCCATGTTAAACGATTCAGTTACCCTTCGACCTTTGCCCACTACGGCATATATGGTGGTGTATAGGAGCAGTTGTAGAAAGGACTGATGTAGGGGCAATGGTGTATTGGAGCCGTGCGCATGTGGTACTATCGATGAATGTAAACAACGGCTCTGGCCGCCGCGTTATCGTGAAAAGCTAGTCGTCGCTCAGATTTTTAACGCCAGTACTATATAATAGTTGATGAACCCAGGATGATCGGGTAGTCCCTTAAATTGTAGCGTTTGCAACGTCTATCGTCCATACCAGCGAAACGTTGAACACTGCAAGGAAAGCATTCATGCTTGGCGGCGGCCGGCCATACTGCTGAAATCACTGATGTGTTCAAAACGTCAAAACAAAGGCCCAGCCGCCAGCGCGTCTTACCGCAAGATATTCCCAGCTGTCACTCAACTTGTCAAGTGAAAACATCGACCCGCCAAACTCAAAAGATCGTGGCGCGAAATAGAAAAGTTCTACCCGCCAGAGCAAATCTGTTAAACCACGCCTCCAATTTTGACCTCAAATTTCACGATCAACAACTTTCTTAGACGTTGTTCAGACATCGTGGTCCTGTCGACTGGCGCGGCCGGCGGACATTCTGTCGTTCATCTTTGGAAAATTGAAAAAATTGTGAGATGATGAACAGGATTTACCCGAACAGAACATCGACACGCCGCGGGAGAAACAACTAGAAGCATGGCTCGTAATCATGGACTATAGGACTTTGTGAAATATGCAAGAACTGGAAATCAAAGAACTGGATTTTGTTTGAGTGTTGTTCAGAAACAAATTCACATATTCATCACAGTTAGCAATATTCTCATCGGTGAATTTCTCATAGACTACTGGCGTCAGTTTTTTAAAAGTCCATTCCCAAACTGACCATCGGCTTCTCACACATCGTGCGACGGCACTGGTTGAGACATCTTCTGCACTATTGCCATATTCGTCATTTTCTTTTGCTTTGTTTTTCTTTGAGAGATATCTAACACTTGACACGATACAAAGCGTTGCCATTAATTTCGTAACCCACGATCGCTGAAACGGAACTTTTCGCCACCTCTCTGCATGACGAGAAAATCGCCAGTAACTTTATCCCCACCACGCAGTAAGATTTCCATTACAATCCTGCAACTTGGGCAAGATTGTCTTTCCACTCCTATATCTCCGTTTGAGCCATTAGGGTGTCATAGGACGAAGGTAAATTAACCAACAGAGAATTGGTTCAAGTCGGTGAATTTTCGAAAAATAAAATGATCTGTAAAAGTTCATCGTGTAAAATTTGGCAGCCCAGGTCAGGTTTACGTAGCGATCAAACGCGTTTTTATTTAGTCTGTGCAGCTACAGTGAGTGCCGGGTGAAACTTCCCTGTATCGCGTTCACCCCACTCAATGCGTTCATAATCATATCCTACTCACACGTTTCACTTGAAAACAGAACACAAATCATTGCATTCCAAGCGATCACCCAACTCACACGATCACAAATCATGAACTTGAACCAAGTCTAGTAAACCAGTAAGCAAATCAAGAGAAAAGCTGTGCACAAACACGCTTCAAACACAGCGTAAGTGTGCGGTGGTCGGCGTTTGGAAGGTGGGCGTGGTTTTATGTTTTGGTCTGGGCAGTCAAACTTTTCTGTTCGCGCGTCGATGTTTTGAATGTGGCGGGTTCATGTTTTCGGTTGACATGTCTTTCTGACAGCCGGAAAAAGTTGCGGTCAGACGTGCTGGCGGCAGTGTCTTTGTTTTTTACGTTTTGAACACATTAGTGATTTCAGCAGTATGATCGTTTTGAAGAGCAAAACAGTTTAGGTCGGACATATCTCGTTATCCAGAGTAGCCATATCACTGAACCAATGATCGTAAATTTGCTAATACATACAAGTTATGTATAAAAGTTGATGTATCGATCACTTTATGTAGGTCGTACGGGTTACACTCTCGTGTTGTATCAGTTTGATAATTGTCGACCAGTGCAAATCGGGGGCCACTCGGAGAAATCCTACCGGTGCGCTAAGCTTTGATCATGATCGTTTCCACAGTCAAAATCACAGTCCGTAGTAATTGTACAGTTGTTTAAGTCCGACATCAATAATTCATCACATAAGTTACGTAAACAATTGAATCAAACCAAACGGTTAGTTTGCTGCTGCCATTGTTGGGCCTGTTGTGTATACGGAGCACAACTTAGCTGTAGGCTTCGTTGGTTACAGGTGGCCCGATCTCTAGTATTCTCCTTTTCTTGACTTGATAGACTATGGTATTTCAAGGGTTTTACATGTGTGATCATGACGGCCCCCGATTTTTATGGATTTTATAAAATGGCCCCTTGGGACAGGAGTAGGGGCCCAAAGTGGCCCCTTGTTTTTACGTCCTAGAATGAACACTGGATGGGTAAGTGACAGACCAGTTAATGAATGTGTAGATTATCATAATTTAGTTTTTGTTTGATTTTGTTCAATTTCAGTCTGATCAGGTTGGCTATTACACATGTGAGTTTGAACACATTGATCCAGACGATGGCAGAGTATATTTGAAAGGCTTGGATAAAAGTTTCAGAGATCAAGTAAGTCAAAATATTTAAAAATTACAGTATTTACATGCAATCCTGTCAACATTGGTCCACACAAACCACTACCCCGGTACTTTTGTGTCGGCCCAACTTTCTGACAAGCGCCATTGTTGGAGGCATAAAGTCATTGCCTATGACATCAGCAGAGTACATGTACAGAATTTGAAATATCATGTCCTTTACATCATGAATCAGCTTACAGATAGAAAAAGTTCTCCAGACAGCTGCATAACTTTAGGTGGTGTAAAAATCTGTTTGTATTACGAATGCTGTTGAAATAGTGCTGATTACAAGTGACGCCATTTTTCTTTCATTAATATGAAAAAATAAATGTTTGTCTGCATTTTCCACAAGAACGATGAAAATGAAACCTGCCATGTGTTACAATGGATACTAAAAGTCACACTAATTCATATGAATTTATGGCTCAGATTACAAGATGCAACAACAGCCGCATATGCAACAAATAAATTAGTCCGAATTTTCTGATGTCGCGTGCATGCAGCTATATTATGTAACAAACATGAAATCAAAGCGCTATTTGCAATATTACTTAATAGCATTTCACAAAACAAACATCAATACCGGTAGATGTACAAATGTACATGTCAGTTAGTAAAAGCATGATTCAAGAAGTTGAGTGTCCAGAATAAATTGTCAGCTATGTATTTGTTGGTGGCATTCATCTTACCGGTATTCTTATTTTCATCTTACCAGTATTTGTTTATCTGCTACACTAAATCATAAGGTGTCATGAAATTAACCCTTTGAGTGCTGTACCCTAATTTTTCCCACCAAAATTTTAGAGCAACATTTTACCAATTTTCATAATTTTTTTCTGTAATTACCCCTTACTTACTAGTAAATGAAATTCAACTATCTCATTCCTGACTCCATGAACATCTTTCCAGATTTTCAACTTTTTCAAGAAGAGAATATCACAACAATATCCACTGGAGGAGGTAACAACAGATCCTTACAAACATGCACAAGAAAGCCATGAGGTAAGTTGGACGTCAAAGATCTGAAGCTGAACAGCCCACCTCAAGAGGGCGCATGCCTGTGTCTGTTTGATAATAACTTTCCTTCCTAATGCTCCATGCAGCACATCAAAACCATTCTTTGGTATGTGATATGAACTTTGTGCCATGGATAAAAGCTCTATGTTGTTTTAAGGGACTTTGCCGAGGGACACCATGAAAAAAAGTTTCCTAATGTATAGCACAGTTTCTTTTAGGAATGTCACAATGCTATCTCAATCTTAAATTTGTTTTGAAGATATTTAAAATTTAGAAGGCAACTGGTGTACATGTATGACGCATGAAGCCATGATTGTTACTGAGTCATTACACGCACAGTCTAATATGGTCGGTTGAAATGTACTGGTAGCTATATCCAACAAAGATATGTCACTGAGGTCATTTTCTACACAATTCTGTATCATACCGTACATCTGTTTGAGATTTCCACTGTGAAGGCCACATATAAACTTCATACAATTCCTGGGGTAATAAAGCAGGACGACAAAAACTGTATCATAAGTTAAAGAGGCATATTCTCTTATGAGACAAAAAAGCAAATGAAATTAGTTGAAATTAATGGAAAGGAAAGACTGTCAAGATGTGAGTTACATTAATATGTTCACTGTAATTCTCTCTAAATACATGTAGTTCCACAGTCACCATTGATAACAATAGCTGTAGGCCAAACCATTGTGTGAAAAGGTTAATGTACAAAGAACAATAGGACTGGTGTAACTCGAGAAAAATAGTCCGCCTTTAGACCTTACATTTTAATAGGCATTTTGTGTACAGTACATTATCACAATACAGCATGCATGTGTATTGCAAAGTCATGGTAGCAAAGTTGATATATGCAATATCACATCTAGTAAGTCACATTTGTCAGGGATGTAGAAAGTAGCTGGCAGCCGGCAAAAACATCTGGCTGTAGGTAAAATTTGTCAGCTGTGAAAATATCAGTTTAATAAAAAATCACAGACATTTTCCAAAAATGTAATGTGCCAAACATTTATCACCTATACTTTTATTTTTGCCACCTGTGACCAAAATTTGCTACATCCCTGTTTTTTAAGCAGACATTTCTCACCGAGATCACATTCAAAAACATTGTTTTCAGTCCGTGTCTCTTTCTCTCTCTGTTACAGTCCTTCATGAAAAGCAGATCCACCATGGTACTCGGTAGGAATGAAATACTGCAAAAGGTAAGGCATTTCAAAGTCATATTCATAAGTTTATTTTTCATGCCAGACCTTCTCGAAGATATTAACTGAAAGTATGTTACATTACCTTTGTGGAGGAAGAATACGGTAAGTATTTTGTCATCTGATGATGGAACGAAATGTATGAAGAATGTTCAACTTGTATATCTAAATTCATGTATGATGAGAAATGTACATGAAGGCTTGCCACCACATTTGTTTTAATGAACACCAGATTGTTGTGTGGATTCTCAAGAACTATGAAAAGATTTTGTTGAATATTCCATTGACTGTTTTAATTTAGAAACCATGATATCAACAGAAACATCACTGTGGTACGTTAGCTGACGCTTCTTCAAATTTTGATTCCCAGATTTCCGACTACATCACCGGCATTGCTATAGACAGACCGTTGATCATCCTAGGGGGCCCTGGTATGGGGAAATCGTCCATCATTGCCAAAGTTGCAGACGAGGCCACCCTCAGGGCCTCTCAGAAACAGATTCCAGGGTAAGTTAACTTGTAATCATGTGTGAAAAAGAATTTTCGTTCATTTTGGTAACGTCATGTCAGTTTCGAGGATAGCATTACTGGTTAGTTGAAGTTTTCTCTGAAACAGTGAAAAATATTGTTATAGTAGTGGAGATGACACTCATGTAAGCACCAGTAGATGGTACTGTGACTGTACTAGAAGTAAGCTTATTCTCACACTTTACACCATTACTAATATTGATCTCTATAATACGTGTACTTTAAACTGAGACAGGTTGTATGTAATTCCTGCAAATTTTTCCACAGCGCTGGTGACACTGGCTGGTATGTGTTCTACCACTTTGTTGGAGCAGTACCAGGCTCTACAGATCTGGAGAGAGCTCTAAAGCGGCTCCTTAAAGAGATCGGCATTGTGAATGTAAGCAAATTCCCCCTTTTAGGATAATATTGAATTTTGCCAAGTGTTTCAATCTCACAGCCATTTCATTTCTTGATTGTAAGTTGGATAGATTCATCAAGAGTACTGTTTTCCCACTGATTCAAATTCTCAAAATAGTGATGATTGTTTTTCTTTGGTCAGGAAACTCAACTGTTAACAAATCGTTGATTAAAATACCAACTTGTATCTGCATGAACAACTTCATAATCATTCGCTTCTAAATGTTACTGGTTTTGTAACCTGCAGGAAGCCACAATGCCGACTGATTTGGAGGCCACGTGCCAAATGACCAGCGGTGTCTTGTCAAATCCAAATACAAGACCAACCATCATCATCATTGATGCCCTCAATCAGGTATGCTGAGAAAGTTTGTAATTAATAAGTTCTGTTTGGATCATATTTACTCTGATGATTGCCCATGAGATAATATAGCTGATTTCATCAAGGGGAAAATCTGTCCAAAGCGCTAGAAACAATTGAAGTGCTTTGTGATGAGAAGTCTTTCTTCCTTCAATTACACTTAGATTAAGCGTTGCTCAAAAGATTCCATCAAAAAATGACGGTAGTTGATGAATGTTACTAATCTTGGAACTCAGAGAACCCCAGCAGACAGTGTGAGCAGTTGTACTATTTGAAATAAAGGCACAAAGGGTCAGTCAAACTCAAGTAGTTTACCACCTGAATGCTTCTTGGAATTTTCACTGAAATTTCTAGTTTTTGGTTTCCTTTTCCAGTTTGATGATGACAAATTTTCAATGAGCTGGTTGCCTAGGAAACTGGCTCCTCAAATCCGAGTGGTGATGTCAATGATCAACAACACCCCACCGCACAAGAGTTTACGCGAAAGGACTAATCCTCCTGACGAGGCCTATGTAACTCCACTGGACATGCAATCAAGAAAGGTATGGTTAAAGAACTTTGTTTCTGAAAATTCTGAAAGATTTAGCCTATATATATGGTTTAGGCAGTACCAAAAGAAACCAAAAGATTTAACCTTTTACTCAAACTTTCCCCAAGGAAATTTTAAATCATTCTTACTTTTATACTTTTATTGCCACTGTGCAAATTTTGGTACTGGAAAAACAAATTTACAAACATTTACAAATGTTTTAATTCAAAATGGCAATTGAATCTGTGAATGCTTTATATTCCACATTATTTCAGGAAATAGTTACAGAGATCTTAGGACGATACAACAAACGACTTGACGAGGAGCAGATGACCAAGTTGCTGTCCAAGGATTCTTCCCAGAATCCCCTGTGGTTGGCCATAGCTTGTGAAGAGCTAAGGGTATTTGGCGTTTTCCATGAAATGAATACAAAGATCGACAGTCTGGCAGATGGATTGCTAGAGTGAGTATCAGAAAGGCCCACTTGATCTCCCTGACAGTCTTGAAAAATGTTTTCAGTCTTGTAGTTTGAGTGACATAAAAACGCAAAGTTCTAATGTTATTTAAGCCTTTATGAGAGTGCTAGATAGGTGCTCGGAACTATTATGTTTTTGAAAATACCTTCCATTAGGATATATGGTGCGACAGGCACATACTTGACACATTTCCAAGAGATACCTGAAGAGGGCGCTATTGATCTCAGGTCATGCTTTAATTAACCGTGTGTACATGTGTTTTACAGTCTTCTTGCTCAGGTCCTGAAAAGATTTGAAGAGGAGAACGGAGGCCACCTCCTGGTGGCGACACTGTGTCTACTAGAATCTTCCTCCACTGGCCTTCTTGAAATTGAACTCTTGGAGATTCTTGGAGATGAGCCACACTTGATGCCACCAGAATCTTCCGAAGAGAAAGGTAACGTATACAGTCTGTCCATATTGAAGCATCTGTGCTCCATGTCTAGATTAACAATGGGTCTTTTAGTTTTTAGCTCATATTTGGTATGTATATAAATACCAAAAGAGCTTATATGGTGAGTCGGTGGCATCTGTATGTCTGTATGTATGTATGTGTGTATGTATGTATGTATGTATGTATGTATGTATGTATGTATGTATGTATGTATGTATGTGGCGATGTATGTTTAACAGTGTAATTTGAAGTTTAGCCTGCAATACCATTTCACCCAACAGAGACTATTTGATTGCCAAGCAGTTGTAATTTTGACCACAACATCTTTACCTAACCAAAATTTCATCATTAACATAACAAGAATACACAGACACATCTTATCCAAGTGAACCATTCCTTTAGGATCTGTAGATTTATAGACTCTGGGTCTACAGCTCCCAAGGATTAAACATATTTTTTATTACTGCTATCTCAAAGTAAAATATTAGTTAAGGTGATCTCTCTTTTTTGAAGAAATTACATTATTTGTTATTTGCACAGTAGGAGCTCCAGCAAAGGCCCAGGTGACCTGGAAGAAATCACAGCAACTACCAGCAATGAAGTGGGCAGCTGTCTATCGAGCACTTAAACCATTTCTCCGGCCTTTTGGTGACAGTGGAGAAGGAAGACTTGACTTTTATCACAGGTCGCTCAGCAAGGCTGTCAGGCACATGTAAGTAGAGCTCATTGAGTCACCATCAACTTTAATGTTTTTTTTCATTTGTCTTTACTTAAGATATCAAACAATTAAGTAACATGAAATCCAAGTAAGAGAACAAGACAACTCCAGAGGGCAGTGTATTCATGCTATCACACTGGTGTTCATCATCTTATTGAATTTATATTTTACTCACCTATTCTTTCTGTCTTGTAATTAATCTCACATTTCTATAAGAAAGCATTGTTTTCTCTTTGACAATTAAATGTATCAATTTACGGCATAATTGTCAGCCTTTTGTGAGATTCTAGGGTACATGCCAAAACACAGTTCCTGTGTTTTCCCTTTATTTGGTGACTTTCAGTGACATACTGCTCAAGTGTGACTATTGTGGTCCTGATAATACTTGCAGAAATCTTGGTTTTGAGTGTGATGTCTGTGCTAGGTGACTGGGTGCTGTACGTCGTGAGTTCAAATCCCCTTGAGAATTTACGCAATTACATGTACCGCTGAAAAATATGACAATAACCAAAAAACATTTCAAAATGTAGCTGTTTTACAAAAGTAATGGCACCACTGATTGTTTGAGGGAGTTAAAGATAATTTCAAACATTTAGTACCATGCGTCCACAATCTTGTAACTCCAACATATTCTTTGTCATGTCTATCTTTTTCCAGGTATTTTCTTAATGACGATGGCAATGAAAACGACGATGACAGCCGGGATATCTATCAGTGGTGGCACAGGAAATTGGCGGACTATTTTGAACAGGTGGATAACCTGGAACGGAGAATAGAGGTGAGATGTCCATGTTGTCATGACAACCAGAGTGTGACACAACCAGCATTTCCCAAATATCACATGACCTTTTTGTCTTTTTTTCCAGAGCATTTCAATCTGGTAATAAGTCTGCGGCTCTGGATACAGTTAGCTGTACAGCCAATACAATCCCAGTTTTTAACCGGAATCCATTTACAGCTAATAGAATCCCAGTTTACTGAAATCCATTTACAGCCAATAGAATCCCACTTTACCAAAATCCATTTCATCCTTCAGAAATCCATTTTATAGTTTAAAATGATTTAACAATTGCTGCTTAGGCATGTTGGGTTTAGTACTGTTACATATAACCACATTTCAGATTCACGTGCTTTCTCTGTTTCATCATTTGATAGTGTCTTCCAAACCCTATTTCTATGTAACAGTAACCCCAATAATGAAAGTTTTCAACTTTTGTATATGCTTTGCTCTTGGAAATTTTTTGACTCTTTCAAAGGTCATTATGCAAATTTGAATGAGAGAGATTACCTATATTTAAAGCTTTGAAAGGCAGCTTTTATCTATGTAAATTTCATTGGAACAATAAAATTTTGTTTCTGTTTCCATAAAAATGAGAAAGTGAAAGTGCAATTTTCTTTGCTCTTCAAGTTTCTAAGTAAAACCTTACATTGTCAAGCTTTGGACCAGCAAGGAATATAAGGTTTTGAGAGTCAGAAAATTTGTGCGCAAGTTGTATTCCTCATTTGAAAACAATCCACCATTCGATTATCATTGGCATTGTGAAATAAGAATGAACGCTTTTCAGTCAGAAAAGTGATGAATTTGTTTGTAATGCTTCATCTTCAATCTGTGAAATCTAGGAATACCCGGTGCATCTTGTGAAAATCAACGACAAAGAGAGGCTACAGAACTTTCTGACACAGTGGGTGGTATTTGACAATCTGTATGATGATGAGTATAGTTCCAAATTGCTGTATTACTGGAGACAGGTGAGAATATTTTGATGAACTTCATCCATAATGTTAACATGAATTTTTTGATTTTTCACATCGCTTAGATACAACCGAATGTATGCATTCCTGTCTCATACAGATTCCCAAAAACCAGTAGTGAGCAATTTAACACCATTCTTCCATCCATTATGGTACAGGTCATATCCATTGAAAGAGAATATTTTAAACTTTTGCTCAAAGTTTCTTAAAGCATACATTGAACTATTCTCTGTCATAATCAAGACAAAAATTACCTAATATTTACCAATATTTGAACATCAAACACGGCTGGAATACGATTCACTGTATGGGAAAAAATTAAAATTTTTAATTTTTACAAAGACAAGATTATAGTAAACTTCACTCACCCTCCTGGTTTTCAAAAAGAGTTCGGACCAGCGGCAGGCCAGGAAAACACTGTGTATAACAATTTCTGTGTCTAAAAATAACTGTCCCAGTTGGCATTCTTATATAACAATACCTTTGGATGCAGCTATTGTGCTGATAGTGATGTATGTAACAGGATGAGTTTGAAATTTTGAAATATTCCTCGAAGAAATTATTGATGCGGATCAATTTGTTTCAAATGCTGAATGTGAATTTATTTTTTACAGGCTGGTGGTGCATCCGTCTGGAGGAAATGTACTTAAATTCATTGGAGAATCTCAAAAACAAAAGTTATGACAAACAAAGATGAATTGTCCATCAGATATGAGCAGATATCAAGAGTTTTGTAAGTCTTCATAAGCATGTTTGTTTTTCTGAGCTTGCTTTCCCAGCTTCTACTCTCTGCAGCTGTAACACTTTGGATCATCACATTGTGGTTCTAGTTATCCCATATGGCTAACCTTAACAGACATGTCATGCCAGAACCTGATTGGATTACCAAGGAACTAAAAAATCCTCTTGGATTTCAATAGGATCATTCAAGATAAAGGATAAAAGAGGACTATATTTTAAAATTACCACTCAAATCAAGCAAACGTTCTGAAGGAGTTCCATTGGATTCCTATCAGATATTTTTGTAGCAGATTATCATTTATATGGTTTTTTTTGACCAGTGTGTATGGATGGTTAAAGTTTTCATATGTCAAGCTGCACACTGACAATCTTGTTTGATTAATACAGATGAAACTCATGAGAGTGTTGGAAGCTGTATTCTTTGCATATACAACCATTTTGTTTGCACATACACAGTAACAATAGCTCCATCCAGCCAATCACCATTGCCAAGCCCTATTGCTTCTCATGACACGTCAGCCCATTGGGGGCAGTGCAGTACATTCTCCTGATCCAACAGCTGAATGCTTTGACTTTCTTTCATTCCGGCAGAATGCAAGAAGGAAGACTGGAAATGGCCCATGAGTTGGTTGAGAAGGCAATGAAGATAGAAGAAGATGAGCTTGGTGGCAGACCACAAAGACTGGTAGAGCTCTACGACTCTGCCGCAAACATTTACAATGCTGTGAGTCATACTACGGAGTTTTCATAGATTTAAATGAGCATGTAGCATAGACTGCACTGGCATAAACCCCCTTTTCCACATCAGAGGTCCTGCTTTGCCATAGAGAACAATAGGGTTGTTCCAAACTTTGATGGGTACAAGGTTGAAAGATTTGTTCAAGAAATTGCAATTTTTGACTCATGTTTTCTTGTCAGATTATGCATTTATCATTTTGACTTTGTCTAAAAACATTACACATAATAGCATACAGTAATTCTTATGGAAGTTTTGACAAACTCAGACTACACTCGACAAAGTATTGTAAGCAGATACAATATGCAACTTCCCAGTAATTCTTGTGACTCATCAACTGTTCTTCATTACTTGTGATTTTTTTCCAGAAAATCGTCCTTATCGACTATGTCAGCCGATCCATGTTATCGGTTCTCAGACCCTGCATAGACTTCAGGCAAAAGGGAATAAAACTTAGGGAAAGCTTCGAAGGAGACAGACACAAGGTAAGGAATGAAGTGAAATCAAGGCACTGACATGAGATTATGATGAGTCAGCAAGTTTCATGGCATGGTCAAATCACTGGGCACTACAAAGCGACATAACCAATAGACGGTTGCAGAGTCAAACTTCCGAGAGGCATTATGTAGAAATTTAGGATGTTTTATGCACTGTTCAGTGTTGGATTTAACTTTTGTGCTTTTCTGTTTGAAAGATGCATGATGGTTTTTTCTTGTAAAATTTCAGTTCAAGAGAGCTTACTCCATGATGAAACTAGCCTTCAACATCAAGACGTGGTACATGATCGGCGGCGACAGTAACTTCTCTGCAGAGGAAGCAATGGAGGAAGGATTCAGAAATGTCAGGGAAGCTAAAGAAATATTCCTAGAGGTGAGGTACTGTTGGAACAGATACGTAGACAAACAAACTCTGAAGTGTTCTGAAGTGCAACTGTAACCATGGTTTGTAGTCTGACAAACACAATTGTTGATCGAGTGTTACGTACATTTTAAGGTTATATGTGCCTCGATAGTGACAGACTTCAACTTTTGTTCTAAACTTTTATCAAGAAATATTTCAACCATTCTCTTTCAAAATCAAGAATGAAAACTTGGGGTCACCGTGCAAATTTTGGTATTAGAGAAAAATTACCCAAGATTTACCAAATTTGAAATTTGAAAATGGCTGCCATCCCTATATTAACTCTATGGAGAAAAATAAAGTTTTTGATTTTTTAGAAAGCTAAGACAATGAAAAGTTTCCCCAAGAGTTTTAAAATGGAAGCCCCACAAGTGGTAGATCAGAAAAGAATTGTGAAAATTTTGACCGATATCAGTCCCACGGATCATTCTACTGTAAGGGTGCCATTCAGGTGTGATATGATTAAATATTTTTCAGTGACAGTCAATTTGGAAGATGTTATGTTGGACACTTCCAAAATGGCCTGATTGTTACCATCATGTCATTTTTCATCCACAGCTGGAAGAGATGGGTACAGAGCAGAGTGTCTCATGAATGAGGGTCTGTTAGTTGGTGAACACGACCAGGAAAAGGCCTTGAAGGTAAGATTAATGACTCTGCAAGCTCTGTTAGAAAAACAGAGTTACAATGCAGAGTTTCCGTAACAATGCTCGCAATAGTGCTTTTGCCTTGTGTTGTATGGATTACAATATCTTATCTTGACTTCAATATCTTACTTGTTCTCAGTTAACAAGCTGTTTAGAGCGTGTAAAGTTGTGACGCTCGTTTTCTCTAACGAAATGGAGGATCATAGCTTTCATCATTTTGTATTGGTTGATGCCGCGGAAAGTTTGTAGAACATTGCTTTATGGAATGTTATTCTAAATAATAATTTCCGTTTGTTTGAGTCAGCAAATAGAATTCCATTGCATTCAGAATTTGCATGTCTCGTACACCAGCTCAAAATGTAATTCATTGTATGTGAGCCAAGTTAGGGTATCCCTTACCTCTCATGTAAACCAATCACAACTGATTGTTTTTCACTCTTTGTTTTACAGCTGTATCAAGAGGCTGAGGAGCTGTGCTTACAAGTGTACGGTGAGAACAGTGTGCTGTCCGGCAGGCTTTTGATGAATACTGGTATACTGGTTGAGGAGATGGGAAATTATGAAGAAGCCTACACCTATTTCAGCAGAGCTTTCAGAAATAAAGTTGAGGTAAGTTTAACAGTAGTCTCTCAATAGGTAGAGGCACCTCCTAACTTTTTACGCTAAAAATGGGACAACTGTATTGATTTTGAAAGCAAGGTTCTTAGCAACTGTTCAGGAACATGAAGCAGAAAATCCACGATGTAAGCAGCACAGAAAAGATATTACCTGCCATCATACATTGCATAAGACAAAATCATTATCGAAGCGAAAACTCTAAGTAGACCAAGTGTTGAGACAACAATAAAACATTTTTAGGTAGGATATGCCTTGGGGACGGGTTGTCTGACTCTCAAACTTTCACAATATTTTTTTGGCTTACCACTTATGGACACTCATTTTGAAGCTTATGGGATAAATAAACTTTTCATCAGCCTTAGTGTTTTGAAAATCGGGAATTTTATTTTCCCCATAGAGTTCACACAGGGATCACAGCAGCCATTTTGAATTTCAAATATCATTAAATGTTAGGTAATTGTTTCTCTATTTTACCAAAATTTGCCTGGTAACCCCTAATTTTCATTCGTGATTTTGAAAGAAAATGGTTGAAAGTTTGCCTTAGGAAAATTTGAGCAAATGTTAAAGTATTTTGATTTCGAGGCGCAGACTACCTTAAGACTGTTTTCTTATCTACATAGGTAAGCTGGTAGAAGTTACTCATATCCACAAATCACATAATTTTTGTGCACACAGTGTGTACCATCCAGGTTGACCTCATCAATGTGACCTTGACCCTTTTTATGACATTGTTTCATTCACAGGTGTATGGCCTTGACCACCCACAGACTCACCGGGGCATCAGACTGCTTGAGGAACCCATGTACAAGAGAATCGCTCAAAGTCGAGGCGAGAACCCTCTTGAAGAGTATAAATAGCACCAGAAGTGGATAATTCTTTTTTTCAATTCTGCCTTTGTCGTCCATTATATTTTTATAGGCAATTTTAATATGTTAATATACTTAGAATTATATTATATTATATTTCATTTCGATTTGTATTCAGCTAAATTGTGAATCAATCTTCTTTTTTTTAACTAACCCAGCAAAGGCCTTGTAAATACTGCAAAGCATACAGATATAGCAGCTGTAAACGTGCAAGTGCTAGTTTCACATCGGAGTGTTGTAAAGTGTGGAATTTTTCTATCTTCAAAATGAAATCTTTTATCATTATTGAATTTTCCAGGACAGCGTTGACATACAAGGGCACCAGAGCCTAGGCAAAGATGGTCTTCAATCAAAGAAGCCGCGAATTACTCCATGCAAAGAAAATACTACACAGTTTGAATTTTAAAGTAGACATAATAGGTTATCTCACTTTGAGGTCAATATAATAGGTTATCTCACTTTGAGGTCGATATAATAGGTTATCTGACTGTGAAAACTTTGTTCAAGTGCAGTTCTTTGTACACTTTGACCTTTGAGCTTTGTGTCATATCTGAAGGCTCTTCCGAAATTCAGTATTTTCTTACTTCATACAAATTCCAAAGCTACATGTATGAAATGCCCAAATGTGCAATTATAAACATAGATTTACCTATGCAAATAACATTACCCCAAAATCTATAATTATATCCATTATATGTTACAAGAATTACAAACATATAGACATAATGATTTAGATTGTGTTCATATATAAATGTATGTACAAACAGATTTCTTTTTCAAGCCTTGCCTCTTGTACCATGTATTCCATTCTTATCGTTTTCAGTGGTAGATTTTTGAAAAGTTCAAATAGAAATATGCATGGCAGGGTGAACTGTTTTATATATGAAATTACACCTGTGGACTAGCTCAGGCCATCACCAGTTGGGCCATTCAAATGTATCCATTGATAGTGGAGACTCACCCATGGTTAACTGCTCAGTGTCTGACCTCACATAAACTCCAGTGTCTGACCTTACGTGAACTCCAGTGTTCAGTGCAGTGTAACCCAGCTCTGGCTCTATGTATATACCAGTACGTAATTACCATGCCATCCCATCAAGGACAGACACATCCATGGCGGTAAAGTCAGCAGTTGAGGGGCTGTGAAGAGTATGATGGATGTAGCTACTACACATTCTACAATTTCACTTGTGAACAAAACAGATGGTGTGACACAGAAAATTTCGCTATTCCAGTATTTGTTGCTAATGATTGCTCAAATTTTGACAGACATAGACAATATTGCATTAGTAAAATGTCATTTACACAATGCTCTATTTATTACTGAATGAGAAATCAAGAAATCATGCCTGTTGACGATAGATGACAATTTCACTTTAAAAATTTTCTTGTGAAAATATGCTTACTGAGGGAGTTTTCATGTGCTGACTAATAAGATGAAACATGAAAGATCCATTAGCTGTGTATCATCTGCAGTTTCTGGTTTGAATCCCTGAACCATTGAGAAATTCCTAATATTTAGCTCATAAATATACCTTATATGCATATAATCTGCATTGTTATTGTTTAAATTTTGTATTCAGGTCCGGACGAGAACACATTTACCAACAATAACAATTGTCATTTCACATACACAGGCTGTGTTGGCAAGCAGGACACCGGGTGTTGGTCATGATGATCGGATTATAGTAGAATTCTGTAGTTGATACATTGAAACAGAGTAGTGAAAAATTAGTCAAAAGTTACAGCCAATGTCCCTTTAATGTAAATGTGAATGAATAGGTTTCTTCAAGGTAGAATGCGTCACCAGGACAAATATTAAACTTTTACAATACTGTTTTGGTCTACCTCACGTTGGGGTTCATTTTGAAGGTCTTGGAGTAACTCAAATTTTCACCAACTTTTGTAAAAATCAAGGATTCAGTTTTTTCCCTATCTTAACAAAGAGATGGCGGCCATTTTGAATTTTGAGTGTCGGTAGATACTTGGTAATGTGTTTCTCTAGTACCAATTTCTGCATGATATTTGATGAACCATGATTTTTATTCTTTAATCTAGAAGAGGGAGATTTAAATCCTCCTTTTGAAAATGTTAAGCTAAAGTTAAAATTTTTCAATTTTGAGGCACGTACTACCTTGAATGAGGGGACGCTATCCCATGCATTATCTTTATGGTGCAAGTGTTACCGTATGGGGTTATTTGATTTTTGCAAACAGCCATGCTGAAGTGTAGAGGTCTCAAATGCTACATTGATATTGTCAAGTCCCGTGGGGAATATGAATGCTCTTTTTATTTATCTCTAAGCAGACAAAGAAAATATAAACTGATTAAACATCCTCAAGAAAATGTTTTCATTCGGCAAATGGACTGTGTTCCAGTGGGGAAAATGCAATGAATGCTGGAGAAATTCGAAAATGTTTTTCAGCCACAATGCAAAGTTACTCAGGAGCCAGGGCTCTGAACATTTGAATTCCTATCAAGAAATGGTTTTTTTTAACATAAACACTCATGCCCTATCTGTGTCTCAGAAAAATTCACTTCATAAAGACATCAAATGACCGGTTTTTATTTTTATTCCTGATCTATGTGATTATTTGCTTAGATAGGTATGTATGAATAAAACCTCATACTTCCTATAGTTTTGACAATATTGGGATATTGTATCTTTATATTTCCCTTTTTTATTGTTACTGTGTTTATTGTAAAGAGTAAATGTATAAATGATGAGTATAACTGCGTTTGAAATTTCAGATTGCAAAAGTCAATGTTATCACTTTGTAGTCGTCAGAATTTAGCCTTTCAATGGTGTGACATCGATTTACTCGAGAGAAATGGTTTGGCTGATTTCAATTACATTTTTGAGAATTATTTGTGTCATTTACGCATCAGTTTAAGCAAGTTGGGACATGATCACATGTACATCCAGCCATGCTTAGCAAGAAAGAAGGCAAAACAGGTTCAATACAAAGAATAAAAAAAGTTTTGTTGTCTGATTCATGGTGTCATGAAGATTTTGAGAACTGATTTGTGACGTTGTGTGTGCAAATATCTTTCACTACCAACTTGAACCAGAAGATTGCCATATGTGTACTTTGTACATTGAAATACACCACACTTTTTGCTAAATTTCTCAATATTGTGTACTTGTGGTTTGATAACTGTATCAAAACAGGTTTTGAAGCAAGTTTTGAAGGGCAGATGCTTCAATATAAACTCGATAACACAAATCGTTGTCCGATATTACATAATTTGCATTGACCAACTTGATACCAAGTTTTCCAACAAACTCTGGAGAATTATAAAAAATAACACAGCAAAAATACTAGGAAATTGCCACAAGTTGCTGCCCTTTAATGACGTGTTCACAAAGTAACCACCTCCGACTTGCATTTATTTTTTAATTTCTTTCGTTTAGTATTTACCTGATAAAAGCGTGCAGTTTTGAAACCTTGTCTATACAAGAAGAGTTTTACTGCATTTCAAGATCTCTTTATTTCCTGTCTGGACAATATATCGTTCATGAAACAAAAACAAACGAAACATAAAGCCAACGTTGGTGGCGCTACACACCTCCTTGAAATGGCAGGCAACGAGTGTCAGCTGAGGCGTAGCGTACGCGCGTGTATGTAAGGCGCAAACGAAGCAGGTTGAAGGTTATACCTGAATACAAAAGTATTTACTTCTCATCCAAATTTTACTCCCGGTTTTGTATTTTTGATCACCTTATAGGAAGCTCGTTAATTTAATCTATTAAGTCCCACTTGATATCGTGCTTTGTACGCTATATCATTATTACACCTATGAACAATACTGCAGGTGTAAATCGGATATTTTTGAGGTGTTCAGATTTTTACAGTAGGAACTTTCCTAAGCCTTTACTTCATCTGAATTTCTCACCGAGATGTAATAAAAATTTCACACATTACATTTACATGTACCCCATGCATTGTCTGAATCAAGCCATCTGATGCACAAGTATATTGCAACCCACCTCCGGCTCCGAGCTGAAACATCTCCGTCCTGTGGCGGAGCAGGTCGGAAAATTTGTATCGTTCATTGCGCATGCGAAGTAGACATTACCCATATAATCTACATGACGTTTTAGCTCTAAGGGATGGACCATTAGATCTTGGGAGGGGGTGGTCACAATGAAATTGTGAAAATTATTTTTTTACTGTTGTAGATTTCTAAATTTTTTTTTTGCCAATTGAGATTAGCTGCGCAATTTTGAGATTAGCTGTGCAATTTTTTTTTCAGAGTAAATTTTCAGATTTATAATTTTTTTAGTTCGTCGCTGTCTGAGGATAAAGAGGGCAAAGATGTGGTGCGAAGCACCACAAGCGACCGCACAAGCGGTCACGGGGGATGGGGGAGGTCAGGAGCCGTTAGAGCTTTTGAAAAATAGAGATTAATATGGTGTACTTGGAGCATTTTTTTTCAGATTACACATTTTCCTCTGAAACCTGGTCTTCTTGCTCCTCAGTAGCTTCCTATAGTTTTGAAAATCATTTTGGTTTCCTGGCTTCCCTTTCTATTGCGTGATGAAATGCCTACATTCACCCACCAAACATCATGCATATCTCATGATTATGTAGCAGCATGTCCAAATTGTTTGGATGTGTATACAGATGTGGTGAAATTTCAAGATTTGTCTTTTTAGGGCAATTTACGTCATTCATGGTCAAAAAATCTGTATTCTCTGAAAGGGCTTGTCCAATTTCTTTGAAATTTGCTACATAAGTCCCTTAAGATTTGTTTAAATCACGCTCTATTTTGTGGTGGAAAATTCTTCAGATAATTGTCATTCAGCATTTGCTACACACAAACGATTATTCATGCAGAGAAACTTTCAAAGTTCAACCCTTTTGTGTGTTTTTGTGTTGGGATTTGTTTGATAGATGGCATTCTACGTAGTGTATTGTTGAATGTTAAAAAATGTGTTGCTGTTGTTTTTTGAGGCTGTGTTTTGAGAAAAAAGAATTGAAAATGCCTTTTTAAACGCAAAATAATACATAATGACTTGATATGTTGTTTTATCATTATTGACTGTTTCTACTTGTTCACCCATTCTTGCATTCATCATTGCAATAAAATGCTGTGAAAAAAATGAACCTGATGTGGCCTGCATCTGTTTACCTTGATCTTAAAAGGCAAATATAACTTCCTGTCTTGACAACCATACCATAGTTTCAATGTTTTACCTAGTGTACCTGCTTGGTTTGTACGCAGGAAACAAGTAGAAAACAGGCTCTATAATTTTATAATTTTCAAGTGATCAGAATACAAAAGTCCTGAAAAGATAAGATAATCACAACTTTCAGTAAAAGGGATACAGTCACTCTAAATGTATAAATTAAAATTAAAAATGTGCCTGGAGGATGTACTAAAAATACAGAAAGTTGCTTCCTGACGGTAAAATCTAAAAAGATTTTTAAAGACTTTTGCAGATTTTTTTTTACGCATTTGTCTTCTTATTTATTTATTTTTTATTTTGCAAACTAGTTTGAAGATTTTTTTTTCCTAACTTTCTGCTCTGAAATTTTTTTTTTTCTGTTTTTGACCACCCCCTCCCAAGATCTAATGGTCCGTCCCTAACTTGTAAAGAACCTTGTTTTACCATACCAACCTTTTATGAAGCTGAGGAAAACCGCAGTTTGACCTCCTGAGCCGAATGGACAAACAAAACCGCTTTTGTCGCTGAATAGAAAACTTCCTCCGGAAGGGAATTTATATATTTTCCCAAATACCAAATACCTCATCAGTGAACTCATTGTAACAATTTTTAGAATGCATTTGCTCACAAGTGATACTTTAAAAGCTGTAGTCAAAAGGCAGAGTGGAAATTCTTCCGTAGCAATTTCCTGTTTATTATTATTATTATTATTATTATTATTATTATTATTATATTATTTGGTGGGTTCAAAAGCTTACATAAACAAAAAAAGACTAACATAGTGACACGACAGGAAACGCCAGTTGAAAGCCGTATTAGAGGATTAAGTGTTGCTAAACACATATTTTCCGCTGCCATAAGTCTCAATATTTTATTAAAGCTCAGCCTACAGACACATTAGATTATGAAGTTCACAGTGTTAATTTTCAATTTTGATGAGAGGGTCAAAATTATCAATTTAGCAAATATTTACAACGAAAACATCACGATATTTCTAAAAGTTAACAGTTTTTGCGAATAGAGATCCTTTTTGCAATTTGCGTAGTTATTTTGTGAACACTTGTCAAGGAAGTGTTCGACGGTTAAAGGAAACTCCTGCAAGGCTTTCATTTCATTCTCTCCAGTGGTAAAAATACTTTGTGACAATGAAAATATATACCAACTTTACAATGCTCCTAGAATTATGAGATGAAAAAGTTGACACGACAAGAATACACTCCATGAGTTGAGATGATTACCGTAGCGTGTTTAAAGTAGTTGTGGCACGAAAATAGTTTGCAACAATCTGTACTGTCTGACTCGCTATGTATATAACAAAATCATTTCAATGTCTCAGCACGGAGAAATCTGCACTATAACGTTAAAACTCCTCTCTTGTTAAGAAACGACAAATTCATCTAAGTTCCTAGTTGAAACTAGGAAAGTTGGTAATTTACTAAGTGATATGGGGTAACAGCAACATGTGCATGGGGCCACACGCTTGATTTATAATTTCCCGGGTGTCTGATGATTTGCTTTCCGACCCATCTGCTATTGGATCATTTATTTCAGATCATGCTGCCATTTCTTGTAGTTTATAATTGACGAAACCTCCCAAAACTAACAGTGATGTTCAGTTCAGGAAGTTGAACAACATTGATATCCGCATGCTTTCGCTCCTCTGTTTCTCGTACATTGAATATCTCGTGTGATATGGATATCGATCACATTGTCTCTGTTTATGATGATCATGTAGGCACAATCATTGATCGTTTTGCTCCTGTGATTAAGAAAAAGGTGCCAGCGCGTGTGCATCAGCCATGGATTAATGCTACATTGCGGAATATGAAGATTGAGAAGCGTAGACTCGAAAGTGTGTGGCGTCGTACAGGTTTTAGTGATGACTATATTAACTTTCGCCATAAGCGGGAGCATATGAATGTTTCAATGAGAAGGTTGGGGGAGTATTTTAGATGTTTTAAGGTGAACCAGGGCGATCAGAAACAGCTGTTTCGTATTTTTTCAAAGTATCCTTCATCAAAAGAAGGACATATCACGCCATTGGAACTGACAAATGCTTTCAACAGTTATTTTATTGGGAAAATCGACAGAATCACGTCATTGTTTTGCGATGATGCTACTATTTCAAGTGGTTATAAGCGTAATGTGACATACCCCTTTTCAGATTTTGCCCCTTTGTCTGCATGTGAGATTGTTGCTCTTATAAAGAAATCTCCTACTAAGTCGTGTGTTTTAGACCATTTTCCGACTAAAGTGCTGAAACGTTGCCTTGATGAAGTTTCTGAAAGTATTACATGTATTGTCAATTCGTCTCTTGCTAATGGTAGTTTTCCGAAGAAATTTAAGGAGGCCTCGGTGATCCCTTTGCTAAAGAAACCAGGGCCAGTTTCGAATCTGAGTTTTATTTCTAAATTGATTGAAAGGGCGATGGCCAATCAATTGCTCGATCCTATCAACAGGAATTCGTTGGATGTAAAGTTCCAATCTGCGTATAAGAAACTGAATTTCACAGCACAGAAACTGCTCAGATTGGGGTTCAAAATGATCTTCTGATTAAAATGGATGGAAAGAAGATTTCTATTTTAGTTCTCTTAGATTTGATTGCGGCTTTTCATACTGTTGACATCTGTATTTTAGGTTACAGACTTGTTTTTGAATTATACCGAAACTGTTCTTTCATATTGAGATCCTATCTTTCTGATCGGTGTCAGCGGGTTCTAATTAAGGATCAACACTCTTCCATTAGTTTTTTGAAATGTGGTGTCCCTCAAGGATCGGTTCTTCGCCCTATTCATTTTAAACACGATTGGAACTAATTTGGGATAATTGGAAAGGTGAAGTAATATCAGATTAATCTGCAAATGTAAGTTCATCCGCTTTCTTTTTAAGTTATACACGTGTATTTATGGGTAATTTTTAATATTGCAACTTTCAGCTGTAGGGCACCTAAAACTTTTGAGAAATTGAAAAATATGAAGATCCAATTCTCCTAAATTAGTTCCAATCGCGTTTTTAATAGTATGAATATTTTCCCTATAGGCAATTCATCTTTATGCGGATGATTCCCAGTTGTATTTATCTCTTGAACCAAGTTGTGATTGTGATGAGATTATACGGGATATCGTTGTGGCCTGTATATGTGATATTAAAAGTTGGATGTACAATAATAAATTGATATTCAACGCAGATAAAACTGAAATTATGCTGATTGGAAAACCACAGCAATTAATTAAGTAAAATTCAATCTGACAGAAGTTAGCGGTGGGGGAACGTTTGTTCCAATTAGTAACAGTGTTCGGGATTTGAGTGCTGTGTTTGATAACCAGATGAGTAAAACCAAACCTTGAGCTTGGGCTTCTATCATGTGGCTCGCGCCTTGCCGGGTTGCCTCAACCTTGGGGCAAGGCGCGAGCCGCACGACGGAAGCCCAAGCCCCACGGCCAACCAAGGCTACATTTATTGCAGCTAGATACAGAGAGTATGAAAATTGTTCATCAAGATACATTGCACATGTTACTGCAGTAAAGCACCAACAATTAACGTTTCCCGTATTTTGTTTTCCAACAAAGCTAATTTACCATATCGGGCATTGTTAAAGTTGACATCTGAATTTTAGTCGAGACCTAACTTCAAATGTTAAATGAAATTTGCATACAAGGTGAAATTACAAGAATTAGAGATAGTGATAAAGCTTTAATGATCATATTTTACACTTTATTGTTGATCTATTTTACTTATTTGAATTATCTATTTAGTTATTCATTTTAATTTTTTATCGTAAATCAATCACCAGAAAATAGTTAACGCTTGCCCCCCCCCCCCCCCCCCCCCCCCGCTCCCCAACAAAGAATTGCTTCCTACAGCCCTGAAACATACGTATTCATTTCAGAGCACCTTCCAATATAGCTGTGGGTTCATAGATGTGGTATTTTCAGACGGGATTCCTGCCTTTTACGAGCTGGTTTTGAGATTTACGATTTTTTACCCCGCCACCATGCAGCACAGCTGCCACAGCTGCGTTTGAACGCAGTACAGTTCGGACTCAGTTGAGTGAACGAAATCAATTGTGATGAAAAGCGCCCCCACTCGGCCTCTTTCATGTCAACATGGTGGTGAGTACGTTGCACAAATGCACACTTCCGGGTAAAAATTATAATTTAAGTCCGTTGTGTGCATCATTTCTCAATGGTTTCACGCTTTCTTGCAGAAAATTGGGCTGCAGATAAGAGCAAATTTGGAAAATGTGACAAATTTGCAGCCGGAAGGTGAAGATTTTCGATGGTATTTGAAGGTATGTTACCTTGTTGACATCGATATTTTTATACACGAACAAAACTATGTGTACACTGCATCATGTACAGGTACATATGGACGTTACTTAGACATTAGTATTACGCTGTTTCATATTTTGAAATTTTTTGTGAGAGCTGGCCGTGCTCTTTCAGATTACATGCATCGACAGCAAATGTCTTAAAATCTATGACGGGGGAACGAGTGTTACAAATATAAATTCCATCGAATACTAGAGCTATACACAGATTAATAAGATGGATGTTACTTTCCATCATGGAGGTAGCCACCTTGCTTGTAACCTGTCAAAGATAGTTCGTCCAACAATACTAGTACATTCACAACGAGATGTAGCTCTGCATGGCAGGGCTGTGTGTTACCGGCGTTACACGGCCTCCCACCACCGTAACGCCGGTAACACACAGCCCTGCCATGCAGAGCTAAACGAGATGCAGGTCGATGTGTCACCATCCTCAGATGCTGTGGGTCTACCTTAGCTCTGTGTTACTGGCTGTGGTGGGAGGTCTGCATAGCCGTACCACACAGCCCTGCCATGCAGAGCTAGGTCTAGCTAGGCTATGAATCAGAAATATCCCAGGCCCATAATGAGTAAAATCCAAGCTGATCGGCTCTTGCCAGACCAATTTCTAAAACAATCATTTCACAATGATACAGTAACATAAGTTACAATCCGAACACTGCAATGAGTACATCATACATTGTATAAAACCATGCTAGACACACTATACTTGCTTATATCTGTAATCCTTGCAGCAATGGCCTATGTGCGTAAATTGTTGAGAGAGGACCCCCTGCAGCACCATACATGGCCTGTGTCAAGATAGTGGTGGCAAGCATTTTGGATATGCACACAGTGGGGCCCTCTTCCAGTACTCCACTGCTAACTCAAACCCTAATGACTCCCTAAGTCACCAGTGATTAACATGAAACACTTTCTTTACTCTTGCCTCATGCATTTCCAAGAATTTTCAATGGTTTTCTGAGGCAACCACTATTAAATCTTGATTCAGGGAAATTAAGCATTGCCAGGAAAATGCAGAGATCAGTGTTAAGTTTTAGATTTCAAAAGTCGACAGTCATTTTTTGTTGCAGTTGAAATGCCTTAACTGTGGTGAAGAACCTGATCATTTCCAGTACCTGACTCTACTGGTAAGTATGGACCTTGATTATATAATAGACCAAACTAATAATGCCGCTTCTGCTAGAAGAGTAATGTTTCCTCCAATCAACTGTCAAGGTTGTGTAAATTTTTTTGCCATGGGATTTCTAGGCATCAATTTCTCCAAGGTAGTTGCAGTAGTAATTCCAGTATACAAGATATTATCATAGTAGGCTTCTAATTCTCCCATCATTGCACGTCATATGCGCTTGAGGTATGCAAAGTTAACATCATTTTACCTACTTGAGATAGGGAAAGCGGTACTTCTGTCTTTAAGTACTGAATGCGCGTCATCAGGCTCTTCTTCATCAACAGTGTTCACCAAATGATGATATTGTTATGACATTGTTTGACTTTTCAGGAAAGCTCTCCCTTGAAAGGGGGCAGAGGAAGTGCCAGTCTGGTTGTAAAATGTCGACTGTGCAGCCGTGAGAACTCTATCGGTAATTTCATATCTTTTATTAATTTTGATATTTACACAATGAATCCGTACCAGGAAATGTATTTTAACAAGGGTGGTTTGAATTCTCAGGGACCCCTGTTATCTTAGATTCCAGATCCGGATCATGTACCTCATTGTTACTTGTGCTACTGTTGATAAGCGATACCCATCACATAGCATTTTACAGCTGTGTGATAAAAAGAATGTGCACAAGATTACAATATAGCTCAAATCTCTCCTGATTTTCCCTAAAATGCTAATACAGGGATCAGCAAATGGTAAAATGGATTAATCCCACATGCTTCTGGAGTATGGCTTAATATGCTTTTACAAAGTCAATAACATTAGACTATTTTAAGATGTTGTTTAACACTCACTGTCAGTCGCTGGCACTCATTACAAGTGTTAAATATCATATCTTCCCATTTCACAATAATTTATGGCGTTTGCAAGGATTTCTGTCACATGAAATGTAAAGATGGAATGATTGATAAGTTTTGTTCACATTGTTTACATACAATCCTATCATGAGATTCTGTCCAATACTGACAAAGGTGACAAAATGATTTATGACGCTCCTCTAGCGACAATGTATACATGTACATAAAAGCGTTTGTAAGTGTTATCTTGTGAAGAATGCCAAAACTTGATAATGTTGCCTTACTCAAAAGGAAAGAAATGAATGAAATATTAAAGGAAATGTTTTCAGTTATCTTTTTTCAAAGAGGATTCTCTACTGGGCAGGTAAGTTACCATGGTAGCAGATACCAGGCAGTACAGTTTTGCAAGTCTGTACCAAGGTTCTGAATATTCATTCAACATGCTCTAGCTTATTGATAATATGACGACAGTTTCACTGCACTGCTTTGGATTCTGTGTAAATTTCCCTACTGTGATGAAAATGCATGTGCAAGCTACATGCTAGTTGTTAAGCAAATCAAATCTTTTTACTGTATGTTATCTAGTGATACATCTCTTCATGGCTCATTGTGACCACAGATATCATCAAGGAGAGCATCAAAAGTTACAATGCTGAAGACAACTTGAGGTTCAAGACCATTGTGACCTATGATTGCCGTGGGACTGAGCCCACAGATTTCTCACCAAGGGTAAGTACCATCAGTGGCACATTGCAATGTGACAGCTAGCATCCCATACTGTACTTCCCTTTCCAATGTACAGTACACATCAGAGATAATTGTGGCTTCCATAAAACACAGTCAAGTGCCAGCATTGAGCACATTACATTAAAGGGACAAAGTCGGCCATTTTTCATGAATTTTGTTTGATACGAGACACTATTTATATTGTTTGACATGTTGAAAGATACTGAATGAATGGGTGACCATGCATATATATTCGACCCCGGTTTTAGACAAATGAAACCATCGCCAGAAAGAATTAATGGTCATGACCATTTATTCTTTCCCCGCATTGGTTTCATGTATCGTGTCTAAACCCGAGGGCAAATATATGCGTGGTCACCCATTCATTCAGTATCTTTCAACATGTCAAACAATATAAGTAGTATCTCATATCAAACAAAATTCATGAAAAATGGCCGACTTTGTCCTTTTAAGCAGAGGGTGTCATGTTGCATTGTATGATCTGTGATTTAAGAACTGCAGTATGTATGGTTGAAGAGCTACCACTTTGTAATGAGATATTGTCGTCTCAGTGATGAAGCAGAGGATAAACATGTATGCTCTGTTAGAAAATCACAACAGAAAATAATACTGAATCAGTCTAATTCTGTAATTCCCTCCATAGTCGGCCCCCTCTGGATTTCCTCCAATTTCAACTGTGATAGTCTAATACATGTAGAGACCATCCCTCCCTCTGAAAGGTGATCTTGTATCGGTTCATGCGGCTACTGATTTGCATAAATTCTGTCATCAATTACTCTTTGAAATGATGTATGATGACCAAATAAGGCAACAAAACAGAGATATTTCAGGAGATCTGTAAGCTCCATAGACACATCATTGTAGCAAATCAATGCATCAGTCCCACAGACATGCCATTAGGCATTAAATTCTGAGTCATCGTCCTTTAACAATTTTATGGCAGGCCCTCACCACAGGCACCTTGTAAAATGCTTCGCTGCTCAGAGATCTCTATGGTCACTGGACTGCATAACGAACAGGCCTAGCAACCTATGGGTGTACTGTGTACTTCTCTGATACATTCATTACAGTAGATCGATCAATGTGATTTATGAATTTTTACGATATCTTGACAGTTAGATACCATCACTGAAATAAGGCTTGTGACAGTGTTTGTAGAAGTTAGATTGTACAAAGAAAGCATCGCAAACATCTTTGGTATATAAAAATGCCATCCATGTAGAATTAATGAATTCAACAATATTCTTCTCTAGGCTGGATTTGTTTGCCAGGGAGCAGAAACTGGCACACCATTTGAAGTTGACCTGCAAGAAAAGGTAATCCTTCATATTGTCTATATATTAGTAATTTGTTTTATCCAAAGTGTTATGTCGGAGCATCTGTGATGAGTGCTGACTTGTGCTGACTTTGTATTGTGTGCAAGCATTTCTTCTAAAGGGACAAAGTCGACCATTTTTCATGAATTTTGTTTGATACGAGATACTACTTATATTGTTTGACATGTTGAAAGATACTGAATGAATGGGTGACCATGCATATATTCGACCCCGGTTTTAGAGACGACAAATGAAACCATCGCTAAAATGAATTAATGGTCATGACCATTAATTCATTTTTGCGATGGTTTCATGTATCGTGTCTAAAACCGGGGTCGAATATATGCATGGTCACCCATTCATTCAGTATCTTTCAACATGTCAAACAATATAAGTAGTATCTCGTATCAAACAAAATTCGGGAAAAATGGCCGACTTTTTTCCTTTAAGGTAGAATGCAGGGGACAGATATTCAAACTCTCAAACTTTTACATTATATTTTGGCCTACCACTTGTGAGGGTTCATTGTGAAGTTTTTGATGTAAATAAAGTTATAACCGGTTTAGTTCTGTGAAAATCAGGAATTTTATTTTCCCCCCTAGAGATAACCCACGGATGGCGTCCTTTCGAATTTCAAATATCAGCTAATTTGTTTCTCTAGTACCAAAGTTTGGATAGTGAACCCCAACTTTTATACTTGGTTTTGAAAGAGAATAGTTGAAAGTTTGGTTGAGGAAAGTTTTAGTGAAAGTTTAAGTCTTTCATTTTTGAGGTGCAAATTACCTTAAACAGTGTGAATATCTTTATGAGCAATCAGGCATAATCTCATGTGGGGTTTTTTGGACTGTACATCAGTTTCAAGCACTGAAATTTTATGCACAGGCAGATATCAAATACTATGATAATCTTTCATATCATGTTGTACGGTACAAATTTTTCAAGATTAAGGTAGTATGCACCTTTAAACTAAAAGTTACACCTTACTCACACCTTGGTAATTCTTTGTTTGTTTCCATAATCTGGAACAAAAATCAGGGATCACCATGCAAATTATGTAAATCTAATACCAATAATTAAACATTCAAAATGGCTGCTATACCCTGCGTTAACTCTATGCAAAAAATATCAAATTTCTTTGTCTGTTTTCATGAAAACAAGATGTTGAAAACCTCATTTACTTCACAGGCTTCAGAATGAATCACAAAAGCGGCAAACTGGAAAAGTTTTGTGAAAAATTGAGTGTCTGAAAAAACGTAGCTCATTTCCACATTGTATCACAACATACTAGTGAAGTTGAGGAATCAAGTTTTGTCAGCACACATAGCCCAGTGATAAAACTTTTGAACTCAGCAGGGCTGACGGCAATGAGTACATGAGAGAACTGCATTGCAATTGTATACATCTGAATTTCAATTGTTAGAAGTGACAAAAAACATCTGATTTTAGATATTCTGAAAGAGAATGACATCTAAAGGGGAACGGTCATTGGAACTGCGCCTGTTTCTTGTTCACAAACAATGTATTTCGTGCACGATATCTAGATGCTCCTCATCATAATAGTTGCAACACTTACATGTAAATTATACGATGTAGATTATGACAGACATTTTTTAACTTTCATCAATCACCATCGTACCTTGGATACAGTGTTTATATTGGTTGTATAGGTTATCGGTCCCACAGGACCTTTGATCGCAGTTCCAACAACTGTATCTCTTTAACCCTTTTCACCCTGACCCCCTGGTACTCTATGATGTCATCGGACATTTCTGTCCGAGCCAGGTTCAAAGGGTTAAGGTAGTATGTGCCTCAAAAGTGAAAGGCTTCAACTTTTTGCTAAAGCTTTCCGTAAGGAATCTTTCAACCATTCTCTTTCAAAATCAAGAATAATAATCGGGGGTCACCCTGCAAACTTTGGTACTACAGAAACAAATTACCCAAGATTTACCAATATTTGAAATTCAAAATGGCCGCCATCCCTGTGTTAACTCTATAGAGAAAAATAAAATTTTCGATTTTTCGAAAAACTTAGATGATAAAAATTTTCCTTGCACCGAGAGCTTTAAAATGAGCCCCCACAAGTGGTATATCAGAAAAGAATTGTAAAAGTTTGAGAGTCTGAATATCTATCCCCGAGGCGCGTTCTACCTTAAGGGAGAGTGACATGACAAATAATAGTTGTTAGATCATTACCCATATTGAAATTCTGTCTCTGTAGGAATGGGTTGACTATGACGAGAAGGCAAAGGATTCAGTTGGAATCTATGAAGTGGAGAGTAAATTTGTCAAGGTGTAGAAATGTGCCAGACGCCGGTGAGATGTGGTGATTCACAGACTTTCAAAGGGCGAGTTTGAAGAATTGACGTATGATCAATGAATGTGATTCTGTTTGCAGTTAAAAATGGTTAACATTACTTTACATTTCCCAATATTTTTTGTTTATCTTTATGTCGAATTCATACACCCAGAGACTTTGATGTAATGGTTAGGGCAAAAATCAACAGCTTTAATGTGAACTTCACCTTCAATTCAAGTTTGGCAATTCAAAGTTGATTGTCAAGTAAATGAGTTTGTTCCTGAAGACTGTCAAGGGACATGTCCACAGTTTCTTTATATGCCCATGGTATGTTCTCATAGATGTAAATGTTAGCTATGATTTATAATTATATGTGGTTGTTTTTACGTCAAACGAGGAAGATATGCTGCTTCAGTGTACCCATGTTCTCTTGGCTTGGCTGGGAATGACAGAATGTACATTGGTGTTTGACATTAAGACTTGATTTGGCATTGTTCAAATATTTTGAGGTAACAAGAACATGAAAGAGAAGAATTCTACTGCAGAGTAAAATTAATGTATCTGGTTATGCTCTGATAAAAAACCAAAGTACCGGTCAAAAGTTTTGCTTTTGTTGAAAATGTGCAGTGAGTTTTTCAAGATCTTATCAGGTGTATCCATTGTGAATGCCATGAACGTCCTTTGAGACTATAACTCAATAATGTCAGACTTGCTGTTACAAGTTCTCACGTTCTAGACAATCAAAGGTACACAGACCGAGTATGTTATACCCTTGATAATTCTTTCTGTTCAAAGCATGTTGCGCTTTGCCTGAGCTGGGCATGGCCTTTTCTGGCTGTTTGTTGCTTTATCGGTATGTAAGTATGTGATCTTATGTCATATGTAAGTGTGGCCATGTAAAGCCAGCCTACCAATGAAAGAGATTTTACTTTTGATTTACCAGCGTTTATATGTTGATCTTTAACTGTAGCAGTGTAAATGGAGAACTGAATTTTTCTATGTTTTCTGTAATTTAACAAGTTTTTCCTTGTCATTGTAAAAGTTACAAGCCATAGTTTAATAGGTTAAACTTATTAAAGGGTTTGTAATCAGATATATTTAGCTGGTTTATGTTTATCTTTTGTTCCATGATAAAAAAATGATCTCACTGAGACAGTCATGGCATACAGTATATATACACTCATAATGTATACAGTGGTTATATTTGCAATATGGTCACATATAACGGTAATAATTAACGCTACCATAATCCAATACCTAGGCAGAGTAAATTCTGTGAAAGGTCTGTGTCCTTTTCTCCTGAAAATCAAGAAATCACTCAATGGGCCTTGTGTTTTCATCAGCACTGACTCAATTATTCATCAGGACCAAGAGCAAAAATTTGAACAGATGTGATGCAAGTGAAAGCTAACCATTAGGTTCATGCACCTGCGTTTGATGTTTTCTACCGAAGTCATTCTGGGTGGTTGGTCAAAGTGGTCAATAACATATACAATGTAGTGTCAACCAAAGTTTCTTATTGCATTAGCCTGGGAAGCACCAAATTGCAAGTGATTTATTCAACATATGCTTTTCTTGTCAATCATTATTGCTGATAATTGTTTTTTTTATTTCTTTTTTCACTGTTGCTATAGTTTACGTAGTCGCTGTGTATGATATACAACTCAAATCATAATTGTAAAACTTAAAAAATGTGTGTAATATTTATATGTTCAGACATTATTTTCTCTCTTTTTTCCCATTGATTTTTGAAAATTGTCATGTTATTTGCTGATGTAACTCAGCCCATTTTGATTGTCTGCAGCAGCAATGGTCACACACCATTTCTAGTGTCAGTTTGAACCCCTGGAATTTCATGTCCAGCTAATGACATTTCTGTCTTAAAAATAATTTCATCAAATGCAGCTATTTTCTGTGAGTATTTTATGTTCTTTCAAAGTGAATGATAATTTAGTTCCCATGTGCCATATGTACATATGCCTGAATGTTTGATCATTGCAAAAACTTGAAAACTGCTGCATATTTAATTATGGTCTTTTGCTTGATGATGCATCATGGTTTGAAGAGTGCTTTTTAGTCCCCATGGGGACTTATAGATCGGGTCCTGTCTGTTTGTCTGTCCGTCCATCCATCTGTCAGCAGCCATTTCTCTGTCACCCCTGAGCCAATTTTTTCAAACTGTGTGTAAGGATAAAGTACTCTGGCATACATATGCACATTAATTTATTTTGTGATACAATCCAATATGGCCGTTGGGCGCCCATTTTGATATTTTGTTGCAATTTTTTTCATGTTCTTTGACCCATAACTCAACTATCCCTGGATCAATTTCATTCAATAGTGGTACACAGATAAAGCACTAGGGAATATATGTGCTTGTAAATTTATTTCACGATACGATCCAATATGGCTGCTGGACATCCATTTTGTTGACAACTTTATTGTTTCATTTAATATCAATTAAATAAATGTAACTATTGATCTTGCCATGGAAAACACCAATAGCCATAACTTTACTGTCCCAAGTACACAAACATGACCCCCCCCCCCAACAGGCCACTATCATGTGATTTCCCAACATTTAACAAATTCACCCCTCTCCCCTGTAATGAAGCTACCAAGCATGTAATTAAATCACCGTAATTCAAACACCATAATCCAGCGGGGACTGTGTCATCAGCTATGACTTGTTGTTCGAAAGAACATTCTTGTGCCACAAATATGCAAATGAACCAAAATAATGCAAAAATAGTCAAAATTGAACCATTACTGGCTAGATTGATGTGACATTTGGTTCGTAGTCACCCATCAAGTGTCATTATAGTTTGTTGATTACTGGGTGATGAGTTTCCCAGATGGTCCTGACTGCCCGTACCATTGCCACAGTCAGAACATTCTTACATTCTTGAAAAGTAAGGAAGACAGCGTATCTAGTTTCAGAGTTGGAAATATTTTTTTACATTTAACCTGGAAAGGGAAGAGAGGTATACTGTGTGGACTTTGAGCCAGGGTTGGGTGATTATCTATGTATGCGTGGAGAGGTATTACTGCATGACTGTGGCACCTACCTAACAGAAAGATGTAAACAAGTGCTCATACTTTTCTCAAGGAAAACATCTTTATTTCAAAAACATGATTAACAATCAGGGGTTTCTTTGCAAATTCTGGCCCCACAGAGACAATTCATACCTAAAATTTATTTTTTATTAAAAAAAAATGTCTACCATCCCTGCGTTAACTCTGCGGCGAAAAATGAAGAATTTCATGGAAACAAGAAGAAAAACTTGAGTCCACAAAAGTGCATCACAGAAAGATATTGTTCAAATTTGAGAGCCCAGATATCTGTCTGGGGTACAGGCGCTACGTGAATGCAGCAACCATAACACAACATGCTTCTGTCAGAAAATAAAAAACATGGCCCTTGTGATCAGCAAATGTATGTTTATGACACCATGATTCATGCACGAGTGCACTGCTGATAGATTACCAACGCTTTATCAAAAGTATAGTTTAATAGTTACTCAGAAGATCACTTGACCAAGGAGAACTGTTCAGGCAGTTGCCTGTTTACCGCAGGGTGTTATTATTTGATGATATTAGACCCCAGGCGGTAATAAAATCAATTTCTTTGCCAACGTCGATATTTCTAAGCTTGTTGTTAGAGGGCGCTTTCATACTAGTTGCCGGTGTTATGTTGACGAGTCAGGTAAATATCTGGAACAGCCTGAGGGATAAAAACACACTTATATATGCAGGAGCGTGATCTCCTTCAAGCAAGAGAAAGGGTCGCTCGTAACGGAATATAAGAAGACAAAATTTGTAGCATGGTGATTAAAAACTAGCGAAAATTGGTCAAAACAGCGTGTATTCTGGCAACTTCAAGATTATAAGCCACATAATCGAAAATTAACGATAATGTTTTGAAAGAGATTGAATTTCCAACACGTGTTTACATTACAAAAAACATGTTAAATAATTATGTCATGGCTTGCTGTATATATCCATTGCATTTCGCAAATGAAAATCAACAATATTCCTGTTAGCATGCCTTAATTGGCAGTTTTTCGTTCAATCTCTGTAAATTTAACACATAAATTCTAGTGGGCCTAATTGGAAATGCAACGCTGCGGGTAGTAGTGTGTAGAAACAGTAAAATATTCGAAATCGAGTTTCCTGTAGCAGCGACTGGAATTCATAGACACAACCGAGTGAGAATTCTCTTTCGCGTAACCAAATCAGCACTGCTAGGGGGTATGAAAACGCACCACTTAGGCTGAGTAATTATCACCCTTGGGTATTCCGTACGCGTTATACACCTTGTTATATACTAATAGTCTACACTTGCAGGGCTCGAAGTCAGGTTGCGTCTTTCTATCATTTACACAGGAGCGAGAGCGCCATCAATTGATGTCTTTTAATCTCGTACGATTTTTGTCAAGCAATTCTTCTCAACTAGGTTTAGGCCTATGGTGTCCTGTACTATACATGTAACGTGAACTATAAATAAAGTTTATGTTATCTGTGCGTAATGCCCACTAGCAGAATAACAGGATAACCTTGACGACGCTAAAATCATAACATAATTTTAAAATAATTTCGAAATAATTGTTGATGGATATTCCGCAAAACTCTACTAATTGTTTGACGTGTGTGTTGTCAGACATGTTCCCTTCTGTTCCCACGTATGCTAAGTGGATGATCGTTTAAAGTTCCATTAGCTGTATCTTCTGGCGATTTTTCCGTTAGTTTTGATTGAAATGATCACTGGCTCATGTTGAATAGCCTGTCAAATAACAGAGAATCGCATATTATTCGGAAACATTACGTGCCCTACAACTAAATAACATGTGATTTTACAACGAAAATTTCAATTTTTGTCCGGACAGAAATACAAACTTTGTTGACACGCGGATTGCAACGTAGGCATTCTTCTGCACCTGTGAGAGCCATTTACAGCAATGTCAAAATGAATATTCATTACTTATGCCCGGTACTTACGTCGTAGTCCATTGTCCAAGCACGTTGCGTAGCCAGATGTCTGGCAATCCACGACGCAATGTTGTTTTGTTCCCACAATAAACGTGAACTTGCAATTTTCGCGTGATCGCGGCGTCACCATATCTGCGTTCTCCCCAGCACGCTAAGCATGCCAGACGTCAACAAACGAGCTCGAAAGGGCAACACGTTTGAACAAAAATTAGCAGTTTTATGTGGCTATAACATCACTAATCATGTTTGTTACTTCGTAAAACAACATTTTGCAACAATTATGAGCCTCCAACATGGAATTTTCCGAGGAAAAAAATGGTCAAAAGTTACAAATAATGGCCCTTTAATATAGAAGGGGTCAAAAAGCGAACAAAACTATAGAGCAAAAATTTGCAATCTTTTTGCAGTCATGCCGCAGCGTGACCATAGGGTATTATTAGTACGACAAAAGTGTAATAAAATATGTCATTAATACAATTATGATCATGAATATTGTTGATAAAAATGTGATATTTCTGTCATTGTGTATACTTGCAAAAGTACCCTGCTGCACTGGAATCCGAAATGCTGGTCAGCATCAATGCCAAAGTCATGCAATTGGAGTACAGACCCTCAGAAATGGGGTCTGTTGTTATAGTTGTAGCATTGCACAATGATGGGCAGTCACAGTGTTGCCTCGGCGGTCTCTCTAAACAGCAATTACTGTTCAGAGAGACCATACCAGACTAACAGTATGACTTATGATGCCTTTTGGCTCTGTGATGCCGCTTTTAAAAAAGGAATATTCCGAGTAGGTCGACCGAAAAAAGGGAGTAAATTTTTGGAAAAAGTATGCATGCCATGCCAAGATATCAAAATCTATCTCTTGATAAGATGGAAAAATGAACTCGGACGGAATTTGTATGTAGCGCATTTTTCCTGGCGTGGTGGTGCAAATTGACTTTGTCACGATGTTATTCTTAAATTTTAACGGGTGTGATGATCTAATGTGTTGCCAGCGACAACCGAATGTGATTGCTAAAGAATGCGAACAAGTGAGAGCCATGCAGACACGCAGGTTGACGTGTCCCGATTGCATCATCCCAATTTATCGATCTAAAGCGACTCCAAGCTCTATTGGAATTCGGAAAGCGTTTATTTTGATTCATCAATTATCCCAGAATGACGCGCGAAATAGATAGAAGCCACTTTTAGGCGTTGTGTTCTGCATTAAAACTGCCAAGATGTGAACACTGCTGTGTTTTATCATCGAGTTCCAGCAAACTACAATACATATTACGGATTTACAGAGGTGACAAACGCGCACTTTAATATCTCTCCTGCGGCAAAAATATGGCTATTTTAACATCAGAAAACATTCGAAGCGACAGATTTGTATATATAAACCCCCAGGGTTCAAGGTAACTTAGTCGTCTGGACCAAGCTGACAGGTATCCTAGAGGCCTGACGTCACTTTTAATTTGAAAAAGTAATAACGCCGCGTAATATGCATCGTCTGGCCATTAATCATATATCATTTTCGGATAATACCTGAAAGATGTCATGTTTGTATTGCCGCTGCGAATCGTGACATACCTGAACGCAAGTGGCGCATCAGTGATTCCGACAAACACGTTGTAAGGACAGGAAAATTCCCACAAGCATGCTCGCTGGGAAATCGCGAACCTCGCAAGACTGAACATTGCATAAAAACCCCAATTTTAGGATGCGCAGCACGCTGCGCAGCATGCTATTCCATCTTGAGAATCACCACGCCAATCGTCCTTTGTTTCTGATTTTTTCGTCGTACGACTTAATTTTCTCTGATCGTTTCTCGGAGACGCCCCAACGAGTATAATGTCTTGGTAAGAATGTCACCTTTGAAGATTTCTTAACATTTCAAATACGTTGCCAGAGAGTAAGGCGGTATGAAAGACTGAAATCATGGATACCTATATACAAATGTTGACATAGGCCCGATTGCGCCCGTCACCTTGAGTTAGGACACAGGAAGGATGACTTTATATTTAGTAATTTATAATTCATTTATTTCTCTGACTAAAATCGTTGCACGTACATGTTAGGGCGTTGTGTAGAATGAAATATGAATGACTAGACATGAATTATCCGATAACGCTCGTTGCTTTATGTGGCCATTTCTTTGTAACGTATATACATGTTTTGAGATAAGTGAAACTGAAGCATGCACAGGTACAAGGCATCCAGACGGCATTTGAATGAATGAGTGAATGGATGAATGAATGGATGAATGAATGAATGAATGGATTGATGGATGGATGGATGGATTGGATGGATGGATGGATGAATGAATGAATGAATGAATGAATGAATGAATGAATGAATGAATGAATGAATGAATGAATGAATGAATGAATGGATTGATGGATGGATGGATGGATTGGATGGATTGGATGGATGGATGGATGGATGGATGGATGCTGGGTGGGCCGGGTCGGTGGGTCGGTGGGTGGATGGATGGGTGGATGGATGGATGGATGAGTGAATGAATGAATGAATGAATGAATGAATGAATGAATGAATGAATGAATGAATGAATGAATGAATGAATGAATGAATGAATGAATGAATGAATGAATGAATGGACGGATGGATGAATGGATGAAATATTATTCCCGATTCAAACATATAACATAAGTAAGGTAAAAAAAAACTTTACGTGCACACAAAAAAAAGAAGAAAAAGACAAGTTTGGGAAAGCGAGATCTAATCGAGTTCACTCGCGTGCACCTGGTTGTTTGATAAAATTCATGCTTTTGGACAGTCTGTTATCATTGGGATTACAAAACGTCTTAAGCAAAATAAGCTGAAATGTAATTATGGAGGCGTACAACTCTCACAAACAGAGGTACTGTTTGAATATCGAAGGATTAAATAGAGAGAGTCTTCATATTTACAAAAAGGCAGTTTACACAAATGAAATTGTAATTGTATAATGAAATTATAAATCTTGGAGGACAATTGGTTGCATAGAAAATGATGTTGTGACCAAGACTGTGAAACTTTTGAGCCAAACGTTTGCAAATTTTGACATCGTGTATTTAACATCAGTTAATTCCTTCGTAAATTACATGGCAACTTGCATTATATGCATTGGAAACGACCTGGCGGGTGTTTTGTAAAAAATTATCGATGTTTTAACTTCAGGTGAGAAAACTCAAAATATGTCCATATGCAAATTGTGTCATCTTTCAATCAGATCTTTCGCAGAAACTAACAAATCAAATTTCAAAGCCATCAGACCATTAATTTTAGAAAAAATTATATTTTGACCAAATGAGAAAAGTGTATCCAAGAAATTTCCATATCGTGGCGAAGAATAGCATAATTTTAAAAATTGACATACATACATACATACATACATACATACATACATACATACATACATACATACATACATACATACGTACGCATGCACGCACGCACGTCAGACAAATCTATCGATGGATAGGTAATAGATGGAGGTACAGACGAATAAATAGATAACATTGAAAATCATTCTTATATGACAAATTACAATCGTAAACAGTAATCTTTCCAATCATGACAAATTAGAAAAAAAAATGTACACCATTTTTGAGCCTGTGTTATAATTAAATGTAGTAGTTTTCACAATTCGCGCAATACACTTCCAATGAATTCTGCAAGTGTTGTATTTGCTGATGCGTTTTATCCATTGTGGCATTCACAACAATGAGAAAGGACAGCGGTCAATTTAAAATGATTTTTATGCGAGTTGGAGTGTATTTTCTGCTCCCCGTTTTCGCCAATGGGGTTACAAGACGGAATGAACTTGCTCAGAAGAGGGTGTCATGTTACTATTCAAAAGGTTCCGACCCTGTATCCGATCAGAAATTTTGAAGAACCCTACTCAATTGTTGCACATGGTCTCCGTTCAATTCATAATCAGCTCTTGCCAGAGCATTTCAAGAAGAGGTTTTAACCTTTTTGGGTCATAATCTTGATTTAAGTGTCCCATTTCACTTGACCCTTAAAGCATTGCCAAGTAACAGATTAACCAATTTGTTCAGAACCATAACTTTATCATTTTAAATGTGTTTCTTTCAAATATACATAAAATAACATAAAATAACATTGTTTTGCCATACAATCCAATGCGGCAGTTACGTGAAAAGACCTATCGCCGAAATTCCTTTCAGGCCATTCAGTTTGTAACGCCGATGTGGTAAACGCCCATGTTGGGTAGTGCTGTTCGTTCTGACCGTTTACATGTATCGAAGGACTACTGAGCGCTAAAATACGACTACTCTTTGACGTGTAACCCATGATGTTTATCATGTAATCGGCGAACTATATGTTATAAACGATGATTTTATTTAGCGCTGATGTCAAATTTCAGAAAACATAGCCAACAAGGGCAAGTTAAGAAACACAGTTTCTCTTCCGACTGAAGCTAAACGTTTACATTTTCAACAGGATTATCAATTCAAAATTTTATCAAACTATGACGATTGTCGATTGACAGGTAGCAGAAAGAAGAAGGCCTGCTGTAAAAAAGTCCCAATAAATGAGGGATTTCGAATTCTTCAGTGTATCGACAGATTAAAGTACACGTTCAGAGTGACGTCATATATGGTAAGACTAATTTACATAGGACATTCACACGAGAGCCACTCCCAGTATCATGTATTATAAACGTTATATTTAAGACTGGTGTAAATTCAGAATTCACCTGAACATCTCATACAGTGCAAGGTCGTCAGAGATACATGAATATTATCAGAATATTCTCCATCGATAATCAGGCATTATCTCCGGGTTTAGACTTTACATACATGTATGAAAATGTGTCGCTCATGCAGCATTACAAGGGATGTGTAACAGTAAAGACCATAGAAACAGTTTTCGTCTTTTTTTTGAAAAGAACACAGTAAGCTGTTGTATTGTCAGAGGCCTACAGCTTCGGAACAGACATGTCGCGATCGGTGTTCTGTCTGCCGTCTGGATATACCGACAGGTATTCATTGTGTATTGGAACGTGTACTAAATATTTATTAAATAGCAAAATCTGATACCTTCGACCTTCGATCGTAAAATATAATTAGTTTTGCAAACATGAGACTTTTGTGTGCACGGCTACGATTGTCCACTTTACACAGTGTTGCCGACTTTTCCATTCTGGTGTTATACTGATCTCCGGATATTACTCAACATTAGTATGCATGGGAGCTGAAATTTTAACTATTAATAACTTCAGGGTCGTGCTGTCAGTCGCCTAACGATATCTTTGCACAATAATATTATAAACGAAGCGACAACAGAACTACTTTCAATTGTCATACCGTAATTTGTTTATGGTGACAGGTGTCATGGCCCATTGGTAAATCTAACAATAACGACACAACATGTGCCTCGACCAAACACTTGAAATGCATTACTTGTTTATTGATTTATTTGTATAGGCCCTATTTTTTTACATTTTAGTCATGCATTATTTATTTCTGTGTCTGATTATCTATTTGCCATTTGATTTTCCAGTTATCGGTCTATTTTACTTATCTATCGATCTATTTCTCGATCCAATTCCACAATGCTTAAAACCTACATTACTACTGGTACCACTAACTATAATTGCATTCGTGTTTCAAGATGGTCCATCATTATCTTGTAAATATTTTCTTTTTGATATTTTATACAAAGGGACCTGGTAATTTATTACCTGTATGATTTGGATTATTGAATTTTTTTTGACGTCATATTACAGGCCAAATGTATGAAGAGGTGCAAACGATAATATAGAAAAGAAACATAAATGATAGTATACACAAAAGTATACAACTAGCAAAGGACCGAATTCGCTACTGCATGGCATACTCTCAGGAATAGTGTTATCAAACGGTATATTTAGAAACTGTCACAAAGGTTAAAATACGACAGTATTGTACTGTTATTGTCGGTATAAAGTGAATCTCGCTGAACGGGAATCGACTTCAGCATAGTGAACTGACCCGAGTATTTTCTGCATATGAATAACACTTGAAACTATATTCGTGGTTCGAACGGAGAGATATTACAACTATCTTTGTTTGCCCGCCAATCTTACGGTCTGGCGTTGCGTATTTGAATGCAAAACGTGAAGTCCATTATGCGAAAGGAGAACGACGTTTCAAAATTAAATTAACGGGTATCAACGCCGACGACAACACCTTACAGATCTTTCACATGTTATAACGTCAAGGCACAAAGCTCTGTCACGTGCGGTGTACGTAAGAAACTGACACACCGGGTACGGTACAAAGCCATCGTGTCATTGAACAGTACCACGCATATTTCACTATTCGTTATCGCAGTCATACAGAATCATGGACATTGTGGCAATGGAAGTTAAACCGCTTGTACAATGTGACGTGCAAACCATTATGCTTAATAGAACATGCAAAATTTGAACACCTTGTGTACTGAAGCCTGACGTGCAAATAAACTGACATGTCGTTTAGAAACGCCTTATACAGTGTAGGAAGAATTTTCACCGCTAACTCATGACAGTTCGTTTAGACATCTATTGAAGTGAGCATGAGGAGTTTTAATTTTTATAGGAGTCGACTGAATTTGCCACTAGAGTACAAGAGCTTATGATAAATGAGATGAAATCCTTTGTCACATATTTCGAAAGTTGTTACCAGTTGAAGCTTACATTTTTGCAACGTTATAAACGAGTGCAATGCCCTAAATCTTCGTCAGATCTTCCAATCTAAATAATCGATGAGTGGGTTTAAAGATGTCTCTGATATCAGATATTACCTTCGTGCGAATGAAAGTTTGATGAGCCAGGCTACCTTGGTGGAAGTCACGTGAGAAGCAAGACTTATTAAAGGAAATGCGTTCCTAGGGGTAGCAAACAGGAGCCGTTCACGGAAAAGGTACCCCGCGGAGTGATTTCTTTGTGGGCGGACGGGCATTTTATTCGCATACCAGTGGGCCGGGGTGGTACGGTCAGGCCAGTTTTATAATTACATTAGAAGGCAAGGTACATGTGTAATTTCTTTTTCTTCTCAACAGACAACTCGGGGCGGCGGGAGCTTGGCAAGTGTTCAGGGGGTAGAATTTAGTTGTTGCTTGTGCAGATGGCAAAATAATTTGGGGCGACTCGGATGGTAGTGTATATATTAGCAATAGCGCGAAATGGTAGTTTTCAAGTACTGGAGTGAGCATAATTTGTTGGGTGTAAGAGAATTTTTCAAATCGCAGCCGTTGCTTACAGTACAGCTTACATTTCCCCTCAAAAGATCTAACAATAACATATTTAAAATTGGAAACACCAACTGTGATGACAATTTATCGAAATCAACTGGTTGTCAGCCATAGCGGCTTTTTAGGTAGTCGCTAACTCCGATCGAGAGACAATAATGTGCAGGTATACGTTTGGGGATGATGACGTAATGCATACGTGCAAACAACAGGGCAGAACAAGGCTGTTAAAATCCGGGAGCAAAATGATTCAGATCTTTGCATACTTTCACGAACTTGGGAAATTGCCTACCACTACATTTCGTAACCCATCTAATTCGAGCATTGAATGGTATGCACTTCCCAGTAACCGTCCCATGTTAATAGATGGTGACAGTGGCCCTGTACCTAAAAGTAAGTCATATACGGTATAGCGTTGTTGCCTTCGTATAAAGTATATTTTATGGCATGTTGCGCCACTCTTGCGACATTTAACGCAAAACATCACGGCTGATATTTCATGACAAATAAACGTCAAGATATGAACGTTAAACGTCATAAGGTTATCTGTTTTTCTACAAATGCATGTGCGAGATTTAAAACCTTTGTATTTGGGTAAGGAGTAAAACTTACAAACCAAATAAACAAATTAATCACGGCGTCTTTTTTCATTTTCACAGTGGCACGTAGAAAGTACGGTGATGACGTTAGTCACAGCTTATCTCCGGTCTGTGGTCATATGATATCCGCAGCACTACATCCTAAATACAATGTAAACTATATAGATATATTTCGAACTCCATAAAGACAGCAACTTTTATTCGAACTTTCATTTTAGGAAAGACACTTCAAATGTTTCATGGAAAATATCAGATCCAGTCGTGTAATGCAAGGGGCAATACACATCTCCAAGATGAATACACTCAATGATGGACATCATCCTGATCATCATCATAATTAGCATTGCAAAAAATGTATCGTGCTACTAAAAGTTCATGTTAAGATTCTACATTATATCAATGCAAATCTTGAATTGAAAATTTCGACTGACGGAAGCATAAAACATTCGTCAGTAGTAATTTATTTATTTATTTCTTTATTATTTTTTCTTTCTTTCTTTCTTTCTTTCTTTATTTGTTTATTTATTTATTTATTTATTTATCTACCCAGTAATTTAATCATTCATTTATTCATGAACCATCAAACATGATATCCCAAATAGTTAAGTGTGAAAAAAATATAAATTTTCTAACAAATATAAAATATGCAAACATAGACCACAGCATGAATGAATCCAACAACAGCTGACATAGTTTACATTTACAATTACTTAAGGTAGAACGCACCTCGGGGACAGACATTCGGACTCTCAAACTTTTACAATTCTCTTCTGATATACCACATGTGGGGGTTCATTTTAAAGCTCTTGGTGAAAGAAAACTTTTTACCGGCTTAGTTTTTCGAAATTCGAAAATTTTTATTTTTCTCCATAGAGTTAACACAGGGATGGCGGCCATTTTGAATTTCAAATATCGGTAAATCTTGGGTAATTTGTTTCTCTAGTACAAAAATTTGCACGGTGACCCCCTATTTTTATTCTTGATTTTGAAAGAGAATGATTGAAAGATCCCTTGAGGAAAGTTAGAGCAAAAGTTTAAGTCTTTCACTTTCGAGGTGCATACTACCTTAAACTGTCAAAATATCTAAATTGTGCTCGTTCACACCACTACTAATTAATGTTTGGCGCCTCCGAGTCGATAATAATGAAAATTTTAAGATGTTCCTTCGTGGAGAAATTGGTCAAACAGAAAGTGTGCGGCACAGATCTTTATTTTTTTTGGGGGGGGGGGATATAGAGACGAACATGTTCAAGCACATCAGAAATGCCGTAATTAAAATAAACAATTTTATACGGGAACACTATATCTATAACTTGCTGTCTGCTCTTCAGAGTACAGAAAACTGAATCTTCCGCTGTGGCTTTTATAGTAAAAAGCGGATACTAATGAGTGAATGCAAAGATCTTTTATAATATTTTTTGGACTATTTTCAAATTTCTAATCAAGCTATTTTCAAATTTTCTAATCAAGCACATCTGGTGCCATCCAGGAGACTACCCATGAAAACAATATACAAGATGGCTTCTGACGGGAGAAACTTTAATGCATTTTGACATTTTGTTTGACCCTTTTACAAATCATAATATTTTGAAAGCCTTAGAGCCAATATGATTAATGTGTTTGACTGCCTCCTCTGAAGTTTATTCATTAAAATTTACACGGAGATCCTTTACAGAATGTGTGCGGTTTACGGCTGTGTGTTTGTCAAATTGGTCAGTGGGGACATTTCTCTTATAAATGAGATAGCAGAACACTTATTATAATTAAGTGAAGATTTCCATTTCCTCAGATGACTACATCAGGGCTCGAAATTAGTGGTAGTCCCGCGTCCACAGACTACCAACTTTTCCCTGGGGCTATCAAAATCCATGAAATGTTAGCCCACACGGACTACCAAAGACCGGGACATAATGTTCGGTCAGTATTTGGCGTGCAATGTCCAATATCTGAACTGACGTACTTGAATGACAGGCACTGGAAGTGATGGTCAATGAAAACGCATTTTCATTGCATTCTGATCATAATGTATCACTCACTCACGGGCAATATGTTTCCTCCCTATACAGACAGCCCAGGGTCTGTTTTTAGCACTGCTACAGTATGTCCAGTCTCGACGTACTGAGACCGTGGTCGTTGTCATGACAACTATCAAATTTTCATACAATCTGAGAATGAAACAAGTTAGCAATAGATCACCAAACTTTTGAGTATCACTGTTGTCCATTAGGCCAAAAAAAAAGATCGTTTCTGGTCACCGCGTGCATCATTTCAGAACCTGGGTGTCATCGCATTTTTTGTTACATACTCATCAGTACACCTATCCTTGATGTCCCTGTTTGCATGTCCAAAAATGCTTGACAGAAAACCGAAGCATTATGCAGCCAGTGATAAAAGACAATAACTGTTGCATCAATAGTGCAAAACCAACATAGTTAAGAAAAAAAGGGAAAAAAGAAAACCGCGTCGCCGCATCACTTTTGCTGAATGTCAAGGACCAGATAAATTATACCTGTTTCTTTTTGGTACTAGGTGTGTAAGTATTCACATCAAATGACTAGAAAATTCACTTCATGAGCAGAACCTTTAAAAATTGCTTTTTGTTGTCTGGTTAATGAAAAAATGATATCCCTAAACTAAAATATGCATGGGCTACCAGCCATTGTCACTGGGCTACCAACTTCAGAAAATGGTAGCCAAAGTGGACTACTTGGGGAAAAGGTTAATTTCGATCCCTGTTATTACATGATGCAACTTCACACATCTGATTCATATCTTCCACTGACATGAACAACTCGGAGTCATCAGTACACGACGAACAGGTGTGAGTGACCGAGGCATTCTGACGTATCTGTCATCACGGTCACTCCACAAATGCTTTGATAAACAAAGTTCAAAGACGCAGACCCTTGAGATACAACCGATGTGACATGTCTCATATTGTCATCTTCCAATCAAAATAAAAAGTCTTCATAATCTATTGTGAATATCCGGTTTATAAATCTCATTTCGCAATCAAAAGTGCATGATTAACTACTGAATCGAAAGCTTTCGAAAAGGCTGAGTACCTGAAATCAACCTTACCATCTTCGTTATCAATAGAACTGATATATTCAGTTTTAAATGTGGACTCTCGTTGATGTAAATTGTTACATGATCATATAAACCTTTGTGGACGATGAGTTTTTTATTACTTCCCTAAATTGTGGCGGAAGTGAAGTGGGTCTGTAATTACCGGCTTCTGTCCGGTCACCTGCTTTGGAAACAGGAACAACGTATGCCTTCATATAACAATGATGGATAGATAACCTGTTGTATATTGACATATCAAATATTAAGGCCAGTGCAGTGGCACGGATTATTCCTCGGCATATTTACAGAAGTGGTATTGCTACAAACTGATGACGTCACACCTGCCACAGACAAAGCACAGTTCATCAATGGTGGCATTAACTGCAATTTACTGTGAGTATACCACTTCTGGAATTTGCCGATTCCAAAGTACGCTTTGGTGAAACCACCCATGACATGCCATCAGCAAGCAAGATTTTGTTGGGATGGGTCTGTTTCAGAAAAGAAAGCACTTGATCTACTGAAACATCACCAAGGGTGTTCAACCACGAAAGTCTGCTGGTTCACGAATAACTCCAAGCTCAATATGCAGTGTCTCTGACGCTCTTTGCCAATTTGGTTAGCTAAAACTCAGTGTTTTTATTGAGTTAGTTCCGTAATGCAGCACACTGCCAGAAACTCGAAATCTATGGCGAGCTTGCTCTTTTCCCCAGACATATCATTAATTAGAGTACCACACTGGATACCTTCTCTTCGGTCTTTAACCCTTGGGACGCTTCCGTTTATGGCTGTATAGGGTATCGTGAAAAAGTGTTGTGCATTCATCAATGTCGTCAGTTGATTCTGTAAAATTCCACGGTGTTTGTTATACTCAGTTGGGTTTTCAAGTGATTTAATCAGCCTTTTTGAAGATGTAGATATTCAGGGAAGTCATGATGCATCTTCACACCTTTGAAGGAAGGATGTGGCATAGAAAATTCCAATGCGCTGGTTTGGTTTAGGTCACTGTACTGCCCGAATCATTACAGCATACTAAGCCCAGAATGTATGGATTACATGTGTTGTGGTGGTTGAACTGAAAAAGATCATGCTCTGACATAATTTTAAAGAAACGGCCAGACTTGTGAGTGTTCCAGCTGTTCGGTTAGATTATACGTTCTCCCATGCGGATCCATAAAATGGCAGCTAAAATCAAAATTCCCGAGAATATAAATAAGATATAAATACAATATCATCAGAATTCGCAATGTTGAAGCAGCGAGTCTTCCACTTCAGATATTATTTGCTTTTGGTGAATACGACGGAATGTAAATATTGGCTGACAAAGGTTTACCGTAGATCTCATCATTGCGATCTGAACCAATATGATTTCAATGTGAGTCTGTAGATCCGTTCTTCGTATGGCGTTTTAAATCATTCCGCATGTGGTGATCAAAACACCATCTCTTTTATTCTTACTCCCAATGAATCTTGCCGGTCTCTTCGAATTAATTTGTAGTCGTTTTTGAACAGTGCAGAGTCAGGTACTGCTACTAGGTTACGGGAAGAATGCACCACGGGGACAGATATTCGGACTCTCAAACTGTTACAATATTTTTTGATCGTCTACGACTTGTGTAAGCTCAATTTGAAGCTCGTGGAATAAATAGACTTCACTGGCTTATTTTTGTGAAAATGGAACATGTATTTTTCCCTGTAAAGTTAGAACTGAATTTTGAATTTCAGATATCGGTAAATTTTAGGTAATTATTATTTGTTTCTCTAGTGCCAAATTTTGAACGGCAACCGCTGATTTCTATTCTAGATAGCGAAAGGGAGTGGTTTAAAGTTTACTTACAGAAAGTTTGAGCAAACGTTTAAGCCTTTCAAATTCTAGTCGCGTACTATACCTTAAATGTGCACGCGACGTCAAAACTATGGAGACTAGTGTTAACACCATACCTACTGACGCCATCTTGCCTTCTTGTAAAATTATCAACTCTTTCTTGTTATTTATTTCTTTAAAGCGCACTATCGTTCGTCTCAGTGCTCTGTACATAATTAAAAACATATATCACAAATAGATATCTCTAAAAAGACAAGTTTTTAGGTAACGTTTAAACTTAAGACAGATTTAGCAGTCAAGGACAGTAATACCAAAGGACAGTTTATTCCCAAATATTGAGGCGGAACCATAATATGTAGCATACCTTGTATCGCTTCTAGTTAAAAGCAGTTTGTTACAGGAACGAAGAGTATTCCGTGAAGCTTGTATCTCTATCAGAGACTTTACATCTGAACATCTAGCATTAAGAATTTCGAATGCAAGTATGGTTAGTTTTAAACCTGATCGTTTCCTGAACATGCAACCAACTTGAATAAAGTCGTAATGGAACAGGTGTTAGGTGCTCAAATTTCCTTGTTCAAGTAATTTGGCCTGCAGCAGAGTGGTATACCTTGTAGCATGTCTAGTTAAAATCAATTCGATCAGATTTGAGCGGTGCCACTTCTTCCGCTGCGCACGCATTCAAATACCTGAAGTAATCTTGAAAATATTTAAAGGAATACAGTCGTCGGAACTGTGCTCAAGGGTCGTATGGGACCCATACGACCAATGTAAACACTGCATCCAAGGTACCATGGTTGATGGTGGTTGATGAAAGTTAAAACATGTCTGTCATAATCTACATCGTATAATTTAAATGTTGCAGCTATGATAGGAGGTGTATCTAGATATCGTGCACGAAATATACATTGTTTGTAAACAAGAAACTCGCACAGGCGCAGGTCCGACGACTGTTTCCCTTTAACGACATGTTGCAGATTTCCCAAAAAGGCCGTTGTCAGTGACGAAGCTACCTATAGTGCTATGGGAATTGCAACGTGGACGCTTCAAATCCTTCTTCAAGAAACAAGACGGCAATGGTGCCGTTCAATAGTACATTAACACGTATACAGTCTCACAAAGTTCTTACCGTCATGTTCCCTCGATCATCACATTTTATTTAGATTCATCATTAGTGTTTCAGTTTACAATTGAAGGTAACGCAGGATGAAAGACACTTGTGAACTCTCATGAAAATACAGTACAATATGTATGTAACTCGGTCGCTCGATAAAAGTGTAAATGAATAAATAAATATTTTCGCTCGACGTGACAATTCTGACAGTTATTCGTCACCTCTCTCCAACATGTGTTGCGCATAGTCTATTCATCTGACTTGTCTGCTACCTCTGCTGTGCGTCAGCTGTTTCATAACTATTTTTACACCCAGAAGAGATTCTCCACTCCCATAATCCTTCATCGTCGACTTTCTATGGGAGACCACCGGAAGCTAGGTATATTTCTCTACGCCAATTAATATTTTCTTTATTCTGAACACACCTTTATCTCTTTCATGACAATAAACATCATTTAATCTATTTCCCTCTCTCAACCTGCCGCCGTTGTTTATGTATTTAAAGCTTGTGATATATACGTACCTAGTGACATCCGATGAATTCAGAGCGATTTTCATGATACCAGTGAAAAGATATCTCAAGAACTGTCAACCGAGCATCGTGCGAGTCTGTGTTGGTAAACGTTAATACTTTTTTTTCAGTGCGCTCGAAATACCCCGGCCCTGCTGATGTTTTCATAATTGAACACATAAATTACCCGAACATTACAAAATGCCGACTACCGCTTTCCCGGCGGCTTCAAAAGTAATAACTTGTACTTTTCTTTACTAATTCATCGTCAACCCACTTAACAAAATCGACGACATGGCGACCTGTTCCGGTATGATCGTCGAACGAGATTCGCCGGGACAGGACGGAGACAGGGACAGGATTTGAGTGACAATGGCGACCTGCCATTAGCCTGCACTGGCAGCTGTTGATGGGTATGGTCGCAATAAATGGCGATAGTGAATGGCATACTTTTTGAGTTCAGTTATTTTTAAAACACAGAGTGTCCGGGTGGCGTTTTCATAAAACTGCAGTCACTAGTACTGTAATATCCTCTTTTAGACATGAAAATGTGAACTGCAAGGAAAATGGAATGAAATATTTTACTAATATAATGAATGTACTGTACTATACTGTACTGTATTGTATGCCGCAAACAACTTTTGATTTACATATTCGTCTCTATAGCCTTATCACACGAAAATTTCAATTGTTTAACAAACATAGCAATAGACAAACCAAACTGAATATTTGCGACGTACTCGACTCGGTCGGTCGTGACGTGCAAGCAAATTTACGAAAACGAGGCTGGTGAAACCTCACAGATGTATCTGCAATGTGTATGACGATATTCCTTCTGCCCGTGGGACGCTAACAGTTTGCAAAAATGTCTTCTTTCAAATTCGCCTTGTTTCAGTTCTGCCTCGTGATGTTGTGCTTCCATGAGACTTCGAAGACGAGAAAGGAGCGTTATGGGATGGATAAGTACCGCGACTTTGACCCGAATGGTACACGCGACAGATATTGCAAACCACCGGCATGTGTTCCCGGAACTGGGCGAAACTTGGTCAGGTTGGATGGTGTGGAGGTAAGGTTGCACATGTGTCTAAATTATAGAGCGTTTATTCGACAGAAAACCGTTCCCGCCTTGGGTATCAACCAGACAAAGGGAATCTATAGAAGGTCGCAAGTTACTGATAGCCAGGTTTATGAGTGTACGTTAGCAAAAACATAATGCCCGATGATCGAAACACCTGTGTATCGCTTCGCTCGGGGTTGGAGTTGGCGTTAAAAGATGATAATGTACGTCGCCGTATGAGATTCGAGTCTGGTCTCGCATTACGAGTGACTCCGTTCTTGATGGGGTACCTGCAAAATAGTCTTTGTCGTTTTAGGATCGCTACAGCACGGCCGTGAAATCGAGTTATCCACAGCTTAGAGAACTTGCCATTACCTGTCACCCTGCAGTCACGTCTACTTGATTTTTAGCGAGCGATCCCAACCGCTCTAAGTGACACCGATAAATAAGAAGATTGCGTGTTCGTTCGAAATGATGTACGGTAACGGTTTTTACGTTGTGATCCCCCGAGGGTATCTTCCATTTAGGACTATTATTTTTAGTGACTGTAACTTGTGTGCACTCTGCCAGCAAAAATGCCGTAACAGGTTTACCAATTGACGGGTGAAATTCATCTGAAGCATCTAGTGTCACGGTGCCCCCGACCTAATTACAGGATCGATATCTGCTGTCATTATCATCGTCTTTGTTATTTTAGGTTGTCGGATTAATCGTTGTTATGGCGCCAGGCTTTCTCTTTTTTTTGTGACGGATGTGAAATGAAGGATTTTGCTCAGGTGACACGAAATATGCATATAGCTACTGGATATTACGTTACGGTCTGAAGACTGGGAGTTGTGTCGGGTTGAAAGTATATTTCACAGTTTTATACCCTCGATGCCGCCTTCATTCTTCCTTACTAGCAATGCGCCTGGATCGTGTTACACCGAGTGAGATTCCCATGGTACAGCGAGCTCCACAGTGACTGACCGCCAAAGTAGAGGAAAAATTGTTCGTATTGGCAGTGGAATTCTGTCATATTATTTTGCAAATTTAAGGGCGTATGTAATGTTCGTATCCCTATAGTTCGATATATATATATATATATATATATATATATATATATATATATATAATATATATAATATATATATCTGTGTGTATTTATGTATGTATGTATGTATGTATGTATGTATGTATGTATGTATGTATGTATGTATGTATGTATGTATGTATGTATGTTGATTACATATATTGACTAATAAAAACTATTGAAAAAGACTACATCTGATCTGATATATACATATATATATACATATATATATATATATATATATATATATATATATATATATATATATATATATATATATATATATATATATATATAAATTTGAACTTTTATTTCAAAACCTTGCAAAAACCTTTTAACAATCTATTACATTGACTTGCAATCACCCGGTACTGAGTTCGTTTACACCGCTCATTGAGACGGACCTGCAAAACGAAAGCCACCGCACGGGGAAATATTAGCCTCGCCCAGACTGTCGACTGTATGTACGGTGTGATGGCAAGGCAGGCTGCTACGTGTCCAGACTCGGTGATATATCGATTTCAGGTCTCCTCCGCATCATATAATATTAATAGTCCCATGAATCCTAATCGCAAATAAGATGATGGAGTGGGAAATCAACCGAACCATTCCTTTTGCTCTCAACACGTAATTATTAGAATTAAGTTCACGTGATCCCATCGGTGTCCCTGTCCCCAGTAATTACAGATTCTCCTTGTTTTTTTCTCTGTAATTTCATCCATTATGTTCATGCAGGTAGGCTACTCGAGAACTCTGGAATCGGCACCAGGAACGACGCATACACTTATCACAATAAACATGAAGCCGTTGATATTTGGTGAGCTGCACTTTCGTTGTTTTTTTCTCCCGCGAAAGTAAAGGAAAAATGAATTACATCCTTATGAAAAGTTATAGGTTATTTATCCAGAGGATCGTTCAGCAATTAGTTTTTTATCTACGATCCCGGGGGTGGCCATGGACATAGAAAATACGCCCCCTGCAGTCGATGGTTTGGAATCAATTTCAATCAAATCAATTAGAAGACGTTTGGAAATGCATCATCAATCATTCAGTGACCAGAACGATATCTAAATAACGTAATTTCATGTTGCGCAGAGAAACTTTGAATTTAATTCAATACTCTTGGCAAAAAGATATCAGCATTCTGAGACAAAACTCACCATGTAATTCCTGACATCGTTAATCTTTCTTCTAAACTTAAGGGCATGGATTTTTCTTTTCTAACAATCAGCCAGCTCACGGTTTACGCAAAAGTTTATATTTTCATGCGACATTTGCAGAATCCATCTCAAGTTTTGCTCAGAAACTCTCATTCTGTTCTGTTTTGCAGAGTGATGTGTATTTTTTGCAGTCAGCCAGATCTCTCTCTCTCTCTCTCTCTGAACTTTACTGAAAGTATAAACATGTCAGTATTGGTAAAATGCATTGAAACATCACAGCTGAGAATAGACCATGTGTCGAACGCTAAAAAGGGTTAATAGTGCCAATTAATATGTGTGGCTGTATCAAAAGATCAACATTTATACGTTAGCTACCCGTTAACTTGTAATGTATTTTCCAACATGTTTGTTCTGTTTGTAACATTCAGTCTCGTATATAAAGTTAAAAAAAATGAATTATGCTGTTCCGATAACATGGTTTTCAAAAATAGGGTAGGTAGGTGGCAGGGATTTTTTTCCTAAAATATTTTTTTTTAAGTATGCATTTTTCAGGGGTTCAGGGCGATCAAACACTGGCCACAACATTTCCAGAAAAACGTATCATACATGTAAAAGGAGTAAAAATCTAAAAGAAACCCTCGCGAACTCGTTCGAGCAAGAACCAAATGCCAGGTAATGAAAGCGTGATTATGGGGTTTTTACTTTTTTTTTTACTTCTATGTTTACGTAGCTTTAAAAAGTTTAGATCGGCAAGTAAAAAATAGGGTAGGTCTGGTCATCGGAACAGCACAATTTTTTTTCTCGGCCTTACACACGGAATTATATTAAAGCGGATAGCGTTCAAGTTGCTGGCACAGTCTACCTATGTGTAGTTTCCAATGCTGTTGTCAACAAATTAATTGTGGTCCCTTTTAAGGGATGCAGTCGTCGGAACTGCGTATGGGACCCATACGACCAATGTAAACACTGTATCCATGGTACGATGGTTTATGGTGGTTGATGAAAGTTAAAACATGTCTGTCATAATCTAATCTTATAATTTAACTGTTGCAGTTATGATGATTATTTACATCTAGATATCGTGCGTGAAATATATTGTTTGCAAACAAGAAACTCGCACAGGCGCAGTTCCGACGACGGTTTCCCTTTAATAGTAGCACTTTGTACAATCCAATGATTGTCGATGTGTGCTTGCAGACAGATTACCGCATGGAAAGACCAATAAATCTCTTTCGTAGTAGGTGTTTTATTTCGAAGAAATGAATAAAATGGTTGGGGGGGGGGAAAGAGTGAAAATAACCAATATATTTACCCCTCACCTCCATAGGACTATGTACTCTGCTCGAGTCTTTGGTAGAAAAGCATAATATGATCTCAAAAAATCACGCCTTGTTTTCGCGAAATGAAATTATGTGCAATGTTGTTAATTACAAAAATGTTCGTTATCATTATATGACTCCCCCCCTATCTACTACCTGGCAGGTCCGTTCCTTACACTCAGCCAGACATGACTTTTTAAAAACCTGACAAATTATTCAAGACCACTGCCATAAACCCGACCAATCCGCTGTTAACCTCGCAATTACTATGCGGGCGATGTTTATCTGAATCATCAACTACAGATGTTCGGTGGAGTAAAGGGTATTGGCTTGAAACTGAATCGGATATGAGGACAGTGAAAGATCATCAAACAAATAATCGGCTCGTGCTAGAGGTGATGCGGAAGTCGTATACGATATATGAACGTCGGAGCTTCGACTCAATTGTAGTTGTCTTTTTGAAAGGTAGAGCGGGACAACCCCTATCCCTACTCTGAACACGCAGCGCATATTCTCAGTAGACACTTTACGTTCCACGTGACTTGGCATTTTGTCAAACATCACGCAGAGACGAATGGAAGATCCAAATATTCACATTTATGGACATCATACGATGCGTTTTGCTCTTTTAAACGTTTAGGAGGCGCGAGTGATTTCCGTTCGTAGTTCGTAGGTGGTAGAATTTCAAAAGAATACTTTTATCACAAGCATAATGATGGAAGTGAAAATAAAGCTTACAAACATTTGCACATTTAGTGAAATTGAGATCTGTCGATGCAATTGTGTCGGTAACCTGGGCCTCATTTTACGCTAACGCTCGTACTTATCTGAGTCTACGTAATTCTCCCATAGTTAACTAAGAGCGACTCTAACGTACAAGTGCCAAAATTTCCTCCGTACGCGTCAAGAGAAGTATGTCTTCTAATATGCAACAGGTGGCATTGTAACTGAACATAGTATTATACTGACAGGGACAGGTCGTCGGAACTGCGCCTTTGCAACTTTCTTGTTTATAAACAATGTATTTCATGCACGATATCTAGATGCATCACGCCAACATGGCTGTAACATTTAAATTTTACGAAGTACATTATGACAAACATGTTACAAATTTCACCAAGTGCACGCGTACCTCGGATACAGTGTTTGGATTAGTCGCATAGGTCTCAGACAACCTTTGACCGCAGTTCTGACGATCCCCTCCCTTTAAGTGAAGTAGAGTCAGCATAAATACAAACCATTCTACAGACCGGTGTTCAAAATGTATATTCATGGTCAAGTGCGATATCTTTCCTTTCCGAGTAGGTCATTCTTATATTAAAGAAGAGTGTAATAAATATCGTAGGTCAGAGGTCAACATGACGGGATATGGATACATATTTACCAAGGCTATTGTAGCAATACTATCGCTGCATAATTATATTATGATCATAGCACCTTTGTGCCATATCCAGACATATTCCAATATATATAATTACTCTATTTATAATCAAGGACCCCATGTGCGTTTTGTATGTAATTAAAGTATGTTCTTAAGAATTCGAATTAAATTATCATATCCCTTTGTGAGAATCGTCTTTCATTTCTTTTCATATGAAATAATTGAAGTCAACATGTCAAAGCGTCGTTCCATCGCTCTATTGGAAGACGCTGAACACCATTTTGGATAAAGTGTCAGATGCATGGATGTACTTTGAAGTTAAAGAAACGTGTAGTTGAGTTCAGAGCCGCCCTCCTTTATGTGAAATAAAACTGATGCCTCCTTTCAGAGAAGTCTATGTACACATTTTGTACCAGATATTTGATACATAGAGGTATCGTTGACTCGGTTTTGAAATGTAAATAGGTAGCTTGTGACCCGTATGAGGCAAAGGAAGCAGAAATGTTTACAAATCTGTAGGTTACAAACAATTGTTTGTCAAAGCCTCCGTGTAGTCAGTGTTGATGGGCATCATGTTAGGTGCGATATGATGATGATGATGATGATGATGATGATGATGATGATGATGATGATGATTGCTAAAGTACAATCTTGCCACACAGTTGTTGTTATCGTCGAAAACAGATTCCTTATGCCACTCTTCATTAACGATATTGCACCGACCGAAATAGCATAGCTTTACTCATGAACTTCATCATTGCGCAAATAGAAAGCAATTTTGCACCACAAGCATTCGTATGAAATTTTCTGTGAACATGTCTATATCACAAAGAACGAAAGAAAATATTTAAATTAACCTGCCCGTGTTCATGCCGGTAGTACAAGCCGGAGGCCCTTTGACCTGGCCTTTGTACACGAAATAAGACAATGTAATGGAGCCTAAGTATAAGAAAAGGCCTTTGAAAGAATTGACGACAAACTTTCCGTCATTCATTGATAGCATAATATCTATCGAGCATCGGAACATTTGAGTTTAGGAAGGGGAACTCTTTACAACTCAGGACCGTGGAATAGTGGATCCAATCCTCGACCCTTCACGGCTGTGGTTTGGCCTGAATCCAATGTTATACAGTAAATGTTGATTGTGAACCTATTTACAGGTACTTGGGGTATGCATGCAGGACATGGGATTCGCCCTTCCTGGGTGCCATTCATGCTGGATAAACAGAAACCTTACGTGGTTCCCATTTTCTACAGCCTCGTCAAACCATTTCAATTTCAGAAATTCCCCACTTTATGAGTGACGAAGAATGCGACCATCTCATCCGATTAGCCGAAGACAAAGGTTTACAGAACAGCACAACACGCTCGGGTAGACCAAATCGGAAAATGGCTCTGTTTGACTTCAATGGTGACAAGAAGATCGATTTAAATGAGGTAGAAAAGTTTATGGAATACTCGAAAGATGTCGCAGTTTCAAAATGCACTTTTATCAGCTAGAAATAGACAATTGTAATCCCAGCCTTAACTGGGTTACTATTTTATGTAACGTATTACGGAAAATTACTTTGCTTATGTTGGTCATTTTTCAAATCGTACATCTGTTTCAATTTTCGTCAATTGAGCTCGATATTGATGTATCAGCCTTGCAAATCGCCAGCTGAGTCGATTTTAGGAAATATTCATCAATATTAATCATGTGCGTCACGGATTGTATAATCTGCGATGCACATCTAATTCCACCATATGTTACCAAACGTCCGCATGAGCCCATGGACGTCTAAGCGACTCGTGTCTCGGCAAATACAAGATATATACATTAAACTCGGCGCCTGGATCCCGGCCCCCGCTTTCTCGCCAACTCCATTTCCAAAACACTAACAGCCATGGTGTGAATTTCTTTTATTTAAAATGGTGAGTAATTCATTTTCGCTCGGAACCAGGCGCAAGATCGAAAACCTCGATAACGAAAGACAAGTATTAAGATACAGCAATAAATGCAGGTGTGATTTTTAGAGAATGACCGACTTTGGGCGATATGTTACGTCGTTAGCATCATCCCTGATTAAGGTGGCGCCGTTCGGGTGCCGTTGGCACGTGTTACTGATGATCAGATGCATGAATAATTTACATCAACTCGTTGCATAAGGCAAAAATTGTCCTCCTCACTTGCATACATCTTATAACATCTCATTTATAAACGATCGAATTTGCTTGAAAGTAGAGTATTGCGCCATGATCAGTTCTCAGTGTGTGATAGCGAAGATTGCCCCTTCCTCCAGGATTTTACAATTTCTGACTTTGTAAAAGCCACCGTGACGTTGAGTGCAAAAACTGAATAATTTGATTTGATGCTTGGCGAGGTCTGCTTGATAATGATGGTTAAGTGAATAATTGGCCGTACGCGCGAGGTTTAAATATGAACTCGGAAAGCGACGACGAGGATTGTTTCTGTGTGTGGTATGAAACGGCTATCGACAGTTCAATCCATTAAATTCAAAGAACACAATTGGAACTATATTTGGGATAATTGGATATTCATATTTTTCAAATTTCTCAAAAATGTTAGGTGCCCTATAGCAGAATGTTGCAATATTACAAATTACTCATAAAAACAAGTGTGTAACTTAAAAAGAAAAGCAGTTGAGCTTACATTTGCAGATTAAACAGACATTACTTCACCGTCAAAGTATCTCAAATTAGTTCCAATCGTGTTAAAAGTAGAAAAAGTAGTTTTAACCAATGACCGACAGTAAAAAAGAATGTAATTCAGGTATCAGATAACTGCAAATTCTGTAAATCTGTGCTGGAAACTTTCTGGATTTTTGTCAACTTTCGCATCTTTGAGTCACCAACCTTTATCTTCTTTCTATTTTTTCTGAAGATGAGGGTGACAATGGAAGATATGTTTGACATGTACCTCGAAGAAGACGAGATTCTCGAAATGTGAGCGATTTACCGGACATCTTAAAGAGTTAAAAGGGCGATGGTTTAATTGAGCAGTCACATCCTAAAGTCTGCTGATATCAAATGTCGAAGAAGGAATCATTGAAATGACTTCTGCTGTATAATGCTAAATGATACAAATAAATATTTGATGGGGTCAATGAGATAGTGGTGGCGCTGCGTGCGACAGGACTGACACGCACATAATTATGTCAGGGCGTGATTGTCGCTAGTTCGATTTTCCAATTGTTTTTTCTTTATCGTGCAAATTCAAAGGGAATGGATTCAATTTCTGACAGATTTCATTTCTGCTTCAGATACGATCAACTCGACTGGGACGGGAACGGAGACGGTAAGTCAAAGCCACCCTTACTATACCTTTATTACGATATGACAGACTATCTTACGTGTCTGTCGGATCTTTCCCCTGTCCGGTTTCTCAATTAATGTCAAAGAAACGATATCTCTCACTTGTGGGGCAGCTTTGTCCACATCCAAAAGAAGTTTGCATTCGACGAAAAGCCCCGAAGGTGTTATCGACAAGACCGAGCGGCGACTTATGAATTGTCTGTAGACCCCACAAAGAGCTAGTTGACACCTATCACCGTCCCCGTAGCGCTAAGCAAATGAAGTAGTCTAACAGGTAATGGATCTTTGTAACAATATCACGGAAATCATTGGCCTAATTACTACCCTGTTGATTCTGAAAAAATCGTGTCTTCTCCTCCCGGAAGCGATACAGTGTTGATAATTTGTAAAGTCGCAGATAAAACTGGGTCTATTGGTTATGCATGGCGACTAAGAAATAAAAGTGAAACGCTTTAAATCAGCAGGCAAAATATAACAGGTACAGGGGACTTACTTATTTATTTTCTTATTTATGTATTTATTTATTTATAAAAGTGGGCGCTGTGATCCTTTGATCGCATATCATATGTTATATCATATATATCATATACGCAGTGTATCTGATCTAGCTCCTTTGTAAACTTAGTTTAATGGAACTGTTTTGCGGTCTTTGTTTGGATTGTTATATTACCAACATTAAAGGGACAAAGTCGGCCATTTTTCATGAATTTTGTATGATGCGAGATACTACTTATATTCGCGATGGTTTCATTTAATTTGTCTAAAACCGGGTCGAATATATGCATGGTCACCCATTCATTCAGTATCTTTCGACATGTCAAACAATATAAGTAGTATCTTGCATCAAACAAATTCATGAAAAATGGCCGACTTTGTCCCTTTAATCCTTATCCTGCTAGGTTCATCTGTCACTGTATTAGATCAAGTTGGTTAAACCAACAAGACACAACGGGTCTCGTATGCCGCATTTTGAACATTTGAAGTCCTTGCAGATAACAGAAATACTGCAAACATAATTTTTACTGACTTGACACATGGCAGGCGACAAGAAGGACAGGAAAACGATTAAAGATGTCAGTCTCGATCTCAAATCATCAAGGTGTGACAAATTGATGTAGAACTTAACTGTAACTATTGATTCTTGATTTATTGAGTCGCGAAATCTATCGACTGTATGACTCAAATCATATACTGTTAAATTGACTAAATTTATAACACTTTGAATAATGCAGGTATGGTTGATTTTGATGAATACAAAAAAATTGTCTTCCATTTTAATGCTGAATTTTGAACATGACTTATATTTCGACCTAATTATCGGAGACTGCTTTTTCTGTGTGCACAGTGACTAGGGGAAGTCACAAAGAATGTGTTCTTGCAGGGAAGAGATGTAGGGCCTACATGCTTATGTGAAAAACTATCTACTGTTTATGGAAGTCACAGTTGCAGATGTTTAATTTTTAACACACCTCATCCAAAATCTATGTTGTGATTCGTCAATTAACGGTCAAGTGGCGTGAGTCATTTCGGCGCTGATACATGCAGCGAGCCGTTTCCTCAATTGTTAAGAGGTTTATCAGTTCGGACAACTGTTGACCGTGATTCATGATTGTGTTGTTCCCTGGCTTCTTCAAGTTCAATCTCTGCATTCTAGGGATACTAGACCGAAGCGAACTTGGAACTGTGACCAAAGAAGAGCTCAAACACTTTGTGATGCAGTGGATTGCGGCAAAACCACATTTGAGATCAAGATACAGTGAGCAGACATGGCTCTACCCGAACCAAGTCCAAGATGACATAGTCGACCAGTTTATGCTGAGGTAATGAATTTGATCTTCTTTCCCTTCTCATACGCATGCGCCGTCAAGGAATTTTGAGGAAAGGGGTCTTGTCCCTTGACATGTACGTGATGCTTGTTTGTTGCCTATCGTAGTATACGTAAGCAGGTACTTTCTATTACCGCTACTGACGGGTTGGTAAGCATCGACTTTATATCTGGTGACCGTGTCCCGACTTTCTTGCACTCCTTCAATATACGCGAGCATTGTAACAGCGCATGTCTGTTGTTCCTTGTGCAACTTTCTGCATTGTTTTTATGATTTTCCTTTCGACGTAAACGCAGTTCGTGTACACAAATAATTACTGTATCGTGATGTATGTATTATCGACCATCAAAGTGCATGTGCAAGTTTGTACAAAATAGTCACAGGTTTTCACTCAATTGAGATATGGCTACGTCCATGCTAAGATGGGAAAATTGGAGGACATGGTGCACCTATGTAATCCTCATAGAAACAACATACTGCTACATGTTTGAACACAAAGTTCTGAGTGTCTCAGCTTGGATATTGTATTATCTATTTGCTTTATAATATGACGAATTTTGAAATTTATTAAATGACGAATTTTGAAAATGGAGTTGAAACTGTCAGAATATTTACACGAACAGTCTACCAAAAACGATGGATTGAAATTGTAATTCAGCGAGAGGATATTTCGTTTATTTGTTAGAATTAAAAAAAAAACGTTTGAGAATATTGAAAGCTTTAAGATAGTCATCAAATTACTCGGAGAAGCAGCTTATGCATAGGCCTTTAAGGCTCGCGATGTGATCGTCACGGCTCAGACTGTGTTGTCTCCCATTGTCCATGTTTCAGTTGCAAGTGTGTGTCGCCATGGGCCAACGTTTGCAAACGTGTGAACAGACATTTTGTTTTAAATCCCTGACGTCACAGATTTGTGTTATCTTGTCAAAATGATTGATGAGTGATTTGTGGATTATTTTGAAAGAAAGACAGTCGTGTTTGCATTTGAGTACAAAAACGTTTGCTGTACGGTGGGCGCGGGTTTGAATTTGATGAAATTCATCACGTCTAGCGACATGACTTTTGACGAATTTAATTGACAAGGGGTACGTGGTATTAACCAGGTATATTTTAACACAAATCGTCGTTGAATATTGTAGCTGTATGTAGCGTATTGAAGATGCCATAACACATTCTGTCGGTATACTCTGCTTCCTTAACGCAACGATACAGAAGTGGCCGTACTAGCGTTTCAACTAGTTCATAGGTACCGCCAATCTAAAAGTAATGCTGAGACTGAAAGGATACGTTCTTTAAGTCTTTCCGATGTTACTTATACAAGCGTTGAAACTTAATTGTGAACAATTATCAGACGTCCACAAATGCGAGATATTTATCATGAGTAGATTGCAATCGCATTGATATATAGCAGCCGCAGTTAAAGTTAATCACTGGAAAATTGACGAGTCGTAAAAATTGAATCTGGGTTCCATGTTAATCACAATCGTTGTTTATTTTTACTCTCACATCAAGTGTTGCATCTCTTTTATCAGTTGAAAGTCCTTGAAGAAAAAAAAGGAAATTTTTACTGGATAAAATCTCTTCCGAGATAATCAAGACGTCGCGGAGTAATTTGTCATACATCCAACAGAAAAAAAGTGTTTTCTTTGTTTGCACGCGTGGGCGGGCGAGAGAGAGAGAGAGAGAGAGAGAGAGAGAGAGAGAGAGAGAGAGAGAGAGAGAGAGAGAGAGGGGGGGGGGAGGGAGGGAGGAAAAGACAAAGAGACAGATTTTTGTAGTACCTGTGATATACGCGTGTCTGGAATTTTCTCAAAATATAAAATTAACAAAGCTGTTTGCTGTAATTCTGTTATATTTTTACTCGATCATTTCCACGCTTGTAGGTTTTTTGAGAAAACATTGAGATGGAGATATAATATAGACAGTCACAAAATGTCACTTTAAAGACTTACACCACTGGACACGCTACCATTGCTCAACGAGCGTATAGCAGGAAAAATTCATGAAAAGTAAAAGCCCAACAAATGTCACCCGTTATATAACATGAAATAAATTTTGTGCGCCCCCTGAGTGAAGAAAACAAGCCGGTACAACCTGGAAGAATTGTACGCGTTTACCTGTTTCTCGTGTTTATTTCAGATATTTATATTTGGATGAACATAATAATGCATGCATTGTAAATTCTGCGCCACGATTTCATATTCGTGACAAATTAAATTAACATTTGTTTCCCACCCGCGATTATCCTAAAATAAATACAAACGCGTGTTCCATGGAAAAGAAATAACGCGCTTTCACTCATTTGTTTAGAATATGGTGAGTTTGTGAAGGGTAAAATGATACCAGTCAAGAATGAGTGTTTCACAGTATATTTCTATCTGGAACAAGCATCTATCTCACAATGAATCGAAGGTGTTTATTTTCCCCAAGGGCATATTGATGGCGATGCTGATGGGGATGTTACCATCTTCACTGATAGCTATGACGTCACCGATCATCGGCAGTTTATGATTGCCGAGTGTCTTCCCGGGCAACCAAATACTCGTTACAGACTGCGAAATCGGGGGAAAAAGCAGGTTTCTATGTGATATGGAAAAACGGAAAATTTCGAAAGCTATGATCGATCCTGTATCCCTTTTTGACAAAAGACCGTAACAATGATGCCACAGCAATTTTCCAGTCATGTTAACATTGTGTCGTGGGTAACTAATCAATAACGAAAAAATACTGGTATGTGCACTAGTTTTCTTTGAAGCCCAAGCCAGAGTGAAACCGATCATGATGGAATGCTGTGCTAAAACTGAGCTCACTGTATTGTGTGGATTTTTTCTCCTTTTGTCCTCGTCAATATTACCCAGGATACACAGCGTGCTGCAGCTGCCCGAACCCCTGATCGACAAACACAACGAATTCCAAGTCGTGAAGTATCATGTCGGAGGCCACTACAACGCCCATGTCGACTCTGCACCTCTTTCGGATCTCCGATGTTGTCATCTCACAAGTTCAACACAGTGTAGGATTTGTAGGTTGGTTGCCTTGGCTACTTCCTTCTCTTTCTGGCGTCGTGTTGTATCCCATTAAAACGTGTCCCAGACAAGATAATTCATGATCCATTCAATTAAAAATTTCCATTACTCAAAACCAGATGGCTTAGTGGAGACAATAGCATGCCCGAGGCAGTGATACTGCAATTGTATTTACTTAAATTCATCTAGCCCTCACAGCAATGGCGCAACACGTTCGATATCAGCGGACAATGCTAGGTGTGAGAGTGTGTTGACCCCATGAATAGCTATAATGACCGGCTCAACCCATGAGAGCCTGGAAAGCATCAGAAATTGAGTAGATGAGGTGACAGCTCATCAACAGAAGTTAGAATCACTTAATGAAATGACCTTGTATTGACAATCAATTATTAATCATTAATAACCGCAAGGCCTACGCACGTACCCTGCTGACACTGTTATCTGTCAATTCCTATATCTAAGGCTCTCTGTTTGTTTTCCATTGAGGTTGTAAGGTAATGGATATTAAGTTATTTTCCCAATATTCTATTCAGGATCCCCAATCCTCAATAATGTTCGCCGTAAAAAACTACGGATACGATCTTTTCCCGAATATTTGCACCTTGACTCCTCTAACCAATCATTGCAGTAAAGTTTGCATCACAGTAGATACGCAAAACACGACGGAAAGACAGTCAAGAGTCTATCGTGAAAGCCGTGTTTACCGTCACTCTTCACCACCCTTTCACTTTGTTTTATAACTATATAAGACCGAGTAGGTGGATTTCGTTGATCGCGCACTTTCTTGTTCATGCCGGATGTCTCTTAGAGTGTCTAAGCGACAGACATACAAACAAAAAGTGAGAGACATACAGAATATACGGATAGAAAGAGACAGTGAGTGACAGTTTTTGGCATTTCAGAAGGACTAGACAGGTCAGGGCAAATACAATTCAAGATAGACAAAGATTGCAGTGTATTACCCCTGGAAAGCTTTATGCAAATGTCAATTACATCTTCTTTCCTCAGATATGCCACTGTAATGGTCTATCTAACAGATGTTGAGGAGGGAGGCGAGACGGCGTTCCCAGTGGCAAACAATGCCTCATACAACGTACAGGTACATACATACTCAGCGGGCACGAGTGAAGATTTGTTGAATCAAATTTTAGGGAATGAAATGAAGTCTTTTCATGGGGTTTCTAGCTAGTATTTTATCCCAAATCCTAACCTGTATCTACATACTGAATAGCATGAAGATTAGCTGGTTTTGTGGTCCGTCCATCCATCAACCCGTCAATCCTCTATCCAGCTCCAAGGTTAAAGGTATACTGTCACCTGTTCAATTTTGCCACAGTTACCATGGAAAGAGAAAATCTAACCAATCACATATTTTAAGCGGGTGGCCACTTTTTTAAGACCGCGCCCTCACATGGGCATTTTGAATACCATGGAACGCCCCTTTGACCATATATGGGCATATTTAGATTACAGGTGATGGTCTACCTTTAATGGTAATGAATGCCAACTTTTTTCTTTGTCCATTAATCGTCATTTTTGCCATTTTCAGCGTAAAATAAATAGCCTATAGTTACCCTTGTATTTGACATTATGTCACATGAAGCCAAGATTTATTGTTTCACGTAAGACGAAAATTGAATCGCTTGTTCAGAAGTCAGGCACCGTGCCAAGTGTTTACAGTAAAGTTGACAAAAACGTTAACAAATAAGATTGGTCAGGAGAAACACGTCAATTGTGAAGGACAAATTAATGACGGCCATATGGTATTCTATTAACCAATAGACGCTCCGGACGGGTAGGAAGCTTAATTTAAACAGGCACTGCCACGAATCAAATTTGATGGTTAAGCCGGAGAAGGGAAAAGCCTTGGTCTGGTACAATCACTTCATCGACGAAAAAACTGGCTGGATCGGCAAGGTCGACAACTACACATGGCATGGAGGGTGTCCCGTAGTCAAGGGAACCAAATGGATCGCAAACAGATGGATAAATGTTAGCCAAACAGAGATGCTGATCTAAAGTACAGCTGACATTATATTGACACATATTTTTATTTTGGGGTGGAAAGGGAGTCTTTTGTAAATTAAAAAAAAATATTTTGTAACATAACGCCCTCCAGTGTCCTGATGTTTTTACTAAATATTTTTATTTGCCAATCGTTTAATACTAAAGCATCATGGAAGGAACGATGAGACCAGATTGTTGAAGAAATCTTGCAATGATATAATTAAATTGGCAGAATTTTCTGCGGTCACACGATAAAACGACAAAGGAATGAAGTGGCGAAGGCCTGATATGAGAGGGCGCTATTGAAGATATCGTCTCCACCATTTGACTCTCTCTCTCTCTCTCTCTCTCTCTCTCTCTCTCTCTCTCTCTCTCTCTCTCTCTCTCTCTCTCCTCTCTTTTCAATTGTAACTTTTTCACAGAATTTCCCTATGACGGTAACAAAATTGAGTTACAGTAATTATACCCCAGTATGTGTAGACGAATATTACCCATCTTGCTATAGTGACGGAAATCTAGTTCGATTAGTACTACAAAATTGACAGGACACAATATGTGGACTGCCTTTGGTAGTTTATGATGTACAAGATGATGCAACCATCGCGCCCTCACGTAGACACAGTTACTGTCTAATTACTCTTGTACGACATTAGAATTGGTGGTGCGAATCAGCTCCAATGGCAAATACTAATGTTCAAAGCAACATCATAAAACAAACATCACCGGTGATTGTCTTGGCATCGGCAAATCCGAAAGCAGTACGCTGACCTCTTCTGTATCTATATTGTCATCACCGCGATATAACTGCGGGAAAGAATTCTTTAACTGCTTTAAGAACAAGCCTGAAACGCCATTCATACTACTGATCGTATACATTTCAACCACAACCTGGTTTCTGTTATGAATTCCGGCGGTGCAAGAGTAGAAAGGTTGATGCACTTGCAATAAAAGTGGTAAGATATACAGCATGTTCAAATCAATCACTCGGTCTTCTTAAATAATACAAATCTGTAGTCATTCCTCCATATCAAATAAAATTAATTTTGAAAGAGTTTGAGGTGTAAAATACAACACATATGTAACGGGATATTGCGAAAACAAATGAAACACAGTAAAGGTATATTAAAGCACATTCTCTGTATATACATTACAGCATCAGCTATTTAGTTGGCCGGTATGTTTGTTTCCGAAAAAAAACTATTGAAGCAACTTTGAATGAAGTCCAGCAATATTGCCCCTCTCCACCCGTGACGTGAATGTTAACGCCTCTCGGCATGAATGTAGTAACTCTTGGGTTTCAATCCCACACCGAATAAGGGTTTCATGTCAGGGGCTGGGTAGTTGTCAGGAATGCGGAAACTGAACTGTTGCATTAAACTGGTGAAAAACAGGAAGAACTCCATCTTAGCAAGGTGTTCTCCCAAACAGATACGGTTACCTGTGAGAGGAGGGAAGAAAAAGCAAACAAATAAGTCAATTACGATCAAGCACTCTTTTCAAGTTGGTTCGTTGACTTTTGTCGTCAATCGCGCGTCACCGTGCAAATTTTGGTGCTAGAGAAACAAATTACTAAAGATTTACCGATATTTGAAATTCAGAATTGCCGTCATCACTACATTTACTGCGTTCCCATCTATCTTAAGGAAAAGGAATGCTAGACTTTGTGGAACAAAAATGAAAACAGGCGCAATGCAATTTGAAGACTGATTTAGCGGGTACCAGATTTCTATTTTCATGCGTTAACGAAGACATATAAACGTATTGACCGTGATAACATTTTTTATATTTGCAGACTCTAGTTGTTCCTCTTACCTACGCTGAACGGCACATGTTCGTCGAATTTCTTGATGGTGCCGTCTTCGTTCAGAAATCGCTCCGGTTCGAATTTCTCCGGCTCTGGCCAAATCTTCGGATCGTAGAGCACGGATCGCAGATGAGGCAGGACGATGGTTTCCTTTGGAATGTGGTAGCCCCGGAGCTCCGTATCCGCAGACACGCAGTGCGGAGCTGCTGTCGGCGATATGGTCGCGATGCGGAGAATCTCCATCATCGTCGCCGTTATGTAGGGCAATTCTTCCTCGTCGGAGAGGCGCGGTTGCCGACTCCTCCCGATGACGCGGTCGATGTCGTCGTGGATCCTAGCTTGTATCTCCGGTCTCGTGATCATGTAGATCAACGACCACGTCAATGCGATGGCTGTCGTCTCGATCCCGGCGAAGAAAAAATCTTTGATGGCCGCCTCCATGTCAGCATCGGTGAGGGGCTGCTCGGCGTCGGTCTCCTTCGCAGACTCGACTTCCTTGAGATAGGCGTCGATGAAATCTCGTATGCCGTCGTCTGCTTGAAAAAAACGATGTTCGTCAATTTTTCCCTTGCAGAAGTTAAAAATCTGAGTCATGTAGCTGACCAGTTCTTTGTAAGGTGCGGAAACGTGCCTTACTATCGGAATAACATCGACTGCCGCGGCTTTCAGACTGACGTGAACCACGCCGTCAACGAGTCCAAGAAACTTCGTGATTTCTGCGTCGTCGTATGCGTACCTCTGGCCGAAGACAAGAGAGCATATGATATTTGCTACTGCCCCTGTGATCAAAGGCTCCGGCTCGAATGGTTTGTCCTTCTTTTTGTCGAACTCTTCGACCAGATAGCGGCTCTCCTCCTGTATGCGGTGTTCCAAGTTGGCCTTTCTGGTGGTGATGCCGAACTGTCGGAGCACTCCCTGGGCAAACTTTCTGCTCTTCTTCCATGTTGCTCCGCTTGATCCAACAATGCCTATAACACAAATATGTAAATGAATCAAATACTTCTACAAGTTTAATGTCCTTGAACACATCATCCAAACTTATTATGCTGGAGAGTGGTCAAAGAAGCTATGATTCGTTTTCGTGGGTGACGCTTATACACAGAGAGTTTGAAAGTTTGAAAGTGGGAAAAGTAAAAAAATGCCTTAAAATACTCTATTTAGAAATTATTTAACTCATGCAGATTAATTCAAGGAAACACAGTAGAACGGTAGAACACTGAAAGTAAGCTTGGTAAGGAGTTGGGGCTTTCGTATGCTATTTTGACCATGCCGTACGGTAAGCATGAAATTGTACGCCATTTGGCCGCTGAAGACCCCGATTTTATTTTTCGTCGGAACTTTAAATAGTCCGTTGGATAAAGAAAAGCAAGAACAAGACCCGTTCGTGGCACATTTTTCTTTAAAGTATCATGACAATAGAATCTTGTTTCTTGTTGGTATCTACCTGCATATATTGAATTAAAACTTATTGCGTTGTATTGCGTTGTATTTCAGAGCATGGTAATCGATGTGGCGGTCTGAAATCTGCCATCTATTATGCTAAATGAGGCTACAACGCAAAAATATGTCCTCCCCAGGCTTCGTTAGATAAGGTAGTAGTGTCTGGAAAGTCAAGACTTAAAGTTTTGTTCCAACTTTCCTCAATGAAATTCTCAACCTTACTCAGCCAAATTCAGAATAAAAACCAGGGGTCACCGTCAAAACTTTTGTCCAAGAGAAACAAATTACCTTCATATACCGATATTTGAAATTCAAGATCATGTGTTAACTCCACGGGGAAAAATAAAATTTACGATTTTTTTTGAAAGAAGCTAAGAGGGCGAACATTTTTCTAAATCCAAGAACTTTAAAATAAGCTCCCTATAAATGGTAAATCAGAAAAGAATTGTACAAATTTGAGAGTCCGAATATCTGTCGCCGAGGCGCGTTCTACCGTAAAGTTATATTTTTTATTCAATTATATTTTTTATTCAAAAGTTATGTAGCTGTTCAGACAATGCAGTCTTCGATGTGTTAGATCTATTGATGAAAATCAATTTTCGATTTTTCTACAAAAATGAGACCCTTCATTATATACATAATAAAAAAGATCATTCCCTTGGATACACTTAGTTTTCCTAAGGACTGGGACCAGTAATATTAGTCATCCTTCATACCAATACGCCATAATAACTGTGAAAAGATGTTAGGGGACCTATCTCAATTCACCGACAGAGGACGCTCTCACGACCCTTGCATTAAGGTAATAGCACCTCGAAAGTGAAAGACTTAAACTTTTGCTCTCACTTTCCTCAGTGAAACTTTCAACCATTCTCTTACCGAAACAAGAATAAAAATCAGGGGTCACCGTGAAAACTTTGGTACCAGAGAGACAAATAACTTGCGATTTCTCGATATTTGAAATTCAAAATGGCCGCCATCCCTGTGTTAACTCTATGGAAAAAAATAATTTTTTTTGATTTTGAAAAACTAAGACGGTGAAAACTTTTCTTTCGCCGAGAGCTTCAAAATGAGCCCCAACAAGTGGTAGGTCAGAAGAAAATTGATAAAATCTGCAGGCCCGAATTTCTGTCCCGAGGTGCATTCTACCTTAAGAGCATCAAATGGGATTTCAATGGTCTTTGTGCTATAATAGACATAAGAATCTCGCCTGTTTCGCAGAATTATGAGATATATTCAGACGTCATGCGTCTTTCATCAGAAAATTTGTCCACAATGTCTAAAGACATAAGTTTGAAAAATAATGATCTGAAGAATTTAAATTTTGAAATAATAGCATCGTTATTGTTCTTGGTTTTGTGGAATGATCGTGTTTTAGCTTTGCACTTGATTCAATTATGGACGTACCACAGACAATGATCGCCGAAACGAATATCAACATGTTACTACCACGCCTGTGCAAATTAATTTGACCCCTTTGTTGATGCTGTTCAAATACAAATAATTGGACAACCACAGTTAATGATGTACCTGTATTGAACCAGAATGTTGCGTGTGTTTACCGTTTCAAAGCGGTGCCTCAGTTTAGGTACACGACCTGTCGACCTGGTCCATTAGTGTTAGATTGCGGTGACGCGACACTGCTATAATACTTATTGTCCGAGTCGTCTCTTACCCTAAAACATAATAACCCTCCTATTTTCAAATGCCTCAAATCTTATAATAATCGCTTTCAACCCGGCTTTCACTTCAGTAGTATTTGAATCAAAAAAGTGCTTGTAACACTCGTTTAATTCTTTGACCTTGAAGACATGTCTCTGGAAAACATTGCATTATAACAATAGCAAACTAAAGCCATTTGCAAATCCTTCTTAGGAAACAGAACTGACTTACTTGTCCACCCTTCATTCTGCCCAGACTATGTCTCACGACAAGTCCGACGTTCTAGTGCCATGTTATGTGAGCATCTTTTATCCTGTGTTTCAATATATTATAGAAAAACTTTCTATCTGCCTGGTGTTAAACTTCTTGTCGTGCAGGTGGAAATACTTGCTTGTTTTTGGTTTGTTGACACATGGACAATAGCGTGGAAAACACACACTGCCATTTATGTTGTCCAGATGCCTTGATGCTAGTTTTTAACATACCACTAGTTTTGTCGGTGACCAATATTCCTTTGCATCAATTTCGATGATGCAAAATCATATCAAACGAAATAGCATGTGTGACTAATTTATTCAGTTTTTTTAATAGTACCATCAGCGATGCCAATATTCGTGTAAAACATGGTATTTTAAAGCTTCACAAGCCATTTCCTTTTGCATTCTTTTATAAGGTTTGAAATCAAAGTATAATTGTAACTTACCAAAGTGTGACCAAAGAACGTTTTTTCTTAAAACATAAGTAAATAAATTTCGACTTGAAAGTCATATAAGGCCGCTGCGAGCGAGCACACAACAAACTGTGAACAATCGAAGAAATCCATCGCCGACTTAGGATTGAAAAATTGACATTTGAAAGACAACATGGCTTAATAACGGGAATCAATATCCGAATATGGAGCATTTTCAAGTGTTTTTGGTGAGCAAATGCAAAATGATAAGGGCTAACGGGGCTTTAATGTAATAACTTAGACTCACAAACTGACTTCAGTGAAAAACTGTTTAAGTTAAATGAGTCGGACAGGTAGCTTTGCGTGACGCACGCGACTCTGGATGAAACCCTGCGGAGAGCAGACAATGGATACAGAGCCGCTCTGGCGTCATACGTGCTTGGTTAATTGTTTATCGCACTATGATTACGTCTATGGGGTTACGTCCATGGTGGGACCATGGACGTGGAAAAAGATGTCGGACTACAGGCAAGGAATTTTCTCCTTGTCTGTGGTAGGAACAAATCTTCTGATTCCTTACCTTTGCCGTTGTTTGTAACGGCCTGCCACATACTCAGCATTCCCGGTCGGTCGCTGAAAAACTCGCTCTTGCCGATGAACGCCTCCCGAATAGCGTCGTATCCGTTCAAAACAACGAAGAGCCTGCAGCCAAGTCTCAGGCTGAACACGTCTCCGTACTCACGTCGGAGCTGCTCCAGACCATCGTGCAGGTACTCAAACTTTCTCATGGTGAGGACGCTTCCCACCAGCGGTAGTCCCTTGGGACCCGGCGGAAGGTTCTTGGGTCGCTTTCTCGTGGTTAGATACCATACTGACAGTACTAGTATCAAGGCAATGAGATAGACAGACATTGTTGGTCAGCACTGGACTTTTTAGTGATGATCCGAGTTCTTATGATGATACATTGACCTGGCTCTGTCAAAACCGAGCTAGAGAGGGCTACGGGGTCAGTTTCGCAAGGGACGTTTCTGATCACAACGATTGAGTGGACCGAATTCAAAAGGAGCATTTTTCTGAATTTTTTTAAAAGCCAAACTCATTAATACATATCATTTGACGTATGTCGACACGGGAAATATTTCTGTAACTATATTTTAAATTCAAAACAGCCTCACACTTAAATTTGATCGCATACGCAGATTTTTCGTATCAATAGCAACATATTGGCTTTCGGCCGGCCATGGGCAAAGGTCGACCATAAAAGGATCACGTCAAAACAATGGGTCAGGTGTCTTATCTAGTCATCCTTTGGCAGAGCATTTGTCATCAGGCCAGAGTTCGGTCAACTCCTAGAATAATCGCACAACAAGGGAAATACACAGAAATACTCGAACCCACTCCCTGGCTAGAGTACGGTACTGTAATTAAAGGTTTGGTCCTATTTCATGATAACTACAGAAGATATTGTATATTACAATATGTCATTTTAAAGCCAAATCAATTGTATTTCCAATGGCAGCCCATAAGCTAGGCTATGATACAAAGTTAGGTCAGCAGATGACTTACAAGACACCACATTTAACAAAAACATATCGAGTCGGTAATACTCTGACTTCACGGTACCTTTCAAAACATGCAAGTAACAGTCATTCAATCCCAATATTTTGTCTGTTAAAAGTCTAACTCATATTTTTGACATGTCCCTGTACCAAATCAAATATATTTTATACAAAGCATCCCTTTTGTAAAGTGTCTAGGAAAATAATTGGTAGAATTTGAGATTAGTTTTGACTGTAACTTGCGACATAAAACTTTGGGGTATGGGGTAAGTTTTGGTCTCATTTCATGAAAACTATAGAAGATATTGCATATTGCAATATATCATTTTAAAGAAAAGTAAATTAACTTTCTAATGATACCGCATATACCTCGTAATGTTCAAAATAAGTTCAGCAGAAGACTTACAAGAAGACAGGTATAACAAAAACGAATGTGATTCAGTAATACTGTGATTTTGCGGGACCCTTCAAAATATGACTGTTACAGCTACAGGATCCCCATATTTTTTCTGTCAAAAGTTTCAGGTTTCTAACATGTACCTGTAGCAAATAACACAAAATTAATACACAGCATTACCCTTTGTATTATGTCTAGGTAAATAATTGGTAGAATTTAGATTAGTTTTGACAGTAATTTGCGACATAAACTTTGGGGTATGGGGTAAATTATGGCCCTATATCATGAAAACTATAGAAGATGTTGCATATTACTATATACCAATTTCAAGAAGAATAAATCACCTTTCTAATGATACCCCATAAGCCAGGTCATGTTAAACAGTAAGCTCAGCAGATGACGTACATGAAGACAGGTTCGACAAAAATCCATGTGGGTCACAAAATCGTGATTTTGCGGTACCCTTCAAAACATGACCGTGACAGCTATTCAGTCCCTATATTTTGTCTGTTCAAATCATATTCTTATTCTAGGGATCCAAAGGCTTCTGAAAAATAAAGGTTTGTTATCCTGTGGGGTTGGGGGGGAGGTGCACGTAGATGCCCCTCTAGCCCACGGCCTAATAGATTGTTAGTAATGCTTGCTGTATAAGTAAGACAAGGAGGCATAGACAATTTTCCAAATACGTCTTATCAAACTTATTTTATAAAAAAATATTTAAAAAGTAAATTATAAAAATAGATAGTCATCAACAATCTATTTACTTTAAGGAGAAAATGGCAATATGACTATGTGTGCTTGTTTTAAAGTCTTCTTTTTAAGGCTGTGCATTAGTTCATTGCATAACAATAAAATGCCCATTCACGATATACTAATGTAGCGAAACTTGCAATTTTAGTGAGTAGAGACAATAATGCATTGTAAATACCTAATTTTGACATTTATTTTCTTCTTCAGCACATTGCAATTAGTAAATAACATCCACAAATCTGTTTGATTTGCTTCATTGGGAGGAAATAATAGTTATCGTATTTTCTTCCGGTTAAAAATACTGAATTACCAGAAAAAATCGATTTAAAGTTATCCAATTCTATGACGTCATATTTTTTTACTAAAAGCTTATGCATTTTTGAAAGACCAGTATCTCAGCTTTTTAAACTATAAGGTATATGGCATTTCAAGCCAGTTTACTTCATCAAGGAAAGAATGTTGTACCCCTACCCCTAGCTTTTGCACACCCCATACAGATACACGCAATTCAAAATTGACTCCAGAGAAGTAGTGTATAGTTAAATATCTGATGTTAACACTTTTTTCTTGTTTAATATGTTGGAATAAATAATTTAAACACAAAAAGTTGTGAAAATTTTGCTTAATAAAAAGTAAATCACAATTGTTACATGGTATTTTGGGTAAAAAATTTCAAAATTTTCAAAAAAATTCATTTTAAAGTCGTCCTATTCTATGTACACAAATCAATTTTGCTAAAGTTGGTATTCCTCAGAAATAGCAGTATCTGAGCTTTCCAAAAATGTAAGGTTTGTGCTATTTCATGCTAGTTTACTCAATTTAGGGGAGGATATAGTACCCCCTACCCCTACTCATTTTTCGCCATTTTTTGCGGTACATACAAATCAAAAACCAGTGCAGACAGGTAGTGTATCCCAAAATATCCAATGTTAACATCTTTTTTCTAGTTCAGCAGATCCCAAAGAACAAAAAAATACCCATGTAGTAGGTTTATGGGGGGGGGGGGGTGCACGGTGGGCCCCTCCAGCCCACGGACTAGTAGTCAATCCACAAATTTCAAGAAATGGTCAAGAGAGGTGTTTACGTGTAAAACACTTCTCTAGTGAGCTTAAAGGCATGTTAACGAAGTTAAAATTTGCTGGAAAAAAGAGGTGGTTCACAACAGTCTCCCCCCGCAACTACCAACTGTCTCCATCCTCTTGGTTTCCCCTCTTCTAACCCAACTGAAAATCTCATCGCTTGCCCTCTTTCAATACAAAAGTTCCCAACTGCCCTCTTTTCGCCACGAGTATTTGACTTCCCCGTCGGTTAACTCATAGATCTTGGAGCGAAACAAGATCTATGGTAAACCCAAGCACACAACACAATTCCACTACCTGCTTACCCACTTGATTTGTCCAAAGTTGTACGCTGAGCAAGATAACAACATTTCCCCTCCTACAGGTGACGACCATCGCTCGCCCGCGGTTTTCCTGTCCTCGACTGTGGAAAAATGCCCGCCCGTCCAAAAAGCTTCTGGACACTTTTGCATGAATGCTGACTACCAACGGATAAAAATCTCTCCATGTATTTCTAAACATTGACGTGACGGTAATAAACTATGTCTACATGCTGCAAACACCTGGTTTTCCAAAAGTCAAAGTTGAGATAAATCCTTACACCCTCATCTTTCCTATATTTCCATACTTGACTCGGAAGTCTAGTATTGAACAGAGTTTGCCCTTTCTCTTATTTTATTGAGATACAAGACAATTTATAAGATGTAGTGTATCAGAGTACTGCTCAAATAAACGCCGTGAAAAGGTATCACCTCATATTACCATTTCATGAGACTAAATTAAGAATCTCACTGAGATTCTCACCCCTCAGTCACATTACTACAAGTGAATTATTTCTGAGAAATCGTTGGGACCCCTTACCCCTGGCTTTTGATTGCCTTTGGAGTTTCAAAGCAAGACGACGACTGGTCTCGCTTTCAAAAGTGACCTCTTAGCTTCGCTAATATCATGTATTAAGCGAGGAAAAGTGCGTCATTTGCGGTAGGGTAGACTTTGTGTGGAGCGAAGACCACTCGACACTCTCCAAGCGTCCTTCACTCCCGGTAGCGAAGCCAGAAGCTCGGACGCCCTCGGAAAACACTGACTGTCTAACTACTATAATTAGCATTGTTTGAATTTATATTAACCATAATTTAAGAAGAAACAACTTTGATTACGACGAATTAAAAACATAAATATATAAATAACTCAACACTGGTAAGCGAATGTTAAGTCTTGACATGGAACATATTTGTCATTGACTGATTTCAAGAAATTTAAAATTTATACAATTTACATTAAAAAAAATAAATTTTGATATTAATTGGTGTATCCTCGGATACAATCCATGTGCACTGTCATTACGGAGCATTACACAAAAGCAATAGGCATCGCGATACAAACCAATTTCTTTTGCAGTGATTTGGAATTTTCAGAGCGCCCCCACAAGGTCATTTTGTAGCTAATCACCGTTAGCTCACATATTTACACAACAAAACACTTTTCTCTTTTGTCAGATACCCTTGCAATCTGAAATTTTCGTCACAAAACTATCGAGATTGAAAACCAATCTCTGGATTTTTCTCAATGGCATCATACGGATACGTTTCACAAGGAAATCAGTGTTCGAGAGCCTTTTATTGTGATTTGCTTCCATACAACCACATGAAAACATTTCATGACGGTGTAAACATGTGGTTTCACTCTGAGAAGACCAAACGACCCACTACAAACTGTGCACTTCACTTTGGAGGCTAATAACTGATGACTCAGAGAAAATGCGAACACATGGTGACACAAATCTTATCACTGCACAAGCCTGAATTTTTTCATTTAATGGCAGTAGGAGCGGACTTCGATTTCGTTGACACTAAAAAATTTGTCACTTACTTAATACTCTGAATAGAATGTATGTACTGAAGGCTTATGGGTAAAATAATTTTTTTCTGAAGAGAAGTATTAGCAACTGTATTTGAATCAACCATCACCCTTCGACCATTTGGTACAATTTTGCGTGTTGCTATGCCAAATGAAGAGTTATCCTAAATTCTTAACATGATACACACATCCACAGTATTGGAAGTAAAACAGCATGGCTGTCGCACTGCTTTTATTCATGAAACTTCAAATGTACATCCTCATTGCTAATAAGTTATGATACAACTGATGTGCTGATACCCTTGTACCTAAGAAAACATCTGGTGTGGCTACATACCAGGTACAAAGGAATACAAATGACTGATATAATAACACACTATTGGTTGTTTCAGCTCTCACGTAAAAGCAAGGCAAAATAAAAAGATATACAAATTGCACCTATTCATTGCAATGTGCTTCAATGACCTTGAATCAAGATACTAATATATAAAGGTAGATGCTCTCATATGCACAGGGCAGAGCTATTACATTAATGAATGCAATGATTTAAAGTTATAAAGCACTTGCTTGCTGAATGTGTACAATGTACTGTGATCCATCACACACTTCCTGTAGAGGTTTTGTATATCACAATGGAAACAGGACAGCGTGCAGAACTTCAACTGCTATTGGTGTTCAACAGTCACCTGTATCATATCTTCATGAAAGCTTTTTCAAAATATTTTCATGTCACATACTCATTTTAAAAATTTGTAACTTACAACATAATCAGTTGGTGGTATGGGGAGTATGATATTTTTCTAATGTTTGAAGGTGTCGCTCTTGGTCAAATAAAAAATAAAAGATCTGCTTATGAACGTCTATCGTTCGTTGATCATGGATAATTTTCGACAGGAATGCTTGAACTTCAAAGAACAATTACAGTCAATCATACACTGTTATACACAAGAAAGTGAAATATACTAAAATTTCTGCCATCTGTATTGCAATAACTTCCTGAATAAATACAAATTGTCAAATTTACTTCAACAAAGCAAATTTTCTGCAATCATATGTGGGGTAAAAAGTGTAAAGTCTGACTTGCTGTGTTTCTCATGATAGAAGCAATGAAACTTGATTTTGAAAACAATTCAGCAACGCATTCTGTCAACAAAATTAAAATAAAAGCTTTCGCTGATCTGAGGCTTCACACTCCTAAAAAATCTGCAAATGACATTTACACGATGTAAGTATGCTAACTCTGAAAAAGAGAAATCGCATGTAATTTGTACAAGATAAGTATGAACTATATGTAGGAGCACTTCTTTATAAACAACTCTGTTACCGATCCAGAGTGCATCTTAAAGAACAAGGCAGTTTGGCATCACCAGGATTTAAAGGTTTCTCAGACGTTCATCACCATGACAACTACTGGTTGGCTGACTCACATGCATCTATCCAATCACTGTAAACATCCACTGCTTCTGATAAATCTATAAATTGTGTGTTAAGGGGTCAGTAAATGACAGAATTGGTGAAAATATGAGGAAAGAGTCACAAATAATACTTAGAACACAACTGCATATTCATTTGGATTCAAAAATAAACTCTTGTACAACCATTGCTGCTGTGCAGCCTTTGAGTTGAAATGATATGAAAATAAACATCATGCATGTGTTGAAAGCTTAAATTTACGGTGCCTGTCCTTTGGCATTATTTCAACACTAAAAAATACACAACTTTTTTCCATGATGGGAAAGCTCCATTTAACTTAGGAATACCCTACTTCCCTACTTAGTTATCAGAGGATCAATTTCACAGACCTGTCTTTCCTACAATGGCACCAGCTGGATTAGGTAAACATTCACACCTTGGGGGATTAAAAGTCTTCTGTTTGTCACCCGAGTTGGTCAGGCAGGGACCTGGGTTTCAGGTACCATGCAAGTTAAAACAGTCTTTCCCTATTGCCAAAAAACACTGGGTAGATCTCTCCTGGATCCCTGTCTTGGAAACAATTTTGTACAACGTGAAAACTTGTGACAACATTTACAAGCAAAAGGATACAATTTATATTTGTCTGGAAATCCTCAAGGCAAACCCTGCAAGTTATGACACCAGTGTTTCTCTGACGATCCCTGCAAAGAAAGAATATATAAATCTTGACATTAGCCGTTTGTATAAGGGACTTTTCTCTTTTCATATGGCCAACACTGTAAATTTTTAAGATCATACATACTGCTGACAAACTCTGAATAGCGGAGCTCCATATGCATGTTCACCAGTGCCTATGTGGTCATAAACCAATAAATCATAAGCTATGTACTGCTTTTAGGTGGCAGTGTTCTCCAGTGGTCTTTTGTGTTAATCTGCTTGTCTTGGGAGAAATTCAATGCACAAGTTGCACTTGTAAACAATCGCACATGTCAGCAATAGTACATGAAAGTCCACAGTGATGTATGTTACTTATCAGTGTTGATGTCATACATACTCTGGTTGTTGAAAAAGAACAACATCGTCAGTGTGTGCAGATGCAGTAACGTTGTAAATCATGTGTAGTATTGAGGATTTCATGGGCTTTCGTAAACACGCAGTAGATATTGCGCATAGACTGGCAATAAAATGAATGAGTTGCCTAACACTCTACGCCAAGCTTTCATCTAAATTGTTTTGTAATCTGTACATGATAACAGAGACCTACATGCCTACATGACTAGATAATGGAAAATACGGTACAAAACGGAACAACTTGCAGAAATCGTCAAACGTACATAGAAAACAGCAATGTGTGTTATTGTGCGTCCGTTTATCAACATACTCTTATTTGTACCGCTACACACAGCGTACTGATAGAACACGGTATGCTACCGGTAATAGTCTATGCTAGCTCTGAGAGACAGTACACTCTACTGTCTATTGTATAACAGTTTACGGCACGTTGACCTCATTTACGGTGTTGCTGTCAACGTTTTTTTCATGGTACTTACATTTTCACTTCGCAGGCTTTTTCATGGTTACAAAATGGACATGTAAACTGTGTATCTAAAGTGCCAACGAGCTTCTTTTTTGGTGGCGGTTTCCTTTTTGAACGCCGTCTCCCCATCTTACCTCGGAACCTGTCTTGTATTGCAATAGATACAACCTAAGAAACAGAAAAATAACACCTAAAATGAAAACTGGATTTTCACATGACCAGAGAGATCTTCTCCGTGATGAAAATACATTGTATCGTCAACAGTATGGTTAAAACGTCGAATGAAATGGTACTTACGTCAAAGTGACGTTCCTGCTGTGTTTTGTCGCAAACCACGCGCCAACACAAGACCACGTAACTTACTAGAAATTAGTAACGAACGTTCACTGAGAAAGCAGCACAATAAGCCTCGCTAATCAGCTAATGGTTGTCAAATAAAACACACACATAACAGGAATATCAAAATATTACGTACTTTTTAAACATAATATCTACACCTATATAATAGACACCAAAGCAATGAACTTCGCGCTATAGTTCGTCCCTGTCTTTTTTCAGGCAGCTAAAGTGTCATTTCCGGGAATTTTGTAGGGTTTCAAAATGGCGAACAACACAAATCAATGTAAGTGGATTTACGTCTTCTTTATGGCGATACACAGTGCACGATATTGGTGTTTCGACCAGAGCAACCCGCCTCTGGTCACTGTAGTCTGAGATTTATCAGTCGGCAGGTGATTTTAGGATTTTTCGAGCTATGCCGAATTAAGGGCTGATGCTTGCATGGCGTATGTCTTTGTTATAATTTCCCAAAGTGATGTTTTCATCTCCCTCCATAGCTTACTAGCCTTGGAAGCTGTATACACTGTGTAATTGTATAACTGTTGGAAGCTGTAGTGTGTGATGTTGAGTATATATCTAAAGACCCACACACAAATTGTATGTTTAACTGCATGCTGCAATTATTTAATTCTCTGGTATGATTTGTGGTGCTGGGTGCAAAGAAGTTGATTTTAAATCACACGCATTCGGTTGATTGTTAAAGTTCAAGGACGCGACCGACTGAGTTTGTCGGCTGGCTGCGCTTTACATCACCCAATTTTAAAGCTGAAACTTTTCCGGACGGGAGCTTGTGATGGAAGATGACATTTAGCGTGACATCTAAGCGGGAAAGTTGTAATCACCCTTGTAATAAATGAAAATATTTTCACTTTCATGTAGTGAGTCACCAGAACAAAGAAATAACGTTTCACAGTACACACAGTGTATGTTTGCCAAGAGTCATACATTTTGAGGAAAGCTATGGGCCACCTGCAATTTCTTGTGTACTGACGAGATACACAAATGAAAGTAATACTTCGGGGATGTACGAATCAAGTTGTTCCAGGTGTGGGACCACCAACTATTTTGCTCTGGCCAATAACTTCGCCATTCTCTAGTCCGACTGCCTAATGAACACTATGTAGTGCACTTGTATAGTGAATCACCTGTCCTTTATGCATGTTCTTTTTACTCCAATAAAGCTATCTCTGGCTTTGGAAGCTTTGGACCTCCAAAGAAAAACCCCGTACCAGCGAGAGAGACATCTGAATCGCCAACATCAGGAGACAAGGATGAGTCCAAAGAATCTGATGCCATGGCTGAAATGATGGGTTTCTCAGGATTTGGTAAGTTGTAGATATCATATGCATATCACAAATTCAGAAACCAGCCATGTGTTGGGGCATTACACATTTTAGCAGTTGTTATTTCATAGAAATTTTGTGTTTGATATTGTCAACAATTTGGACAAGACATCCAAAGTTCATTGGCTCATTAATTGATTAATTAATTAATTGAATTCTTCACTAATTAATTAACAAAGAAGAATAGGAGGCATAAACATTGGCAAATGATGTCTCATTGAGAGTGGTGTGATCATGTCATAGTGGCATATTCAAACATAGAGTTCTTAACTTTCGCCGCACAATTACAAAGATGGAAACAAATGGTTCATACAAAGAAGAGTTAGAACAACAGATTCAGACCCTGGTCTTTGTGGAAACAAACTCAAACACAACTATTCAACGACAAATCTTTTATTCTTAAGGACTGGAATTACTCCAAAACAGAACATTTTTTTCAATTTGAATGTCAAAGGTTTACAAATTATATTTCGTAATATTTACTTGAACTGCATTAAAGTACTGATGAATCCTGGGTAAAAAGGAAATTTGCATTATAAACATCACATAAATCTCAAATCCCATGCAATATGAATGAATAATGCTAGCCTATGTTATTATTAGTAACACAAAGAGGAGATGCATTATCTTGTATCATTGTTTCATTTACTCTAAATCATAGAGTGTGCTTCTTCAAATCGAAAAGCTACAGCACTGATGGAGTCATTTCTAAATCAAAAAATATGATGGTACATTCTCCATCTTTTATAAAATCAACGTTACAATTTTTCCCATTGAGGTGATTATAACATATTAGAAATTTTTGAAACTTTACTTTTCTTTGTCTTGTGGTTAAAACTTTTCCTCCTCTTGTAGAGCTTATGACCTGATGACTGTAATTTTGTAATTTAACCAATAACTTGGTAACTGAACTAATCAAGGCGTGTGGTGAGGGAAAAAAAAATAATTTTCACCTTCAAGATGGGTATATACTATTACCAGAATCCATTTGGTTTCCTGATGTACTACATGTCTATTCTCCTGATCACCACAGGGAAGAAGGCAAGAACGTTTGACTTGGAGGCAATGCTGGCACAGACCAAGAAGACGGCAGAGGAGATGAGAAAGACCAACTTCCAGGAGACTGAGAATGCAAATGATAACAAAGACAGTGAAAGTTCAGATGACAGTGATTCTGATGAAGAAATAGGTAATTCACATGCAGATAGGGAACCTTAACCTGAAGCTGACCTCAAATAATCAAGAGCTGATCATAGTCACCATCCATTTCTTCTGTGTACAAGATCTCCCTTTGCTCTGGATGGCACAATAATTGTAAATCAATGACTAATAGACCAACACATTAGCGTTGAGCAAAATATTCCTAATTCAACAGATTCAGCAGCACAAATCCCATTTGCAAAAATTAAATTGATGTCAGCTTTAGTACTGTAAACTTTTGGGTGGGCAAGACTCTTCATATTTTGAGCAATTGTTGAAAATAGCGCCCTCAGTGCTGATTTGGCAGAAAGCCAGGCCCATTGCTATAATTTCAGTTGGCCATATAACTCCCTATATTACCATAGCATGCTACAGCCATCTTTCACAACAGTCTGCATTTTAATACAAGCAGACAATGATAACTAATTTCAAAAACAATTTTCACAGCTAAACAAGAATAACTGCAAGGTTCAAAACTCAAAGGTCAACATCATTTCTCTCTGAATTTTTGACAAATCAGGAAGTAAAATATAAATCTGATACCAGATTTACTCCTGTTTTCATAACTGTCTCTTTCTCCGTGTATACCAGCCAATACTTTAAATATGGGACTAATCACGGTGGCACGACTGCTTGCTGTCCAGCTTGTACCATTCCAGGCTTTAACAAATAAGAACCAAGTTGCATTAGGTGGCCGCGTTTAAACAATCAAGACATACAAATAAAAGGAGGGGAATTACTACCGATGTACTCACAAAGAGTTCCTGTGTTTTTTTACCTGGACAGGTCCTCCTCTGCCACCAGGATTTAGTACGTCAGCAATATCCACAGAAAAACCAAAGACGCAGCCCTCCACAGACACTGTGAAACAAAGCACAGCTCAGAGAAAGGAAGACAGTGATGAAGATGATGACAGTGATGACGATGATGATGAACTTGTAAGATTTCTAGAACTTCTTTAAGGTAGCTAAATACCTTTTAGACACTTTCAGATTTTATTTTTTTCTCAATTGAACACGTCCCAAACCCAATAAAGTATACATTTTCTGAAAGCCATGATATAGAGCTATCCGACCAAGCACAGTACACGGTCATTATTTGCATAAGAGTCACGTGACAAGCGTTTTGCTGAAACCGGTTTTTCCCGCCTTATGCAAACACGCTGCAAGATTTCCGGTTGGAATTTCTTCATTGACAAGGCTTGACAATATCCTTCAAAACCGTGTCTGCGATTTTTTCCCGGAGGCTCCATTCAAATTATATGGCGCGATAATTAAAATTCCTTGAAAAGCACCTTCATCTAACACCTTTAAGAGCGCATTAAAAAAAAACAAAGGCATATAAAGAAAATCGCAGACACGGTTTTGAAGGATATTGTCAAGGCTTGTCAATGAAGAAATTCCAACCGGAAATCTTGCAGCGTGTTCGCATAAGGCGGGAAAAACCAGTTTTTGGAAGGTTCAGCAAAACGCTTGTCACGTGACTCCTATGCAAATAATGACCGTGTACTGTGCTTGGTCGGATAGCTCTATATCAGGGCTTTCAGAAAATGTATACTTATTGGGGTTTGGGACGTGTTCAATTGAGAAAAAAATAAAATCTGAAAGTGTCTAAAAGGTATGTAGCTACCTTAAGGTAGCATGCGCCTCAAAAGACTAAGACTTAAACTTTTGCTCAGACTTTCCTGAAGGAATCTTTCAACCAGTCTCTTTCAAAAGCAAGAATAAAAATCGGGGGTCACCACGAATATTTTGGTACTAGAGAAAAAAAATAGCCAAATTTTTACTGATATATAAAATTCAAATGGCCGCCATCCCTGTATTAACTCTATGGAGAAAGTTAAAATTTTTGAATTCGAAAAACTAAGCCAGTGAAAAGTTTTCTTACACCAAGAGCTTTAAAATGAACTCCAACAAGTGGTATATCAGAAAAGAATTGTAAAAGTTTGAGAGTCCAAATATCTGTCCCCGAGGCGCATTCAACCTTAATATTTCTTGAAGGACATTTGATTGCTGACATCCCATATGTAATTTACCAAACGGCAACTTTTACATTTGTGAGGGGTTCAGCAATTCACTGCAAAAGTTGTGATGTGATAGTGATTTCTATATGGACTGCTAAAGGACCGTCAGTGAAAAGTTGACATGTGTAATCACATCTTGATGATGAAATAATTTTATTCCTAAAAGTGGTTACCAAGAAGGCATTTATGCAGAGACTCCACGGTGTGCCTAGAAGTCATAAATTTAATGTTAGAAGACCATATTGACTTTTCATAAGGAAGTAATTAATATGCATTGACCATAAGAATACTCAAATTGTATAATAGTGTAATATTACTGTTCTTGCAAAATTGGTCCAGCCAAAGTAATCAGCGTATAAAGCTGACAGTTTTTCAATGTTATTCCTTTAACAGCGATTAGAGAAGAAGATTCCAGCTACACATGAAATAACATTGGACCATGGTGATAAAACGGTAAGAACTTCATAACAGTGATCACTCATTGTGTAAGAGCTTTACTTTTGTTGTAATTTTTAACATCTTCCATCATATGGATCAGAGTTTCTTGACTTACACTGAGCAATGTCTTTTTTTCCTCCACAATTTGAAGATCTCTGCATTGGGAATAGACCCTGCTGGAGCTAGGCTGGCAACTGGCAGCTTTGATTTTGATGTCAAGTTTTGGGATTTTGCCGCAATGGACGTTACCCTGCGATCTTTTCGTACTTTCAGGCCTTGTGAATGGTAAGTAACACTGAATCAAGGTCACAATTTGTCGTGGATGATTTTAACTGGCAAATAAATCACATGTGCATTAATCCCAGTTTTTTGTTTAAGACAGAGGAGGCTGGTATTTGACTTGAAGATCTGTCATCAGGTGCGAAGGGCTCTCCAACAGCCAACCCTCTTATTGTGGGAACACCTCAGTGCAACAAATCTTCATGCGAAAGGCCGACATGTGGTGCCAGATTTCTCCTCTTTTAAGAATACTTTGAAACTGGCTCTGAATTCTCATCAAATTTGCAGAATTTTGCATACTTCTTGTAGATTTAACACATACACAGTATCATTACATCTTCCCTAGTGTTTTTACACACGATATAACAGGATAATTATCAGTTGTAAACTACAATTGCATGTGTAGATATGTAAACTAGTTTGTTTGTCTTTTGGTTGGACTGACAACATGCATATACAATATCATCTGAACTTGATAGAAACGTCTTGTGAGGAACGTCTTGAATTTTTGACCTGCAGCCATCAAATCAAGACGACACAGTTCAGCAACACTGGAGACATGGTTCTTATAGTCGCCGGAAATGCTCAAGCCAAAGTGGTCGATAGGGATGGATTTGAACTCATGGAATGTGTCAAAGGTGACCAGTATATAGTAGACATGGCCAAGACAAAGGTAATTAGTATCATGTTTTGGATTATGATATGACACATATTTAGAAAGTATAGTGAAGTAAAGTACAAATATGTTGTGAATCAATGGCAGAATCCATTCAAGTATCAGCTACTAGCCAGAAACTAGGAGGATGGCAAATTTTAAAGATAATGTTATTATGTCTTTTGTTATGCTTCATGCACAGATCAACCAATCATATTTTGTTGAGATGAGTAACTGTATTTATTTGCACTACAAACTTACAACGTTGATCACCTAAATGTATTACATTAGGGTCACACCGGAATGTTACATGGCGGATGTTGGAATCCCAAAGCCAAGGAGTTCTGCACCTGTTCTGATGACGGGTAAGTGGCATTTTGTAGATTCCTCTCCAGTCTCTAAAGTGTGTGCTGGAATCAGCATTTAATTGCCACATTTTCAAAGCGCCTTGAGCTCTTACTTTCAATTAACTATTAACCAATTATTGTTCAGTTTGTAGTAAATAGCCACCTTTATAATGAGTATTGAAAAGATGATGTATCAGAATCAAATGAAACTGGAAGATGATGTAATGATTTCGCAACTTTATTGAAAATTTAGCGTATTTTCAAGTAAATTCAGTGTGGTAATTGGAAACTCTAAAAAGGATCAATTTCTATCTGTACAGTAATTATTTTGTCATCTGTAATATGAACTATGCTTTTTTACATTGTCTTTTATTTTGTCTCTGATTTCACCTCAGATTCTTGAAAAATCATACAATTATATCTCTTTTCAATACCATACTTTACCGGAGCATGCAAGCAGAAATGCTGTAGTAGAAATGTATAATGTTTTTCCTGGTCAATTTTCACCATATGCTTGTAGTTTGGTCATCACTTGCTCACAGAAAATGTGCCCAGTCTGAGTAGTACACATAATAATGTTCATCGGATTGCTTTTTTTTCCTCAGAACGGTCAGAGTGTGGGATCCCAACATTAACAAGCAAGAGAAAGTCATCAAGTTTAGATCCATCACCGGTCGAAAGACAGTTCCAACAGCGTGTACATACAGCCGAGATGGCAAACTCATAGCGGCAGGGTGTCAGGACGGGTCGTTACAGGTGTGGGATATCAGAAGGCAAACAATGGTATGGCAGTTTGTGTTTTGATTGCTCCAGTCAGGCCATGCACATAATACCTTTCATAGAGATATGAACATCACGGTGGATATGTTTTATGTAGAATTTGTAAATGAGTATTTGTACATGGCTTATCCAAAAGAACAATTGAATTAAATGAGGAAGAATTTTACATTTATACCGAACAATGTCGTACTAAGATGTTTGTGGCTTTTGTCAAGGCCATTTATTAGACAAGATAATGAATTTAGCTATTGAATAGGTACACAATACATGTAATTGATGTTGTTTAATTAACCTTGTTCAATAAATTTTAGGATAATTTGAATAGAAAGAGTGGAGCCTTAGAGGTTATATGTTTCATTTACCCATTGTCCTCAAAGATCTGTCAAGTAATAATACAGTTATTAGCGCGGGTTTAGTACAGTACTAAGATGAATAAGTAAGATGTATATGACATTTCCAACAATCTTCATCAAAAAAGCAAGTTATATTGTGTGAGAATTTTTGAGCTCTCTAACCACAGCAGTGTAACATATCTACATGTACATGAGAAGAGTATAAAAGGACAGAATTACATGCACATCATCTCTTTTAACCATTACCTAATTTTCATTGTACCATCTGTGATTTCAACCAAAATAGGTCAGTGTCTTCTGTTTATCCGGATTCACTTTGTTTACATGTCACATAGTTGTCTGCTGTTGCATGGCTCTCCTGTCCTGACTACAGGCTACAGCTATACCAGAGTTACGTTAAGTTAGTACATACAATATGTGTTTGTGCTTTTTGTGTTCCTGCAGGTCAGCCCTGTCTACAAAACTCCAACAGCACATGTCAATGGTACAGAGACATCCTGTGTGTGTTTTTCATATGACAACAAAACACTAGCATCAAGGGGAGGTAAGTCTGCATATCATGTGACCTCATAAACCAACATGGAGTTATTCCTCCATGGCTTTCCTTGAGAAAAACTTCCTATTTTACATTTCACGCCTGAATTTTAATATACTGGTATATGTACTATTAATAGCAATAAACCCCCTCAGCAATGGTATACCACTCGATTTTGACCAGTTCATTTCATAGACTGGTATGCACAAGCTATCTATTGTGCATATATGTTATGAGCTAGCTAAAATCTGTGATATACCATCCCTTGGTGTGGTGTATAGCTTAAATATATGCTGTGTGGTATATTGTAAACTTCTTTCCATTGACCAATACAATTTTATTGCACTTAGCTATTAAAACCTGTTGGATCAGGAATGTTTTGCTGACAGAGATATTTTCAAAGGAATGTAAATTTTCTGAGCTAGGAATTCTCTCAGTGGTCACCAATAACCAGAGTTCATTGTGTACCAATATAGTTTTGAGTCTGTAATTTTTATGCCTGATTGTCATTTTTATGTTTTTATAATCAGGTGATGACACATTGAAACTCTGGGACATCAGAAATTTTAAAAGACCACTTGGAGTGGAACAGGGCCTTACAAATTACTATTCCATGTAAGTATTCCAGGGATAAAGTATCAATGCTTGATTTTATGGTAACAATGGCTGTAATTCTCATCAATCATTGAATTGAAACTCAAATAATTGGATCAACCCTCTGTTTCGTCCTTTTTTCAAAACTGAGTGATCAAGCTAATTATAGAACTTTCACAGAAGAATATCTAACAGGCCTAATATTAATTTTCTTATATGTGTAAAGCACAAACAGTTTAGCAATGAAAACATCAGTTTTTCAGGCCATTATTGTTGTATAAATAAAATAGAAAAACTTGATATTACTCCCTAATGTATCAAATTTAAATTCCTTGCATGGTGTGGAAATATAAAAAGATTTTGCAAATCGATTAGTTGTAAAAAATGATCATTATATACAAGCTGTTGGCAACCAAAGGCAGATATGGTTCTGGAAGTCCATATTGATGTATTGTTTTGGCAGGCAATATATGTGCCGTATCACTAATACAGCAGTGGTTGCTGTGACACTAAATTGGGTGTTTTGTGTTGCTTACAGGACAGAATGTATCTTCAGCCCAGACGACAGGATGGTCATTACGGGTACATCGGTCAAAAAGAACGAAGGCCAGGGAAAGCTAGTTTTCTACAGTCGAGACACTCTTGAAAAAGTTGCAATTTTACCAGTTGCTGAATCAGTGAGTAAATTATAAACTATCGATAGGAAATAGTTCTATGACAGTGAATTGTCTCTGCTTTCCCTGTTTGTAAATCAGTTGGGTTCAACGTTTTGCAGAAAACAAAAGAATTCCTTGTTTATAGTCAAAAAGTGGCAAAAAATGACATACTGGTAGTTCATCCGATATTTGAAATTCAAAATGGCCGCCATCCCTGTGTTATCTCTATGGGGAAAATAAAATTCCCGATTTTCACAAAACTACACTGGTGATAATTTTATTTACCCCATAATCTTCAAAGTGAGCCCCCTACAAATGGTAGGCCATGAGAATATTGTGAAAGTTTGAGTGTCTGATTATCTGAACCCCATGTGTGTTCTACCTCAACTTCTGATGCCAATCTTCTCTCTATGATTTCAGAGCGTTGTTAGATGTTTATGGCATCCCAAGCTGAATCAAATTATGGTCGGCTGTGGCAACGGTGAAACCAAAGTCTATTACAATCCAGAGAAAAGCCACAAGTAAGTATGATTGTACCCTCCCGAGAATTTATATCCTTTGTCTCAAAAGTAAGCTTGATTATAAAACTTTTTTCTTTGCAATCATGAAATTTAACCATTTGCCTGTCATTTGATGTTAAGTTTAAGTTTTTATGCTTCATATTATTTATTTTGTAGCGGGGCGTTGCTTTGTGCCACAAAGAAGAAGAGGAAAGCTCAACAGATAGAATTTGTTGTCAACCAACATATTATAACACGTAAGTTGTTTGCATATTTTCACTGCAAATTTGTGATCTTGATGTGTCACAATGTGCAACCAGCTGATCGAGGTCATAAGAAAGCAAAATTCATGATCTTAGAACATTCATTGCGTGAATTGTGTTTTCAAATCTTGATGAACTCACACGAGATTGACTTGGAGCTTTATCTGTTTTTTTTGTCAGTGCTGATACAAAGAATTTAGACAACCACAGTACCTTGTGTCTAGTCTTTTGCACTTGGAGTTATGCCTGCAGCATTCTCCATTCCTGTATGTGCGAGGGACTACACCAATAATAGCAAAGAAAAGGCATAAGGGACTGTAGACAGTCTACATCTGATCATGTTAATGCGTAAGCATATCAATTATCTTCCATGAATCTTTACATGATTCTAATAATCAGGTCTCTTTTTCCTTGCCTGTTCGCAGCTCATTCATTACCACTCTTCAGGGACACCAACGCCACATCCAAGTTGGCAAGGAAACGACTGGAGAAGGAACGCAAGGATCCCATGATGTCACATCGACCAGACTTGCCGATCACAAGTGGTAAGCCTATGCCAACGTTGCTACACCATCTTTCTGTGCCCTGTGCAAACGGCTGTCATCATGTAACAAGGGCTAAGTTACTGCTATCACTGCCTAAAACAAAACTGCACAAATGCAGATGACGCATGGCAATTTGATATGATAGTTTAGAAAATTGTATGAATCTTACTAGTTTTCTTGGACCATGATCTTTTAAAAAAATGTCACATTCATCCCCAAGTGTTTTGGTCATTCAGCCAATGCACAACAAATTATCAGAAAAACACTGCTTACCTAAGACTTTTCTTCATCACAAGGCAAAATTTTGTACACTGTATCGAGAACAGGCATCATTGTGCTATTGGACCTTATAGCCATGGATATAATTCTTTAGTATGTTTTCCAAACACAAAATTGAAGATCCAGTGGTAAAAATAAAGAATGATCTAGGAAGAGTAGAAATTGATTAATATCAAAGATCAGATTCACAATTAAAAACGTTAATTCACAATTTACAGCCATGTAGGCATTTTAGAATGTTTAATATCATATGCTTTAATATACTTTGGGAAATACAATAAAGAATCGACATATGTATACAGAATGTATACTTCAAGTTTCAAACTGTATTGTACGTCTCCTCTGAAGTAGAGATTTATTTTTGTCATGTTGGGTGGGAAAGCAGGCCATCATTTTACATTTAAGTTTCATCCTTTACGCAAGGGATGTCTTCATTTCTGATTTCTTTTTTCCCTCCATCCAGGCAAAGGAGGTCGTGTAGCTGCCACAGGGGGTACCCTGTCATCGTACATTGTGTCCAACCTTGCGTTGAGGAAGGTTGACGACAGCAATCCAAGAGAGGCAATCTTAAGACACGCCAAGGAGGCTGAAGAGAATCCCATGTGGGTCACTCCTGCTTACAAAGAGTGAGTACAAACTTGTTTCTTCTTACATTTTGTTTCTGTAGAAATGACAGTAGCGAATCTCAAAATTTCAAATTATCATTTACAAATTATCACAAGGTACTTTTTTCTCATGTCAGGATGGACACCGACCAAAACTTTTTTAATTTCAGAACTTCAATATGAAGAAATTTCAGTGTTTTTAATGGTACAGATTTCATGACATGGTTTTATTCCTTTATAGTATTTCCCAACAAATGCAAGCACGATTCCAAATCCCAAAGGAAATCCATTCCTTTAATTCCATATTATTAATCCTTCCAGAACACAACCAGTGCCAATATTTCAAGTTGATGATGATGAGGAGGAGGATGAAGACACCAGGGATGTTCCACACTGGACAAAGAGACAAAAGACAGATGACAGCAAATGACACCCTGATATGCTTAAGGATATTGCGTAAATATGACAGTGTGATTATGTGCTTCTCCAATCATGACACCTCCGCAGATGGACTGTTAACAAAGTTGACTCTATTGATGAAAATAAGAATTATGTATTTCATTCTGAATTGGAAATGTAGTGTCATGTTTGGTGAGCAGAGCTGTTTGCTTTTGCAGAGGACTTTGTGTCTCCGTGAATCAGAGACTGTTCTGTTTGATAAGTCTTTACAGCTGGCAATAAATACAAAACAAGATGCTCCTTCCAGAATGTACAGAACAGAATACTGCTTAAAGTAGAATGTGCCTCAGGGACAGATATTCAGACTCTCAAATTTTTACAATACTTTTCCAGTCTACCACTTGTGACAGCTCTATTTGAAGCTCTGGGAGTAAGGAAAGTTTTCATTATCCCGGTTTTGTGAAAATTGAAAATTAATTTTTTCTACGTAGAGATAACACAGGGATGGTGGCCATTTTGAATTTGCAATATTGTTTATTGGCGAGCTTGAGAAAATGTCAAGTCTATCAGTTTTGAGGCATGTACTGCCTCAACTTGCACAAACTTGTGGTTTTAACTCAATATCAGATTTTGTACCTGCAGTCTAGTGTGAAAAGATTGTAATAATTGCAAGATTATTTGTCACTTGTATAAAAAAGCCGATCTGAAAAGATCACAAAGAAGTGACATACTGATTCATTGACAGCAGATAAAGTGCTGCCATTAAATCCCTATTCCAAAAGCGAATGCAATCTCCTGTTATTTCAGTTTTACAAAGTAATGTGATATGATATAAATGTCCCTGAAGATGACATTGGGTCAACACATCCCTTTGAATAACACATGGAGATGTCTCGGAACACTAGACCCTGAAGTTCCAGGGTCTGTGTCAGAACACACCATTTTAATGCACATCAAATAAAAGTATGAATATTTCTCATGTATTTTTAATAGTTTCTAGTAATTTAAATTTAAAGTTTATTGTATGCAGATGCACTTCTCGGGGTATGTTCATGTTACATGAACATGAATAAATTTTTGCCTCATCTACGAATACATATATAGTAGTATTTGTTTATTTGTATTTTATTTTTGTATTGTTGATGATTTGTGCACATGTCTGGGTTTGTGTCGGTGTTAGCCAGCATATATGCAATATTCTAATGTTCCTACTCAAGGCATGAATTCAAGTTCATATGTATAATAGAAATAATTGCAGGAGCCAGTGGACAAGGTCATGCTAGACCATTTGACTCACATTGACAATGCTCACCTGGACTGCCAAAGGAGTAGATAGATTTGCTTAAGGCAGAATTCGCCTCGGGAACAGATATTTGATCTCTCAAAACTTTTAGAGTATTCTTTTGACCTACCACTTCTGAGGTTTCAGTGTGAATCTTTTTTAGTAAATGAAACTCACTGGCTGAATTTTGTGGAAATCTGGAATTCTAGTTTGTCCTATATAGATAACACAGGGAAGAAGGTCATTTTGAATTTCAAATACTGGAAAATGTCTAGTAATTTGTTTCTCCAGTACCAAAATTTGCATGGTGACCTTTGACTTTATTTTGGTTTTTAAAGAGAATAGTTGAAAGTTTGCTTAAGAAAAGATTGATCAAAAGTTACGTCTTTTATTTTGGTGGCGTGAACTACCTTTGTCATCGCTGAAGTGATCAAATTCTCCTCTGCCCCTGGTAAAGACCAGGCAGGATGATTTCTGATTTCATAAGTGTGAGTAGTAGTACTCGTAAACATGATGAAGCAGATGTGTGGATCAATAAACATTAACTATATCAAGTGGAAAAAATCATATCCTTACACAAACTTTGGCATCGCTAGAGAAATTAAGATGACTTAACCTCGTTTAAAGGGAGAGGGGTATTTGAAACTGCGCTTGTGCGATGTATTTCGTACACGATATCTAGACGCATCGCGTCAACAGCTGCAATATTTAGTTTTTGCCATGTACATTATGACATACAAGTTTTAACTTTCATCAATCGCCAACATACCTTGTATACTGTCTTCATATTGGTGGCACAGGACACGACCTTTGGCATAAGTTTCGACGACATCGTGCCTTTAAGAACTTTGCATTTTGCCAAATTCCCCCAGCCCACTGGCATCCTATTTATGATAGCGTAAATCATACCTGACAAGTACGCCAGTGGTCAATCTCATGTTATGTCGTCAACATCTTTATTGGACTCCAGATGAAGATAATGTAGTCAAACTGCACAAACTGTTTGCAAAGACCGCAATAAAACCAGCTGATAAGTTGTCATACATACTTTACACCTGTTTCATTCAGTGTCTACTTATCATATCGATGTGATCTTGCCCAGATCAAGGATTAGCCCAGGCATCCAAATATTTACTGAACTTTCATGATTGACTTTTACATTTCACTTTCTAAGTTTACCACCAACAAAATTCAATATTTCTCTGACGTTTTGCGACAAATACGTCACGCAAGTGTTTGCGTTATCGATGAATCCCTTGAATACTGCTGCTATACATTGATCCCGGTAAACTCGATTCCGATTCTCTGGCAAAGTTTTTTTATTTAATCTCGAACCAACAAGTTGCCTTAATAACAGGTCCATTTGAAATTAAAAATATGATACAAAAACAATAAATATATAACAGTTACAACGAAAACAAACAAACAGGAGATTTAACATAAAAAAGCAACACCGTGAAAGACACACAGATATACATCCAGAAAAAAGTAATCATTCAGAAAAAAGAATCTTACATAATCCATGACGAAAATTACTGAAGTTATTAAAAATATCTAAATTTTGCTTGTTACTGATAGAATTAAAATATGTCTGAGATCGTGATAAAAATGAGTGTTTAAAGATATTCGTACGTGCTGACACTGGTCTAAAAATAACAGTAAGACGCAATTTAAAAGCGGGAACGTTAAAATGAATCTGTGCAAGAACATCTGGTACACTATAAACTGAGTGTAGGATTTTAAAAAGAAAAAGAGTGTCTAAAAATTTTCGCCTGTTCTCCAATGTGGGAAGGCGAAATTCATAACATAGGTTACTATACACAGCCTTTGAGTAAGCCATCGGTGAACAGAAACAAAGATACTTGATAAATTTTATTTTGACTCTTTTTAATTTCTTTATTGAATAAAATTGATGAGGGGACCAGATGGATGAGCAGTATTCAACGTTGCTTCTGACGTAGGAGACATACAACGTTTTTAAAACTTTGATACTGTTAAAATATTTACAGGTATACGCTTGATAAATCCAAGCATTTTAAAAGCCTTTGAAACCACATGGTTAATGTGCATACTCCAGTTAAGTTTACTTGTTAAAAATACACCAAGGTTTTTCACAAAGTTGGTGCGAGTCAAGATAGTTTGTTTAGTACATCTGTAAGGAAATATTATTTGACCTTTTGTTTCATAGTGAAAGAAATTCATGAACATTTTTTAACATTTACTGACAACTTCCATTTGCTCGTCCACTTCACAACCTGGTTGATATCTTGTTGCAGTTTGACGCAATCGGACATATCAGTAATGGCTATAAATAACTTTGAATCGTCAGCATACAAAGATAAATTTGCATGGCTCATACTTTCAGACATGTCATTGATGTAAAGTACAAAAAGGAGCGGACCCAAAATAGACCCTTGGCGTTTACCTGCCAGTGATGTAACATGTCCCCATGATGACAGTTTCCCGTCAAAAGCCACCCTTTGTAATCGACATTCAAGATATGTGGAGAGCCAGGTTAACAGATTACCACCTATACCATATGACTGAAGTTTATGAATTAATAAAGTAAGGTCGACCTAGTCAAAAGCTTTTGAAAAATCCAGGTAAATAGAGCCAACCTGCCCTCCTTTGTCCATCACTGAGCTGATAAAATTAATATAAGATATCAGATTTGTCGTGGTAGAACGGCCGCTGACAAACCCATGTTGGCTTTCACATATGACAGATTTAACATGATTAAAAAGATTATTGTAAACTAGTTTCTCAAAAATCTTACTAAATAAGGGCAAAAGTGAGATTGGTCTGTAATTTCCAACCTCAGTTCGGTCCCCAGCTTTAAAAATAGGGACAACGTTTGCCCGCTTGAATATAGCTGGAAAACACCCTGTTGCAAAGACCTATTAAATATAATTGTAAGAGGAACAGACAGCTCTTCAGCACAGTTCTTTAAGATAATTCCTGAAATGCCATCAGGACCACACGCTTTCGTCGGATCGATCTCTTTCAGTGCAGCTAGTACTTGATCAGCTGATGTCATTGAACATTGCAGGAGTACTGATTACATTCTGGTATATCTGTCACATTATCTTTAGTAAAAATTTGATTGAAAATATTAGTTAAAAAGTTCAGCAATATCTTTTGATTTTTCGGCCGAAGTCCCCTTATAATTAACAGCAGGGGGAGATGACCTAGTATTATTTAAAACACACACTCACTTCTACCCCAAACTTCTACGAGAAAAATAACAACAGACGATTTCAGTTGATGTAAAATGCTGACATTGCAATCAAAATGCTGCAGCTTTAATGCACACACAACCAGGTCCAATGATAAGCTTATAAATGTTAAAACATCGTTTGCAGTCACATCGTCGTAAATAAGAATAAGAATACAAATTTCAATCTCATTAAGATATCTTGCTCTGAAGACGTTATTATTTACGGAGGGGTTACCCAAACATTTTCACGTGTTACAAGGCTTTCACAGCATCATCATAAGGAAGGAATCCTTTCTGACCTCCATCTAATGTATTACAGTTGCCAGATCATCAAACACGCATATATAATAGTGCAGTAACTATACAAACACTGCATCTGGCTTCGTTGCATTCCTTAGATGCTTGCCTTTGATGTATCTCACTGCAATATGGGGATACTGTTAGAGTTTTAAATGATAATTATACGTCTAGTGTTTATGAATATAAAAATGTCAAATTGTACGGCTACGCTGCTTTAAAGATGCGGCTGGGGTTGTGGAGAACAGATATTACCATTTTACACCATTTCGACATTGCAATTTTAAAAGTTTCAGCATCAGGAGAAGACTCCCCTGTTTTGAAAAAGTGTGAAAGTTTCAGTAACTGCAGCAATATATGAAAATATGTAAACAGACCCATGCCAAGGAATTGGTGCAAAGGGTCATTGATTTTTCCCTTACCGACTTGAAGGTTCGGTTACCACATCTTGTTTGAATTCTAATGTTCTCAAACTTTAAATGTTCTTCTTTTAGGTAAATTCGGGCTTTTTCTCCTGTAGAGTGACTTGATGCATGAACAAAACATCAAGGCTGGATTTAAAATTACCGCCATAAGTTTAACACGATTGGAACTAATTTGGGAGAATTGGATCATTACATTGTTCCAATTTCTCAAAAGTGTTAGGTGCTCTATAGTTGAAAGTTGCAATATTACAAATTACTCGTAACGGCAAGCAAACGAACATGAATTCACTATCCGATTATACCAATCGTGTTGTTTTCAATAAACCTACTGCTGCTCTCACTTAGGTAGCTGTAACTCCGATCGAGTTAGATCGCCCTCACTATTATTGCCGAAGACCCAGAAATAGTTTAATGATTGTCTCCAGGAAACCAGTCGAGAAGATTCAAATTTTATCAGGTTACAGTGACAAGAAACGGAATCAAAATGATAATTTTGATTGACACAAAAATATTGTCACTCGAATATGTCACAAGAAAACATTCCTGTATCTGGGTAATCTTTTGGTTGACTCAGCATAAAGCACATTGAAATTGTGAATGTGAATTTTCACAATTGGAATGCACTGAAATATTAAGTAAACCACTTCCAATATTGAAGACATTGATTGACACGATCAGAAGTAGTGGCACCTTGGTGCTACAAACTCTTATCCTGATTATCATTTCTGAAACATGGCAATAATCATATTAATGCATAACACATGGTAAAATTACCTACCGGCGCCTTCAAAGTCGTATCTACCGCTAGAAGCACAATAATGGTCGTAATTAGTATTGTGTGTTGTCACACATTTCTTCCAAGCTCCTTGCAAACTTGAATAATGGAGTGCCAATCAATGTAAAACCACTATGTCACCCAATGGCATTATTGTATGGCCAAAGCAGCGAAAGGTAGTGAGTTTGCGATGGAAGGGCCATATTGAACATTTCAATCCATGTAAAGGGGCAGGTGGCGCAAAAGCTTCCAGTTGAAGTCAATTAGTCTTCAACGCATGTACTTCAGCTACAATTGGACTAAAACCAATTGCAATACTTTAAACGATACTAACCTCAAGTATGTCTGGGAAGAAGCATTCTTTCTTTTTATCTTCTCTTTGTACAATGATAAAATAGATGTTTATTTTTTAAAAAACGGAGAGATTTTTCGCCCCTAAAAGCCTATGCTCTTTGATGTGTAGCTCAGATTTGAATACCAACCGAGGATATCGACTACTTGGTAAACTACATGTACACAAATTTGAATCGGACCAGCGATTTATTGTTCAGTGTAAAATTTCAAAATCAGGATCGATCTAATATGAAGAATTCGTGAACTCTATCAACAAAAATTAGCCATGCTTGTGCTTTTGGATCTCTCATCAGCGTCTCATATGATCGACCACACACTGAACCCCTTCGAGCTTGTAAGATTCCAGGGGTGTGCTACAGGTTTTACAGGTTTATCAAAGTCGGCATATCAGCCATATATTCGTACTAAACAGAAGACACAAAATGACACATAGTCCATACACTTGTTACTCTGAGATTGAATTATGGTGACAGTCTTTCATGGAATATCTCAAAAAAACATAAAAAGCTGTCTTACCTCATCCTCCCCTTCTTCGCGCGAGTTGCAATGGCTAATGCTTAAAAACGGATACAATTTAAAATCCTCCTACAAGTGTGTAAAATAATTAACCACGGCGTTCATGTATTCGCCTGTATGTCTGTCTGTCTGTCTGTCTGTCAGTAAGCATGGATGGAGATGGATGGATGGATGATGCGTGTCTATCTGTGTTTGTCTCTGCGTGTGTATGTACACACATGCGTATTATTTATTCACAGTTTATTTGTATTTGAATATTTTTTGGAAGAGGCCTCCCTAACACTGAACCAAATGCGATAAATCTGATTCAGCATCCATGTTCAAATTGAATATTTGCGATACTAACGTGTAGTACAGCGAAACGTTGGATGATGCCTCATTTGAAAAGTGTAAACCCTTTCATCGATCGTTTTCAGACAGGCAAGAATTGTTTCTCATCCCATTTGCTTCAAGACCATACGTGCGTACCATTGCCAAATCATCTCGACTCCGTAGCCCTAGGTGAAAAGGGTAAACAGATATCACAGCCATGCTGCAAGCAGCAAAAGAGACCCACCGAACAATAACAAGGATTTATTGAACGGCTGTAGGGCTAGTATTGCATACGGACTGACTAGAGATGTCTGTGCAAGCAACGTGCAGAAAAGGGAATTCGGAAACCCACTTTCACTTTACGGTGGTGATTCTTGTAGAGTCGGAGTTTTAAAAGACTTTTGGAATTTTACATTGAACCTCATATTTTCTAAAAGTGCAACGTGTCACCGGATGTATTTTTAGCAAATTTGAATGAAGGCAGAATCTGAGCAAAACCACGGAAGTATACACAAAATGCCATTTGGAAAATCATGTACCAAGAGCTTATCATATCAAGCTTGTTAAAGGGGTACCTTTTTAATTTATTCATGTTTGTGAGATGGGGCATTGGTATGTTGAATGCAAAATTCTTGACAAATAGTCGAACAGGCCAATCAACAAGCCATCTTAAAGAAGATCGTAAGTCCAGATGTCAAATTAACACGATTGGAACTAATTTGGGATAATTGGATCTTCATATTTTTCAAATTTCTCAAAAGTGTTAGGTGCGGTATAGCTGAATGTTACAATATTGAAAGTTACTCATAAAAACAAGTGAGCAATGTAAAAAGAAAAGCAGATGAGATTATATTTGTAGATTAAATTGGCATTACTTCACCATCAAGAATTATCCCAAATTAGTTCCAATCGTGTTAATTACAAGTCATTCATAAAATATCAGGTAGATTTGGCAAAAGATAACGCAACAGGGCTGCGGATAACAAAAGTAGTAGGCCCTAAGTATGACGATCTGGCTAGCATTCCTTTTCAAAATGACGGTACAGTGTCGGACGGACCAGAAAGAGAAAGCAAATCGAATGACTTAAGGTGGCGCTGCAACAAACACAGCCTATTTTGCTCAAAATCGCTTTTTTTGCAGATATTCATTTTATTTTAATTAATTTGTTAACCCAGATTAAAATATTGGTTGGGTTCACTTTTAGCTTGTCATGCAGCAGTAAGTTGTGTGATAAAGAAGTGTTAATTTATGCAAATGTATGCACATCACCCGATTTCCTGGGTTCTCTTTTCTCCCAATTTCAAGATTTCCAAAGAATTTAACTCCACTCTGGCTGGGTCAAATTTCCTGAAATTTTCACATTATATTTTTAAATACTATATAACAAAACGACTTTTTTGTTTGGCAATAAAGTCATTACACTTTGAATAAGAGGCGTTTTAATTCTGCTAATCATGTTTTTAATCACTTTTTGAGTGTCAATCTTTAAACCAAAGCTATTTTAGAATGAGGTTAGATAATGCAAAATAAATAGCCATATTTTTCTGCATATACATTTGTTTCAAGTGGAATATTACGTTTTAGAAAATAGAATTAAGCTTTTGACTTAAATTTATTTTTACCATTAAATACCAAAATTGAGGTTTTATACCCCACATATACACCCCTTCATCAAGTAAACCATTGCTACCACAGTAAACTTTTAGATTCTCTGTTTTTTGAAAATATATAGTATAAGGGGGTTTCCTTGTCATCTTAGATGAGAAATATTCCTTTGAAAAAACTGTGTTGATAACATACAGCTCCATCTTAAACGAGCTCGTTGGCGGTGACGTCAGTATCTCTGTCAAGTCGAACAGGCGTCCACTGTGGGCTTCAAACCCTACACGCACAAACAGGACGATTGGACGGGAGACAGGACCTGTATTTACTTGACAACGCCATGCATTCAGAACTCGTCAAGGTTACAAGTCATTGTATTTTACATTGCCGTGAATCAAAATTTACCTTACCAGTATAAATTCGAAAAACGTCCGTCAGAATAACTTTATTGCATATAACTTGAAACAAAATTGGCATATAAAATGATAAATACCACTAAACAAGAGGTACATGAATCGATGAAAATGCCATTTCGTTATAAATAGCTATGTGTTGTTGTTTTTTCAAAATTTCATTTCTTAATGTACGCAGTAAAGGATTTGCAAACAATCTTCCTACATTTTACCTCTCACGGAGAGAAGTAATTTGTTTGATTACCCAATACACAGCTCTCATACAAAACAGTTAAGATTCTATCCCAATGGTGCGATCACCGCGCAGTATAAAGCAATTGGAGAGCTCTGTCGAAAGATCCTATGCCATACCGTAAGTATCGAGAAGCCATAAGCAAACAATCAGAATCAGCAGACGCGATAGTAACTTCATTGTGGCACGGACAAATAGGATGGCGCCCTCTATGTAAACAGCAACACCTTCCACAGCACTGATTGTATTCAAATGAGGAACAGCGCCATAAAAGTCAACTTAGCACGATAGACATAAACAGAGCAAACACACACGCTATCAAATTTAGTGCTTCGAATCATTATAAATCAATTACAAACATAACGTGAGGGGTCGTAAAATACAAAATTTATGTTCCATAAATCTTGCTCATATCTATAATCTATATCCTGTCCATGAACCTGATATGAACCATAGTGACATTTAATATTAAATCATACAAGTATGGCATAAAACGGTCGACCGGTCACGAGCAAAAGTTATCAATACATTCATATATCATACATTCATTGTCCTTAAAACTAAGCATTCAGGTAACTTAAGTGTTTCAGCAGGCAGAGGTCATAATAACTATAATTAGAAGAGCGATATAGGCTATGCATTGATCCATACTGCGTAATACATGAGCCATGATTACCATTTTAAAATTAAATAATGTTGACACAAGTGTTTTGGCTATAATCTCTCCCCATACCCTGTGACATGGGAGTTGCATGCGCGTCGCACAAGCGGAATCTTTGCGTGAGTGTTGTGCTGTATTCGGCACCAGTAGGGACATCAATTAAGGTAATATGCGCCTCGAAAATGAAAGACTTAAACGTTGGCTCAAACCTTCATAAATTCAAAATATCCGCCATTCTTGTGTTAACTATGTGGAGGAAAATTGATTTTCGAAAAACTAAGCGAGTAAAGTTTTTCTTTTCCCAAGAGCTTTAAAATGAGCCCTCACAAATGGTAGATCAGAAAAGCATTGTAGAAATTTGAGAGTCCAACTATCTGCCCCGCATTCTACATCAATATGAGTCCGAAATATTGCTACCAATATAAAGGGAAGGATTTAAGTACTAAAGTTCGCAACATAGATAGCGCTTGGCTTCTTTCCTCAGATAAATCTGAAGTTGTAACATTAAGTGTGTGATTGAAAAGTGGGATCTACACTATGGAGCCGTAAAATAATATCAGACCAATGTGATTTTTAAATTGTTTAATCACTTTTTTGGTGGGGACATTTACAAAGTTACCATTAATAATGATCAATGATCATTGGATAATGATCAAGAACAATTGTTTCATTTAGTACTTTTCCACTGGATATATTTTGTCTTTATACTACATCCACGATTTATCTAAAAAACGCTTTTCATTTTTGCTTTATAGTTTAATTCATCAATTATAATAGTCTTAAGAAATTTGAAATGAACAGAGGGACTTCTTTTGAGTCTTTATTCAAATTCACTGAATAGCAATTTCATAAAAATGAGAACGAATGAATTATTGCCGTCGATTAACGCGTCCAATGTGCTTTGTCAGTGGTCAGCACCTCTTAGAAAATGCAATCAATTTGACCCCATGGTCCTGAAAAAAATAGAAGTCGAAGTGGTCTTATCATGTCGAGATTCCTGTATCAAGCTTATTATAACTGAAGAAACAGAAGCCTTAAAGTTGGAGTAATTGGATGCATGTGCAAAAATAATTCGAGGACTTCCATCACGATTTGTGCGAGATAAATTCAATTGCAATGGTTTAAGTCCTCGGTTTAAGTCACACGATCAGTATATGTACATAAAATTAAAAAACCACTAAGTATAGAGAAAATTACCGATAAATCATTTCGAAAAATAATGTCGTAGGACCATCAAAATTATTATCATTATAATTATTAATCGACACTAAAATTGCTGAAATTTAACTTTGCAGAATTAAGTACATATAAGGTTATAATAGGGACCTACCGTCAAAGTGGTTCATGCACAAAGCAGTGTGACGAGGTACAATCGGTGTACGACGTCAGTGATTTGCGGTATCGTGTGCAAAGGATAAAGTTTCGGCTACTACATAACCATACTTAAATCTCTACTGTGCTTATGCAAAGGAATTCGCGTTTTTACACGATTCAGCAACCCAGGCAGCACAAGCACTCTCAGTCGCTCATTTGTTATTCACCTGTGACTTTTGTGACTGCTTTCAAATTGGTTTACATTATTTGTTATCATTGTTGGTGAACTTAACATCCTAGTCAAAATAAATAGCTTGAATTAATAAGGTTTTTCGTCTTTCTTTCCCTTTTTGACGTTAATGTACTTACCGTGTCTTTTCTGTGCGTTTCTACACAGTGCTGCATATTTACCACTCGTTTTTAGCCTGCGCAGTGCTGCATTAAACCATCCGATAACAGGACTGTCCTTTCGCGTACCTAAACCTAATCCATCTAGGCAGTAGAGGACTTCCCCGATGGGTTCCAAACCGGCTGGCATACCCCCTATCATTTCTGCCTGGTTGTCATCAACCCCGTGTTTCGTCCACAGAAATACGAAGGCGGCATCAATCTACAGGAGATGAAGAAAGTCAAATAAACTATTGCGGTGTGTTGTTTTTATTGTTCGATATAAGAAATGTGACATAATTTTGCCTTTAAGGCACCAGCGGTATAAAATCACAGGATAGTCAAAGATCGTAAGAAAATTTTATACCTCTGTCTTAAAATCATGTCACAGTAGAAACAGCCAGACATGTCAGTCTTCGGCCGACAGAGTTAAATTCAATAATAGGTACGGTGATTCTTTGATTGTCTACATTCATTTTTGTTCTAAGACACCATTTAACACCTCGAAAATATCACTAGGTTTATGACATTTGCTCTTTTAAAATAAAAAAAAGTTAAAATATTTCATTCAAAATAAAATGAATTTCACTCAAGTCTTAAGTAAACATGTAATCTGTTCTCCATGCGATTAAAATTGGATTAATTTTCACAAAAACTGAGACCACAAGCGCAGGGTAATCTTTCTCGATAGCTTAAACTTTTAATCCGAATATGCCATAAGCCGGAAATGAATCAGAGAATGAGAATGTTCTAAAATCAGTCGCAGGTGAAGGTGATACATGACTCCAAACAGGAAAGTGTGAACCTTTTCTCATGCATTTCACACGTCAACTTTAAACTATTTTCCTTCATAATCAAGGATAAAAGGTAAGACTAGCGGTCAAATTGATGGAAAGAGATGCATATTACTCTAAATTTACCGATATTAGATATTCAAAATCCGCAATTCCCAGTGTTCACTCAAAGAGGGCAAAATTAATAGCAAATTTTCATAAAACAAGATGGCGAAATATTGATTTGTTCCAATGAACACGATTTGAACTAATTTGGGACAATTGGATGGCGAAGTAAGGTCGTTTTAACCTGCGAATGTAAGCTCATCTGCTTTTCTTTTACAGTTACATACCTGTTTTATGACTATTTTGTAATATTGCAACAATAAGGTATATGGCACCTAAGACTTTTAAGAAATTTGAAAAATACGAACATCAAATTATCCCAAATTAGTTCCAATCGTGTTACTGGCATAAAATTGCTCCACACAAGCAGTGTAACAGAATCCTTTTTTATCAACATTCAAGTGTCCGAAAAAACTCTCTCCGAGGCGCATTCAACCCCGATCTCCTTCTCACTTAGGTAGAGTGTCTTCTAACAAATGCAAACCATTCCTTGTTGTATTTCTGTTTTACCTCTTTCCTTTCAAGACTATAAGGAAGGTCGCTCGGACTGGTTATGGGTACCACTTGGTCTGGGAGAAAAGACTTCGATCCGGTGACATCGTTGTGTTTCAAACAGTGAAGATTGCTATCCCAGCCTTTTATGAATCCTAGGACGATAAAATATCAGCAAATATTTAGCTTTATAAAACGTCACAAACGTAGACAAGGGAATTAAAGCGGACATAAGACAGAAATTCTGTTACACCTGACGACATTTACGGGACATCATCATTAAGGCTTAAACTGGAAATCTGTTGCTCTTTGCTATCTTAAATGTCCTAGTTAAAGCAGTTTATGCCGTGGTTGTACATGATTGATGTACACAATGCTTTACATGGAAATTATTAGCGATTTTTAGTCATTGAAGCGTAGCAGAAGCTATACGATAACTTAGCCTGAACATGTCCATAATGAATTATGTGAAATGTCCATATTTGTTGACATGCTTCACAAAGTGATGTCATCTACGTACACTTTAATGGGAAAACCATTCGTGGCTCTATGGGCATTTTTATGTGTAAGATAGCTTGATTAGGGAGGTCTATTACCATCAGAGTGTAGCTATGCGTTCGTTTCAAGAGCTCATCATTACTGAAGCGGTTATTACAAAAAAAATTTAGCAGTCAATTGAAAATCTTCATTTAGATCAAGAATTCTCCAGCGAACAATCTGTATCTACAGTCATACGCGTCTATGGATGATGGCGAATACATATATTGCAAATCTTTGACAAGTGATCTCAGGTGATATCAATGGATAACTACATGATACTTGTTATAGCTTTACATTTGTGCAGGCGCCAGACTTAACATCCGTTTGTGATTTTAAATGTCTATGTGTCTGCCATTTTTCACTGTTTTGTATCCGTTGCTTGTGAAGTGTTTATCATAGTCAATTGTCTGTTTTAATATTGCTTGATCTTGTGAATATTATGTTGAGACATACAGCTCTTTTAAGGATCATGGATGGGTTTGACTGTTGATTTTGTTTTTCTGAACAGGTCTGTAATTACAATGAGCATGGGATCATTTGATCGTATACAACGCGAGTCAGAAAACAATGCGATTAGGTCAATAAGGGTAATCACTCTAACACTTCAAACACACCTATGCGCTTGCCGGTAATGTCATTTGGGTCAAAGTTATCTGGATTGCCAACTGGTACGAAGAACCGAGCAGGCCCTGTGTAGTGCAGCCATTTATCCGTAAACGCCACGGAATGGGTTATCCCACCAGTCACAGCCATCGGACACCCATCGAAATATCCGGCAAGTAAACCTCGGAAAATCAAGTAAACATGAAGTCGATAATGAAGATCAAATGCAGTAAAGATAGATAGGAAAGTCTTCAATTTTAAGTTAAACTGTCAGGTACAGATGGTTTGCAATTTCGAGGTGCCAGTCGTGTTTTTGTTTCAGCAAAAGCTTGTCCGCAATCCGCATACCTTCTCCAGTTATTACTTTTAACCTTTCTTATTATTCAGAAGAAATGTTTCTTATTATTCAGACAGTATGTTTGACTTGTGACGTAGGATGTCTTGCCAAACTACGTTCTTCAGACTGTATATGCAACTTAGGTTTTTTTGCAATTGACGGTCCCCTTCACCACTAAGCCGATTCAGTTTTAAATGACAAATCGAAATTTCAAGGATTTGGCGCACCTAGCACTTATATGACACTATAAGCCCTGCAAGTTTGAGAATTCTACGTTTAGTAGCTTTTAAATTTCAAGTCGAGAGCCAAGTGTTATAGAAGAGGAAGAAGAAGAAGAAGAAGAAGAAGAAGAAGAAGAAGAAGAAGGTTTATTGCTAAAATTAAACTCCTGTAAAGAAAAGTACATATAAAATCAATTCAAATTTTGAGACGAAAAGCATAAATGAAATCAGACAAATGCGTAATAGCAAATGATGATCAATTACTGAAAAATAAAACTAAGCAAAATTGGGCACTATAAAAAAGCGGCAAAAACTGCAAAATGGCTATGACACTGAAGGCAAGATGCTAGGTGCATAAAAAATCCCCATTGAATAGGAGAAAGCAAAACAAACTTCCGAAACAAGAAAAGAGCGACAGAAAATTGCAAAGAATTAGAACAAGAACACCTTACATCTTGCAAAAAAATGCCGCCTAACCGCGAATGAGAAGGGAAGAAGAAAAGAAGGAGGAGGAGGAGAGCTGAAAAACAGTAAAACAGTTGGAGCCCAAGCTTGCTTGGTTTGGGACCTTAATTACCTGATCCTGCGGCATTTAGACTATCTCCTACGCTGACGCGTTGGCACTCGTGAATGTACCTTCAACTGTTACGCATCTCTTGCTAGCTTCCTTACAGACTGGAAAAATGATATCGTATGTTTTAAAAGTTTGATGTGCTAGATAATTCTGTTAACGTTTGCTGTAATTAAGAAGGTCAGGTGTTACAAAGACAACCAACACACATCACTGTTACAAGTAATAGCATGGCACCTCAGCGTGTTCAACTATACGGCTAGACATTCCATGAATGGACATAGGCAAGAGAATTAGATGCCTGTATTTGGTATACTGGTTTTTGTAGACGAAAACTGATTCTTTAGATTAGCCTAAGTCAGATGTAAATATCCACTTTAAAGGAATCATATATAACAAAATAACTTCTCTAATTCAAGTCTGAGCTAATAATGTGGAACAGGTTCTCTTCAATGGCAAGTGGTATGTAGGTCATTCTTCCCTATGAACGGTTAATTGGTCTAGTATAGTCTAAATCATTCTTAGAAGGTCATGTTTACTGCAAGCCAAGATATTTTAGAATAGTATTCGTAATTTGCATATTAATGGAGTCTAGAATTTTCTGGTGTTCCCTGGATAACTTCTTTTCTGTATAAATACGGGCGGTATAAGTTATCACCAGACTACAGTTGATGCCATTATTCTTCGGTGGGGCAAGTTGGTAATTACCTACCAATTTAGCTAGGGATATTGCAATATACCAAGGGAACTTCCTAAGCCAAACTCTGTTTTCCTATCTGGAGCGGCGAGATGAAATCTAAACAAACACAGCGGGTAACAAATTTTACAGCCACCAATGGTGATCTGATACTGGGATGAACCATAATGTACTCCACTGTCCGCTTATCTTTCGGTAATTTAGCTGGTCAGACGGAACTTTGGTAGTGATTTTGTATGTGTGGCTCAGTCCAATGTGTAGTATGTTGAACACTGTTCTGATTGCCGGCGGGATTTTTACAGTACAAGTATTCTAAAAAAGGTATTTTGTCAATATTTTACTGGCTGCTATCAAAGGTTTCTTCACCCACAAAAAATTAAGCAACTAGTTGTGCAGGTCATGTCAAACTTTTTGATTTTGGCCTTCCAGGATGTTTTGGGCAATGGTACTGAGAATGAGATGGGCGATGACATGCTGAAGTGCCGTCTGGTGCATTAATTCTCTGAGCGATATTTACCATAGTTTCAACTTCATGTAGCTTTGTACGATTTTGTCATCTTGTCTCGAATTTCGATGGAGCTTTCAAGACAGACTGTAAAGTAGACTTTTTATGAGTCGCTGAGTGCTTTTGAATTAGTCTCCTGTGAACCGCTCTGTAAAGACCGGCTTTTGAAAGATCAATGTACATGGGGTGATCTCAAACTTTTGTACAAAATACCATGTTCTGTAATGATGTTACTTCATACAGCTTTTTCAAACCTAGTTATGTGCAATATTTATCAAAAAGAAGACAAGGCATGATATGATCTCTTAAGATCGTGTTTAATTCCTTGTAGTTTTCATTCCCCAATCAAGTCCCCTACATGAAAATGGTTCATCCCAGTTATCAGATCACCATTGCTGGCTGTAAAATCTCATTTCCCGCTGTGTTTGTTTAGATCTCATCTTGCCACTCCAGATAGGAAAACAGAGTTTGGCTTAGGAAGTTCCCTTGGTATATTGCAATATCCCTAGCTAAATTGGTAGGTAATTACCAACTTGCCCCACCGAAGAATAATGGCATCAACTGTAATTGTGATTCATTTTAAGACCTTCACGCTTGATTTTATTCTGTGAACCCTACTCGCTCAGACATACATCAACTGCGCTGCTAGAGAAAGACTAACTTCCTCTCTCATCAGCGTCAGTAGCTGTCTGGACTCAACTATGGGGACTGCAATTCAGGAGTTTGTACCGTCCCAGATAAGCTATAGTACTGTACTTTTTGTTCTCTTTTGTAACTCCCCTAGACGTAGAGATTAGTTTAAATAAATTTATTTAAAGGAAATCACTGACTTCACTTTATCTCTTCTGTCGTTACACTAGTCAATTTGCTCCAAGGATGAACTGTTTGGACAGTCAAATGTGAAAGTCTTGACGTTGGGGTTGTAAACTTCAGCTGGATGGCATGAGTTCAAAAGCATACTTTTTTCCATGGTTGCAGAGCCATCTAGTTGAACATTCATATATATCATCTAATTATTGGTAACTTTATGATGTGGTTGTATATCTGTGCATTAATGAAAGTAGACAATAATTGCATCTGTATAGCGATCATAGATTTTCTCAAGCCCATAAGAGATAGTGACTTGCAAATCAGTATCCAGGGGTCACGAGCGTATCATATTATGCAGATCAGTCGACAAGAAAGTAGGCACACTTTGAAACGAATCACAATTCAGCTAGGAATGGTACCTTTTACAGACTAATGCGATGAACGCCTAGGGCATGAATACCCAGCAACCAACCAACTAACCTTCTTTAAGTAGATCGGGAAAGAAGCCCTTTATCTTGTTATCACTTTGATCTCTTCATGGTGGGTCATGAAAATGACAGAATACAAATTTTCTCGATCATTATTAACATCATGTAAGTAGTTAGACTACGTTTCATGTTCCAGGTTAAGGCATCATTTATGGATTCTTACTAAAATTCGGAATTTCATACATTAAAATATTCGTTAGTTTCTGACCAAAAGATCAAATCTCAAAAAGCAATAAATATTACTCAGGACAAAAATAGAACTATAAATCCATTGTTAATTTAAAATTGACAACAAGATGCAAATATAACCTGCACTTTCTTCATACATGTATCCGTGCACAATTAACACCATTAACAGAAACATGAATGGTTGTAGACACACACAAAACATACACACACATACAATCATACACGAATGCATATATACGTGCATACATATACATGCATCCATTTATCAATCTATGATTGCCAGCACGCGCACGTGCGTGTATGTATGCATGCATGCAAGCATGCCCAGAACCAAACCAACTCCATCCACCAACCCATCCATCCATTTAGTCATCCATTCATCCATCCGTTCCATTCAGCCATCCATATTTCACATTCAAAAGTTGGTATATAATACGGTGGTTTTCAATCGGGCCCGAACCCACAACCTACGGTATCAAGTCACCTAGAGGAGAGGCAACCAGCAGAACCGCTCAGCCATATCCCCATTCTCGAAAAGAGTGGTTCAATAACCGAACTAAGTTGTTACATTTTTTCTGACTTCGACACATCCACGCATTGTAGAGTTCAGAAGTACTCACGCTGGTACACTCACTATCACACATCGTACACAAACTTTATCGAAGCAATGAATATATCGCCTAAACTGGGCGAACGACAGCCTCAGGGACAATTCAGTCCACCATTATGTAAGTCATACCTCTTAAGGAAGATGACTATACTATCCACTTACTGATAGTAAAGTGAAATATTCAATGTTGGCTCAACTTGAAAAGTGTAGACTCTGTCGTCCCTTGCTGTTGCCAGACTGTCAAGAATTGTATTCCCCACCATTTTTCCAAACTGATGAAACAACAGTAACAACATTTCAAAATCTTCTCGACTTCTAAGTCCATGGAGAACTGGAGAAAACCTTCTATCAAAGCCATGCTAAAATTAACAAGTTCCAACAGGCCAACGTCATTATAATTATAGGATTCTTCATTGACGATATTTGAGGTTCACATTTTGTTTCGTTTGCTTAGTTTGACTGTATTGTAATTAGCTGTTTTGGGTCATTATAGGACACTGTTCCATGGAGCAGCAGTGCCGGCTGCTATTGTTTACCCAAGGTCCAGTGTCTGCTGTCATTGTTTACCCGGGCGTGCTAAAGTTATAGTTGAGCATACAGTAAGTATATTTGCATATTGACTTGGTTTAGCTGGACAGTTGTTTCAGGGTACACTGCTTGAGGAGCTGTTCGAGACAAGGCATTTTTATAAGTAATCACAGATCAGAAGTAAAATATATTATACGCATTGTGTGAATTACTATAAATACGCTTAGCGGAAGCGACAAACATTGTGCTGTCTTACCATGTCTAAGTGACGAAACAACATCGCACGAGCAAGAGGAATGGGTATTCGCTCGGACAACAGCGGTCGGAAAACACCAAAGGACTCAAGCGAGCCCAAAAAGGGGTTTTGGAGTTTGTCCTTTTTGCCATGAAGGCCATAAGAGTCGAACCCTGAAAACAATACGATCGACGTTCATGCTTAAAACTGATTTAGTACTCAAAACTGTGTTGGAGTGTTGAATAAGTTGGACAAGTTGAAGAAACAGAGACAAGCGTACAGCATCTTATGTGGAAAGTATTACAACGAAAGAAAGATCAACGATAAAATTGGCGGGTGATGTCAAACGAATAGCGAAAATGGCAAACTAGTTGTCACGTAGTCTCCATCATAGACATGTCTGTATGTATGTATATTGCCTGAATTTTCTGACGTGTCGGGTATGCAGGTTCCTTTAGGCATTCATTGCAAGCGGTAAAAATAATAAGCCAGAATATAATGATTGTCGTTGCTTATATTAGGTCAGCTTTTTGCCAAACAGATTCACCATTTCTGCTGTTTTTAATTCGATTTGACGATGGCAATTTTGGACATAAGCGTCGAGAACAGAACTTTAATCATTATCCTGTCAGACATTCGAGACTTACTAGTATATCTATTTGAAAAATTGGACATCCTGTGAAATGGTAAAGTGATAGGCGCAGCCATTTCGTCATCAATGACAACGAGCAAGAAACAAAAGATTACATACCCTTTGCAACTAGAAATCCGGATAGAATGAGAAACAAGCGGCACACCTTCATCATGCCCAAAAGAGTTTGCCTGTTGTAGATGTGGTGGATTTTCCGCGGTATCATTGTATTTAAATATAGAAAGGAACAAACCGTCAACTAAATGGCTTAAAGGTCGACCTCGACGAGATAATCCTTATCAGCGAATTTATATACTGTGTCATGTTAAGCTGAAGATATATTTTTATTTTCTGTAAAGGGAGGTCTACTTGTACCGTCAGGCCTCTTAGACGAAACTCAACGAAATTATAACCATGTCATTAAACTCAACGTAGTGGTGGAAGTCTATCGGTATTGGTGTTGACATGTTGTGTTGGAGAAATAAGACTTCTAAAATATGGTTAGAGTCTATAAAAGACAGGAGGGGGCACTCAGAAAGTTTCTAAATGCTGATCTTGATACCCCGATCGATTCACTCTTTAACGTTACCAATGATGTATGTATGCGATAGGTAGCGTAATTTTCATGTATTCTGTATCACAAACGTTGTATTTATATTGCTCCAGACTGATGTTAACGAAAAAATTTTACGTTTACTGATTCCTGTGACTATCAGACACGAGCTGCTTCAACCTTCAACCTTCAAATTATTACTGCCCCATGTCGTACCGAGACAGGGGCAAAAGACATTCGCCATGCAGCACTTAAGCTTGGAATTCACTGAATAAAATGTTTAAATACAGTTACAATTCGGATGATTTTGTCTCCGTTGAAGAGTTTTTATCAGAAATAAAGCAGACAAATGCTTACTCTTTGCTTTGTTAATTTAGCATTTGTCTCAATTCATCCACTGAATAGGCTCAAACATGCTGCAATTTTTGTATTTGTTTTTAGGAGCGTAGATAACTTGCAACATAAGCATAATTTCGATTAGGAGGAGGAAAGTCTAGCTCCATTTCTATTTTCGAGCTTAAATATACTGTCACTCTATACCACGGTTATGCTATGCAAATTATACATTCGCTCCATACTCAATACCCATTGAGATTTCGTTTAAAATGGTAGTTCTAAACTGTCATCAGTACGTTCAAAATTTCAACAACGCTTTGGGTAACTTTTGATGTTTAGGGAAATAAAATCATAATCTTGGTTCAAGACAATAAGTTTCGTTCACAACATTTGCATGTGTGTATATTTTATATTCTACATTCAATGATAATTTGTACACCTGTATTATTACTTAGCTTTTGTTTTACTTGACCTAATTTTTCTTTATTAAAGGGCCATTTTTTGTAACTTTTGACCATTTTTTACCCCGGAAAATTCCATGTTGGAGGCTCATATTTGTTGCAACATGATTAGTGATGTTATAGCCATATAAAACTGCTAATTTTTGTCCAAACGTGTTGCCCTTCCGAGCTCGTTTGTTGACGTCTGGCATGCTCAGCGTGCTGGGGAGAACGCAGATATGGTGACGCCGCGATCACGCGAGATGTACAAGTTCACCTTTATTGCGGGATCAAAACAATATTGCGTCGTGGATTGCCAGACATCTGGCTACGCAACGTGTTCGGACAATGGACTACGACGTAAGTACCGGGCATAAGTAATGAATATTTATTTTTAAATTGCTGTAAATGGCTCGCGCAGGTGCACAAGAATGCCTACGTTGGAATCCGAGTGTCAACAGAGTTTGTATTTCTGTCCGGACAAAAATTGAAATTTTCGTTGTAAAATCACATGTTATTTAGTTGTCGGACTCGTAATGTTTCCAAATAATATGCAATTCTTTTTTATACTTCATCCACGATTTATTACCAGAAAGCTTTTCACTTTTTATTTCAAGTTTTATCCATCAAGAGTCGTAGGAAATTTTGAATGAACAGAGAGACTTCTTTTGAATTCACCTTCAAAGCCATTGAATAGAAGGATAAATTATTGTACTCTTTTCAGCTTTATATTTTTATTTATGTGAGACCCAATCGCCCACTTTATCAGTGGTTTCCCCTTTCTGTATATGAAAAGTCATTCAGGCGTAGTAAGGGAGCCTTCAGTAATTACAGGGGGTGGGCCGGGGGAATTTTGCGCACACCTGTACCATAAAATGTGACCCCTATCCTCCTGTCTAAAATGGGACCCTCCCCCTTGTCTGACATTCTAAACCTTGACCGTCCCCCAACCACTGCGGTATTCTCCCCAGGAATAACTGAAAGAGTATCAGCTAATTTACATAACAATTTGTTCAATTGTTATGTTAGGGACAAATTACAGAGGGGGGGGGCTGCTGTTTTTGGAGGGACAGTCGGAATTTATCACGCAAGAATTTTTGAAGAGATATGGTATTTCATACATTTGAGGGAGGGTCACCATATTTTGTGCAACTATAAGAAGGCAAGATGTGGCTGATTTAGTGCTTCATCCAAAAATATCAAATCATAATAAATGAAGTCTATAAGGCAAATTATTGACAATTTTTCCCCTACAAAACATGCTATATTTGTATATTATATATGTTTGATAATGTATTTAAATGCACTTTGCTTGAATTGGGAAGTAAAATGTGCATTTGTGTACAAGAAATTGATTTCTGAATTTCATCTAAAAAGTTGGTTCACTATCCATGGTGTCTATGATGAAACTATAAATAGTTTTTTTCAATACAAAAATAGGTAAATCTTTGCATTTGTGTACTCTTGATTATTGATATCAATGTTCTTGATTAGACTAGAGTGATTACAAGTCTATGGTTGTGTAAGAAATTTGATTTTGGAATTTCACCGAAATGTCGATTCACTATGCATGGTGGTCTATGATGAAACTATGAATAATTTTTTTCAGTACAAAAGTAGATAAATCTGTGCATTTATGTATGCTTGATTATTTACATTATTGTTCTTGCTTAGACCAGAGTGGTTACAAGTCCATGGTTGTGTAAGAAATTTGATTTTGGAATTTCACCGAAATGTCGATTCACTATGCATGGCGGTCTATGATGAAACTATGAATAATTTTTTCCAATACAAAACTAGGTAAATCTGTGCATGTATGTCCGCTAGATTATTTATATTAATGTTTTGATTAAACTAGAGTGGTTATAAGTCCATGGTTGTGCAGAAATTCGATTTTGGAATTTCACTGAAAAGTTGATTTACTGTACATGGTAGTCTATGAGAGAACAATGCACAATTTTTCCAAAATAAACTGACAATATCTTTGCATTTATGTACATTTGATAATTGATATACACTTTCCCACATGTTTCATATGTTTTCGTCTCTTGTCTTTTATCAGTTTTAACTGTTCAAGGAGTTTAATGTAGGATACCACTGCATCTTCTTTGCTTGTGAAACTTGTGGATAATGTTTATGTATTTTGTTGGTGATAATACTATTCAGGAAATATCACACGGACAATAAAAGTTTTGGCCATAAATCAGCTTCTGTCAAAAGTGACCCTCCCCCTAAGATAGGTTTATAAAAAGTGACCCTCTCCCTTGAACCGTTTTCTAAAAAGTGACCCTCCCCATTCCCCCGGCCCACCTCCTGTAATTAATGAAGGCTCCCTAACGCAACGCCTGTGTGAGCATAGCCAGTCAAATTTGTCAAATTTTGAACGAGGGACGTCGTAAAATTATAAATATTGCTGTCAATTTTTCTATTTAATATGATGTCTTCAATCGGGGTTCAAACCCACAACATACGGCATCCAGTCACCTAGCGGAGAAGCAACAGACAGAACCGCTTCGCCAGATCCCCACTCTCAAAAAGAGTGGTTCAATAGCCGGGCTAAATTGTTACATTTTCTGACTGAGTCTAGACTTCTCTACAAGTTGTAAATTTCATGAAGCCCTCACGCTCGTTCACTTAACTATCACACATTGCATGCAAACTTTATGGAAGCAATGAATACATACATACATCGCTTAAACTGGGCTAAAGTCCATACTGAAACTATCAAAGAATCACGAGTATAATAACTCAATATCAAATTCATATCAAATGACCTTGAATCTTGAATAAAATAACGTAATTCCTTGGAGCAGAACACAAACATCCTTCTTGTGTTATTGCACGAATTTAGTCTCAATTTTACGATTCTCACGAGCAATGGATGAGACTGACGTAAAAGGCGACCGGTACAAAAACTTTTCTCTTAGTGATTAGTGATCGATCGACACGGCTTGCATAAGCTCTGGCTGTACGTAAGCGTGTATAGATGTATTGATATCTCAATATCCATATAGTATGTATTAACTATACATGTTATATCCATATAGTATGTATAAACTATACATGTACAATGTTGCAATGACCATTACTAGCTAGTGGTAAGAGGGCCGGCATTGTTTATTGAAATTTCCATCATTTTGCATAACAATGGAATTGAATATGGCTTATCTAACAATTGCACCATTCAAATGATCTATCATAGTTTATTTCTTATAAAACTTAAACTCCTTCAAAAGGGAAAAATATCCTAGCTGTCTAGTTATACCAAATTGCTGGATACCAATTAAATAACTACATTGTCTACAAAGAGTTTGGGAAAGTCCTGAAGGGATGCTCATGATTATTTGTACCGCTGAAACTTTCAAATGTATCTTGGCACGTAAGTGGAATAATATGCCTGGTCGATTTAACCATTCGTAAAAGACGCTAATTAATTAAAACACTTGTCAGACCAGTTCTGCGTGGTTACTTATTGTTATTGCCTGGTTTTAAATACAGTGTCAACGTGACTTCATAAGAATTATATATCTAAATGTATTGATAGTCTCGAAATGAAGAATAATATTAAGTTAAGTTCGTCTGTAAACGTGCGCAATGAGAACTTTAAGTGATCGGCATATCTTAGAAAATGCAATCCGTTCGTCCCCATGCTCCTGAAATAAGAAAAATAACCTAATTAGAAGTCATTATCTGACCAAAGCTTATCTCGAATCAAAGTAAGAGGTACTAAATAACTAATAGAAAGCAGAATAAGTGTAAAAGTAAAAAGCCAGGGTTTTTTTCAGATGATGTGTTATAAAGAAAAAACGCATTAACAACATTCGAAAATTCTTGAGCAGCGCTTTAATATGTTACTATTTTGAAAAAAAACCCAAAAAATATTAAAGGGCGAAGAGACACGGTGACCTATTAAGTAAAATTCAAATATTTCACTTGATGTCGAGAGACACAAAGGCGACAAAGCAATGTATATCTATCTATCTATCTATCTATCTATCTCTAGATAGATAGATAGATAGATAGATACATAGATACATAGATAGATAGATAGATAAATAGATATACGTTTACCAAAGTTTACACAGTAAATGCATGGTTATGACAGTGTGTTTTAATTTATAATTTGTTCAAAAAATGATTCACTAATACACTAAAACCATTCGAACACATTTGATATTTCGACAGTTGAAAAATATTTGTCTTGGCTGCGTGGGAATCATCTTAAGAGTGGACATAGATTTTGTTCTCCCTACTACAAATACAAAATACGTCAGTGCCCCATGTTGACGACACACTGTATTATTATTCATTTTTCATTTAATTTTGATTTTCATATGATATTTATATATTTGTATTTTTTCCAAAATAATTAAATTACCTGACGTATTTCAAGGTGTAGGAAAACAAAAGTCATGTAAATTATATTTGTGATAGTCTATGATCGAATAAAGACTTTGCCAAAATCAAAACAATATTGCTCGACTCATTTCGCGTTAATATGCTTACCATATTTTAACTTTGCGTTTCTACACAACTCTGCGAATTTACCATTCTTTTTCAGTTTGCTCAACGCTGCATTAAACCACTCGATGATAGGACTGTCCTTTCGCGCTCCAACCCCTAACCCATCGAGGCAGTAGAGGACATCCCCGATAGGTTCCAAGCCGGCTGGCGTACCCCCTATCACTCCTGCCTGGTCGTCATCAACCCCATATTCCGACCATAGAAGCAAGAAGGCGGCGTCTATCTGTAGCAGTGATTAAGATTAAGTAACTGGATAGGCGAAGAGCACCAAAACAATCTAATGTCTAATTTTTTCCTCAATTGTGGAAATTTCCTCACATGCGTTGTACAGCAGACATAGTTAAAAGTGTGTTTGTAAATGCCTTAAAGGGACAAAGTCGATAAATTAAATGAAACCATCGAAAAAATTAATTAATTGTCATGACCATTAATTCATTTATACGCGTTGGTTTCATGCATCGTGTCTAAAACCGGGGTCAAGTATATGCATGGTCACCCATTCATTCAGTATCTTTCAACATGTCAAACAATATAAGTAGTATCTCGCATCAAACAAAATTCATGAAAAATGGCCTACTATGTCCCTTTAAAAGGTGTAAAATATCAGGAAAATATATTTGTCAAACATTTACTGTCTACCCGAAGAAAGTATGAAATTTCTCATCAACATCTGAAATGATTAAGAATCGGTGTCACTGCACGCATTTGTCGGCTAGAGAGGTGAATGGTCTAAAATTCGCCAACGTTTTACATTCATGACGTAGCAAACGTTTACGTGATTTTAAGGTTTGTTCCATCCACAAAGAAGATCAACAAATTTTTTCTTCTACGCCAAAAATGAATCCATCAGGTCTGCAGGACTGGCAAATAGTCACCCCTATGTTGGTTGGAAATAGGTCAACTGATTGCACTGTGCTTTCAGGAACTGTATGAAGGACAATATACTTCACCTGTAAGCAATGTGTCTTTTTTGCAACTTATTACTGGAAGCATATCAGCTTTACCTCTTCATTTTTTAGGCGATCAGAAGTTTCGCTTGGGACATCAATGATGAACCATTTGTTCGGGAGGTATGACTGCACTCCTTTTATGTTGTTACGTTTAAGGCAAAGGATGTTGCTATCCCAACCTCTTACAAGGCCTGCGGGAGTAAAAAATAATATAAATCGTCAGTATTACTGGTATGAGTACCTAATGATTGAAATCGAAGGAATGGTTTACAAAAGTTACATGGCGAATTTACTGAAGATGCCAGTAGACGTGTGAACGAGGGAGCCAACACATGATTCTTGAAACCATTTTTGGCATTTCTCAAGACCGTAAATGCTTACAAAACATACCTATTCGCTTGCCGGTAATATCGTTTGGGTCAAAGTTATCTGGATTGCCGACTGGGACGAAGAACCGAGCAGGCCCACGGAAGTCCAACCACAAGTCCGTGAACGCCACGGCTTGGGTTATTCCACTACTTACAGCCATAGGACACCCGTCGAAATGCCTCGCAAGTAAACCTCGAAAATATAAAATACACATAAAATACATGTAAGTAATCAATTATGTATATAAAACACACGAACATTTTAAGATGGATCTACCATTTGTCAAAGTAATTATATTCATTCAGAAACATCAATTACCTACACCTGCGGCGTCAGGGTTTTCTCCAATGCTGACGTCATGGCACTTGTCGAATGTATCATGAACTGTCGTACATTTCTTTCCAGCTTCCTTACAAACTGCAAAAAAGACGGTGATATTTTCAAAAGGCTTATGGATTATGTTTATCTTCCACTTGGATATCTACTTGTTTTCTATTTGAAAGAGATTATAATGCAGATGTGCAGAGGTTTAATACCTAAACCAAACTTGCTGCGTACTTGACAGTATCGCTTAGCCTTTGGGTGTATTGCAAAACTTTTCAATGGAATCGAAGGCGCCAATTTTTGCATACTAATATTAAGCTTGAGTGTTGAATGAAACTTAGGGTCGAAAACTGGCGCTTTGGATAAAGCAGGTCTTCGACAGGATAATCGTGGTGAAAAGCTGGAAGAGACATATTGAGAATGGCCCACATAACGAAATTGCTCCTTGAAATTATCAAATATTGCCTTCCCATAAGCTAATGGACTTAAATCCTGTTTGTCGAACACCATTGTGGCATGTTGTTGATAGCTTGCAACTAAGTGTAGGTAACGCATATTTTCGGCGATTATATAGAATTAAAATGAGACACTATTTGATCAGAAATCCCAAAGGACATTATTATTAGCTGACCATCCAGAGTGTCTTAATAATAAAAAGTCAAGGACTTGATAATTACTAAAATGAAGAGTAGGAGATGTACTTTCTCTAGACACGAAGTAAGCCAAGCTAATGCATCTGCAACTCATACAGAAGAGAGTCGAACTAACCTTCATTGAGTAGGTCAATAAAGAATCCCCGTGTCTTGTGATTGTGTCTTTATATCCAGGAGTGAAAATAACAAAGAGACTTTGTCAATTTTCTTTTCCGTCATTAATGATATCTCTTACATTGTTCTTCAGATGAGAATTCAAATTTCTACACCCATCGTGAGTGATCACTCTTATATTGTTCCCCAGAAGACGTTCAATTCTACTGTCTATTGTCTAATAGACTTACGTATGTACATACGTACGTACTGCGTACTCGTACAAATTACAGAACCACTTACGTTTGATACACTGTCAAGTTTAACTCTTCCTGAACTTGAAAAGTGTATATTTTGTCATCCTTCTCTGATTCAACAACAAAACGTGTATCTTAAATCAATAATCTTTGACTGAAACAGACCCTTAGTGTAATAAGATAAACATACATAAATACATACATACATACATACATACATGCATACATACATACATACATACATACATACGCACGTGCATACATACATACGTACGTATACGTACTCTTACGAATTACGTAATGTACGTGCGTATGTACTTACTGTACTTACGTATGTACTGCGAGCCCTTAATAATTACAGAACCACTTACGTATGATACACTGTCAAGTTTAATTCTTCCTGAACTTGAAAAGTGTAGATTTTGTCATCTTTCTCTCCTTCCAGACCATCACGAATGGTTTTTCCCATTTCTCTCCTCCAGTGATGAAATGCCAACAGCATTGTGGCCAAATCTTCACGCGTTCTCAGGCCTCGAAAAATTGGAAGGAGCGTTCTATCGAAGCCATTCTAAATTGTCAGGAGTAACAGCAGCAGTTTAGTGATATACTTGTTTTCTCAGGACTTTAGAATTGATTACTCCGAGACTACACTGACTACCTGTCTATGTGTGCATTTAGTGTTTATCTATCTATCTATCTATCTATCTATCTATCTATCTATCTATCTATTTTTAATAAATGGTAACTTATTATTATTTATAACGTTCTCCTTTTAGCATCGAGCACTATAATTTTCCACGAGGACATCTATATACTTCTATACACACAGACACAGACACAGTAACACACACACACACACACACACACACACACACACACACACACACACATACATATATGCATTTACATAACACCTAATAATCAAGTAAGACAATGCTTAAACGCACTTTGAGTAATGACGATGATGGAAATGTTCCGTGAAAGATATGTGCAAGCGGTTTTTTAAAAGTTGACATTTGGAGAGGTTTCAATCCAAGTTAGAAAGTTCAAAATGACCGGAGCTGCTGAGAAGACTGGGCAGCGGTCGTTGGGAGTCAGGTTCCGTCTGAGTGTATCTGCTGAAGGCACAAATCCAAAGAACGAAGACAAAATTTTTCAGAACACGATGTATCCCATTTTCTGAGAACAAAATATGATGAAGTTCTAGGAGCCTACTGTACGGTGTTGCTTAAGAAGAGGAGTAATATGTTTCGATGTTTTAGTCTCAATGACAATGCTTTGCTGCTGCGTTTTGGGCACGTTGTAAAGGCTGTAACTGGCCTATGCCCAGCATTATACAGAACACGATACAGCATTGCAAAAGTCCACCTGTAACACTATTATAACAAGGACGAAAGTGGCACAGGAATCATTAGATAAGTTCATGATGATGCACCTGATTTGGGGAAAATGGAAGTGAATTGCAAGGCAGATGTCACTGATATGTTGTTTGACTGTATTGTTGTCGTCACAAATAGCACCAATATTCCTCACATGTGACGCAGGCGTGATTACACTTGAACATACATTGATGACCTCGAACGCATTTGCAGCGTACGGTCATATGTAATCAACTGGAGTTTGACGTTGCTATATTGGTCTAAATGGTCAGATTTGACAGCCGTTGAAGATATCAGAGTGTGCAAATGATACAATCATAAACATCCGTAGGTCAAGGACAGACGTCTTTGACTTAGATTAGTAATCTTTCTTTGAACTACCCAATAAACAACATCACTTCTGCATCGTCTTACCTTATCAAAATGACGAAGTAGCATCGCACGAGCAAGTGGAAGGGGAGCTCGTTCGGAGTACAAAGCTCGAAGAAGGAAACTTGACTCAAATGAACCCCGAGGCGGTGTTGAAAGTTCGCCAACATTATCATAGAGGTGGTTATGGTCGACAGTAAATCCTACAAGCAACTACAACAATGATAATGTCACTGCAAAATCATGTCAGCTGGGGCGAAGTCTTTGTAATATCAGTTGTAATATAAAATGGTGGTAAAGTCTGCCAAACTGAAGTAGACAACTGTCCCACGCACTCACAACTACTTTGCTCAATCCTGCTATGTGCTCTGCGCTAGACACATTATTTTACAACACTCTACTTCGACCATTACTTATGCATTTCTACAACAGCGTCTCAAAAAGGGCAGGACCCCTCTTCGCTTATGGAGATTCCAAGCGGCCCATTAAACAAAATAATAATTTGCTCGCCCACTCACTGATGAGCGAAAGAAATTGCTGACCGTTCCTAGAAGAACACGCTTGCCAAAGCCTGTCGCGTGAAGTGTTTTGTTGGCTGGCCTTGTGATGAGCATTTGACTGATGACATGGGTAATTTCCACTAGTGGCACTGGTAACATTTTCTACAAACAAAGTCGTCACCCTCCAAAAAAGAATAAGCAGGAGTTGGAACAACTTACCGTTAGCAATCGCAGCAAGTGAGACAATGACTAAAATCTGCCATGCTCTCATCATGAAAGGAAATAATTTGTTTCGTCGTGAATGTGTCTGCGGACTAAAACTGACTCTAGCTGAATGGAACATGTACAGTCAATGCGTTCAAATGAAGATTAAGGTGCTTTAAGGTCATCTTCGACCAACATAATGATTTATAGGTTATTATTACATATGTACCACAGTTTACTTGCATCGAAGCGCGCGCGTACTACCGGTATTTGCACTGCAGTGCAAATGGTATTTCTCGCTTCGTTCGTGAAAGGACTGCCGCCAAATACACCGCAGCACTCGTGCAAATACCGCTAGTACGACGCGCTTGCACTCACAGACCATGGGGTTCTGTCATATTATTCTCGACGTGACCTCTATTAGTCCAGTCAAAATATGAAATGACCCACCACAAATTGCAACAGAATTTATTTTTTCACTACTCACCTCAGAAAAACCCATAGAAAAACACATCAAATGTCTTCCAAAATCCGAGGAGTGGAAAAGTGCGTAATTTGCAGAAATCCAAAATGGCCGCCCCGGTATTATAGGTTCAATGCTTTTGGCCACTTACTGCCCAATATTGGTTCGATTTTGGTAATTTTTTTTATTTCCATGTACCTTGTACATTTTCATCATATTTTAGACATGTTTACAAAAATTCCATTGTTTTTATTTACAAAACAGGAACATAATTGTAAAACAATGGTATTCTCACACACTATGTCTTCTAATCAATACTTGTTTCATGATTTTATAAGGTGCAAATGTCTGTAATGTTAAATAAATAAATAAATAAATAAATAAGTAAATAAGTAAATAAATAAATACACAAGGAGTGGAACAATGCCTAATTTGCATAAATCCAAAATGGCCGCCCCCGGTATTATGGAATCAACACTTATGACCACATATTGCGCGATATCAGTCCGATTTGGACAATATTTTTTTTCTTATAAATTGTACATTCTCTTCTAATTTCCAACATTTTTAGGGCATTTCCAATTGTATTTATTAATAAAACAGGCACACAAGTCTGAATTTCAGGGTAAAACAATGGTACACAAACAATGGTACACAAACACACTTCACCTTCCAATCAATACTGGTCTAATTTTGCAAGATGCTAACGTATATGGTGTGAAATATATAAATAAAATTGAAAGTAATCTCAGTATAACTAATACAGAATATGTATCCATTTTGTTTTTGGTTGTTAATTTGCCAATAACCTATTCCCTATTTCACATTAAAAGCCACCGGCTGAACTTACGCATTTTTTAGAACATTCATCCTATAAAAAGTGGGCGGTTTATTCATATCAAACACAGTCAACCTGGTTTGAAGTCTAGTTATATCTAGTGTGTTGATATTGTGTTACCAGGGTACACTTGTTGTCACCATAGTTGTGAAACTCAACATGAGGTTCAATACTAGCCGGTAATTGTAAAATTACCAGTTTCCCAAATGCTGTTTATTTTACCCAAATTTTAGATAAACAGCCGCGCCTGAATTGACAGGGTGTGCCAGCGCGGGAGAGCCGAGCAAAGGGAGAGGGGCTTTAAGTTTCCTGGAAGGTGTACAGATCACATGAGAATTAAATAGTATTGGTAGTAAAGGGAAAGGAACTCCACACATCGTTCATATTTGGGTTGTTTGCGTTTCGTGAATGATATTGTGTATAATATAAGTGTATATCATGTTTGGCTGTTTTATGTAAAATGCTGCTTAGCCATGGCGAGACGTACCCGTAATCTACGTGTCTTGTGTTAATCCGCACTGGCGCGGAGAGATTGCTGTGACACTACGATCCTTTGGCGATACGTTTCGAAAACAGAGTTTTACTTCATCAGCCACTTAAAATTCATTTGTGATTGGTGAGACCAATTGATTGATTGTTAGATTTTTTAATTTGGTAATATGTTGTTCCACTTACGTTTGTTGTTCAAGTAGGGAAGCTAGAATGTCTACAGTTTGATCTCGTTGTGTTTGTGTAGGTTCATGTAACCCTGAGTTTTAGCTATTGTAGTTTTTGTGAAGTCTGGCGCTTATAAGTGTGTCGCCTATATTTCTGTTCCTTCAAATAAAGATATGCGATTATAGGTTCGTTTTGGAACAGTTTTTTTAGTGTTTCGTCTTTTTCAAGTTCACTCCAGTTTTCTGTCAGGGCTTGCTTGATTTTTGTCGTTTCTATGTACGGGCTATATGTTGGTATTGTTGGTGGCGTTATTTCTTTCTTTTTGTTGTTCAAGCAGTCTTTTTCTGCTTTTATGATCTGTCTCTCTGATAATGCTTTCTATTTCATTTTTTTGTATTGTCGGTCTTGTAATTTTTCACTAAATTGTGTGACTTTCTGTGTAAAATCGGTTTCGTTGTTACATGTTCTGATGTATCGTAATGATTCACCTTTGATCAGACCTTTGAATGTTGCTGCCGGATGGCATAAGTTTCTTTGTAAGAATTGAAATGTATCTGTTGGCTTTGTGTGTGTGTTGATGTCGAGAATATTCTCTTTGTTGTATCGACGACCTTTGTAGATTGGTCTAAATATTTGATTTCTTGAGAGGAGCTTTCAAACGAAAAATTGAAAGTAAGATGCAAATTTGTTGATGTTTGATATGAAGTCATTGAGTTCGTGTTGTGTTCCGATGACAGCAATCTCCCCGCTCCAGTGCAGATAAACACAAGACACGTAGATTACGGGTACGTCTCGCCATGGCTGAGCAACATTTTACACAAAACAGCCAAACATGATATACACTTACATTATACACAATATCACACACAAAAACGCAAACAACCCAAATATGAAGTGGAGTTGCTTTACCTTTACTAGCAAAGACGAACAACAACTGATGAATAATTTTGTCTTTCTTGTCTTTCTTTCTTATTTATTTATTTATTTATTTATTTATTTATTTATTTATTTATTCACATTACAGACATTTGTATCGTATAAAATAAAACAAGTATTGATTACAAGACATAGTGTGTGAGAATACTATTGTTTTACAGTAAAATTCGGACTCATGTTCCTGTTTTGTAAATAATAACGATGGAATTATTGTAAAAATGTCTAAAATATGAAGGGAATGTACAAGGTATATGGAAATAAAAAAATATATTAAAATCGGACCAATATTTGGCAGTAAGTGGCCAAAAGCGTTGAAACTATAATACCGGGGCGGCCATTTTGGATTTATGCAAATTAGGCGGTTTTCCACTCCTCGGATTTTGGAAGACTTTTGATATGTTTTTCTATGGGTTTTTCTGAGCTGAATGGTGAAAAAATAAATTCTGTTGCAATTTGTGGTGGGTTACCCCCTTTTTTGGCCTAAAATGACTGGACTATATGAGGTGTTGTGTATAGACAAGAAGCAAGATCACGGTGAAGCGACTATAGGTAAATTGACATAGAGTGTCGCCTAAAGATAATTATAAAGTTTAACGTATAGTCGAGAGAACCACTTTCAAATTCGATAAAACGCATCCTAAATTTATTAGATGTTCAATTTTAACAGAAAACAAGATAGCAGGTGATGGACGCCATCGAAAGTAGTATACGGAAAAAAACTTTGCCCTTTTGTTAGCATGAGAAAAAAAAAACTTTCATGCCCTATACTTACCTCTGGAGGGCGCTCTTTTGGTGAAACATGTCGTGATTGCAAAATGCTATTTCACATTAATGTAATGCTCAGAAATACCATAATTATAATTCTAGGAGAAATACCTTAGATAACTTCTAGTTGTAACTTTCTGATATTGTTATTACCTTTGATATTACAGTTTGTGGCGCTGAACCCGGCTGCCTCGTGTGTGGATGAGCTCCTATGTTTTACGTCTTTTACGTTATATTTGGTGTTCCTAACGTTTTTTGATGTACAAAACCTGTTTGTTTCGGTTCTGTGATACCTGTGACGTCTTGTTTTATGGACTTTCGACTCGGGATAGTACATTTGCAGCCTCTGAGAATGCTTGGACAAGTTTTCAACAATATGGCGTTATCACATACTCCTGACTTGCTTCATGTGTCACGAAACACCTTGCTGTCAATGAGATGGAGTAATACCACAGTGACGCGACAAGCAGCTGATGCGGCACGCAAAATCAGGTATGCAGTTCGACCTCGTGGCAAGAAAGCCGGAGTTCGTCATCGTATTCTATTTCCCATCAAAACTTTGATATCTGACAAGAGAACTGAAGTCATACCATTTCGTCGAAGGCCTGTTGGTATACTCAAAACTATTCCTCGATCTCCTCTAACTTTTCATAAACTGCAACTGGCTGGTGGATTGTGGAATGCTCGGTCGCTGACTAGTAAGGCTGGCGAAATAGCTTCTACATTAATAGAAGAGAAATTGGATTTACTTGCTATAACCGAAACATGGCTTAAAAGGAAAGATGATCCGGTTGTCGCAGATATTCTTTCTGCTATATCTGGTTTCACAATTTATCAGCAACCACGCGCTAACCGGAGAGGTGGAGGAGTGGCACTTTTATTACGTTCTAACTTGAGAGTCACTCATACAGAGACTTATGACTTTAAATCATTCGAGTCACTTGATATCTCTTTACGTTTTCGCAGTGAAATTCTGCGTATCATCATCGTATATCGACCCCCAAAGTCGAAGAAAAATGCGAGTTCGACTAACATTTTTCTATCGGAATTTTCAAGTTTGCTCGAAATGGTCATTGCATCACCTGGACACTTATTGATTATTGGTGACTTTAATTTCCATATGAATGATAGTGAATCTCGCGATGCCTCTTAGCTTCTAGATGTGTTGAATTCGAAGAATCTCAAGCAACGCGTAACTCAACCAACCCATGTGTTCGGACATACATTAGATCTTCTCATAACACATGCCTCTGATCAGTTATTGGATAACATCACCGTCTCAGATGTACTCTCTTCTGATCACAGCTTGGTTCATTTCAATATGAATGTGAAAAGCTCACCGAATTCGAGAGTTACTCGGTTTAAACGTAACTTTCGATCGATTGATCAAGAATCATTCAAAGCTATGAATAGTGCATCGTTGTCGGGTTACCACAGCATCCATGACGTGAATGATCTGTGTACTCTGTATGAGAGAGAAGTTACTAATATTCTTGATGAACTAGCTCCGATAAAATCTAAAACGGTGACTGTAAAACCAAGAGCGCCATGGTACAACAAGGATCTTATGGATCTAAGGAGAACTGTTCGACAATATGAGCGAAAATGGCGCCGAAGTCGATTAGTCATCCATCGCGAAATGTTTGTTGCAAAACGATCAGAGTACTACAGACGTGTTGATGAGATAAAATCGGACTATCATCGCTCGCGCATTGAAGCTGCGGATTCCAAAGAACTGTTTGCCATAATTGATGAGATGACTGGTACGAAGAAAGCGAGTACCAAAATACAGCCCACCAATATCCCGGTTGATCAATTGAGTAGTAATTTTATGAACTTTTTTACTCAGATAATTGATAAACTTAGGGAAAGTCTCAATTCTTGTACTGATACCATTAGCTCAGATTATCCTCCACCAGGTTGTTCACTTTTATCTTTTTAACCTGTAAATTTCAATGATCTTTTAAAGCTAATTTCGCATTCATCTATGAAGTCCTGTATTTTAGATGTTTTACCCACAGAGATTTTTATACTATACATTAACGAGCTTTTACCTTTTATTACACATCTTTTTAACATTTCGCTGTCAAGCGGCATTGTTCCAGACATGTTTAAATTGGCAATCGTACGACCTTTGATAAAAAATCCAGCTCTCGATCAAAATAACCTCAGAAATTACAGACCGGTTTCAAATTTGTGTTTTCTATCGAAATGTCTGGAACGTATTGTCGCAGATCAGTTAAAGAGCTATTGTCAGAAAATAATCTGTATTCAAAGTATCAGTCAGCATATCGTAGGTATCATAGTACAGAAACAGCCCTTCTTCGTGTTCATAACGATGTCATGATTGCCTTAGACTCTCGTAGGGATGTCATTATGGTCATGCTAGATCTATCAGCCGCCTTTGATACTCTAGACCATGAGATATTGCTCCATAGATTACAATGTCAGTTTGGAATATCCGGTCTAGTGATTCAGTGGCTGAGATCATATTTGACAGACCGGGTTCAGCGTATTTCTGTTAATTCAACTATTTCAGAATGTGCTGTTTTAAGGTATGGTGTTCCCCAAGGTTCTGTACTGGGGCCCATCCTTTTCACTTTGTACACTACTCCTTTAGATGACATTATTTCCGCTCAGGGTTTAGAGTACATGTTTTACGCAGACGATTCCCAGATTTATGTTGTTTGTAAGAGTCCTGAGGACGTTAGGTTAGATCTTGAACAGTGTGTAGCGAATATTCGTCAATGGATGACGTCAAATATGTTGTTTTTAAATGATAATAAGACCGAAGTCATACAATTTTCATCACGTTTTCGCAAGGATAGCACAAAACTTGAATCTTTGAGCGTCGGCTCATGTGATATCATTCCATCAACATCAGTTAGAAACCTAGGAGTGTTACTTGACTCTGACGGTTTTATGTCTAGTCATGTAAATAACTTATGTAAATCGGCCTTTTTTGCCTTGTATAAATTAGGTAAAATTCGTTCCTTGATTGATGCAAATACGACAGAGAAATTGGTCCATGCTTTTGTCACATCGAAATTAGACTATTGTAACGGTCTTCTTTATGGTATTCAAAATTATCACCTCGGCAAAATTCAGTCTGTTCAAAATGCTGCAGCACGACTTGTTACTCGTACAAAGAAATTTGAACATATTACACCTGTATTATTTAGACTTCATTGGTTGCCCGTAAGGGAAAGGATTAAGTTCAAAATTAACCTCCTTACTTTCAAAATACTCATTGGCAACTGTCCAGATTACCTTAAGTCATTGATAGATATCCAACTACCTCATCGCAATCTTCGCTCGTCGAATAAAGTTCTTTTATCTAGGCATGATACAAGGTACACTACTACAAACTATGGTCTTAGGGCTTTTCCAGTGGCTGCCCCGATTTTATGGAATGATCTGTCTTTAGATGTTTCTGTCCTAGAGTTTTCAATTGACACATTTAAACGATACTTGAAAACTTGTCTTTTTAGAGATTGTTATAGTATGTTTTGTGATCTGTGATTTTAATTACCTCCTTTTATTGTAGAATGTACAGAGCACTGAGACGAAGTGGAGTGCGCTTTTAAGAAATAAATAAATAATAATAATAATAATAATATCATCACCTCTTTTCGCGTGTTATGTCTCGTTTGATGCTCCGCCCACAATGCAACAGCTTTCACTATAAATACCTTGCCACGTCAGCGTTACGGCAGTGCACCTTTGCGGCCATCGTGGAGTCGCATCACGTATCCCTGGTCTTTGCGGACCTGGATTTGTTGAGTTGGTATGACAGACTGGAATACGTCTATTACTCTACTGTTGTCGACACTGTCATGGTGTACAGCATGAATTATTAGTTGGGGTAAGACGCTAATTTTGTCATGACATATTTCCACCTGTATAATTTTCCACGGTCGGTAAATTTGTGAAGACTAAGGTGACGTGTCACTTGGACTTGACTAGCTGCAAAATTGTAGCGCTACGGTGAGGCGGTCGGTGATTTTTGGTTTTTGCTACTTCGCTCACCAGAGGCGCTACAATGCCGATGGCCCGTTAGAGGTGAAAATAAGCGCACCCCACTGGACAAGGCGTGTTGATGTGAAATGCTACATATTTACTGCATTTGGTCGTATTGATTTATCACTACTGTAGCTGCAAAATTGTAGCTCTACAGTGAGGCGGTCGGTGAGTTTTGGTTTTTGCGACCTCGCTCACCAGTAGCGCTACAATGCCGAAGGCCCTGTAGCATACAAAATAAGCGCGCCACACATGGCGCGGCATTTTGATGTAAAATCCCACATATTTACTGCATTTGGTCGTACTGATTTATCACTACTGAAGACTAAACACTATACTACACTAACCTTGTCGTTTATTGGGTTTGGTATTAGCACAGACACGTCGATCGCGTTCCATAAACATTGAGCGTGTTTCTGGGAGCCGCCATTACCGGAAGTTGGTAATGGCGGCTCCAAGAAATGTTTTTGGTTTTTGGAACGCGATCGACGTATACCAAACCCCATACACGACAAGGTTAGTGTAGTATAGCGTTTAATCTTCAGTAGTGATAAATCAGTATGACCAAATGCAGTAAATATATGGGATTTTACATCAAAATGCCGTGCCATGTGCAGCGTGCTTATTTTGTATGCTTTAGGGCCTTCGGCATTGTATCGCTACTGGTGAGCGATGTCGCAAAAACCAAAACTCACCGACCGCCTCACCGTAGAGCTACAATTTTGCAGCTATCACTACTGAAGACTCAATACTATACTTCACTTCTCTTGTCTTTTATTTGGTTTGGAATTTGTTCAAACACGTCGATCGCGTTAAAACATCGGGCATGCGTTGGGCATCGGTGTTGCTGGGAGCCGCCATTACCGGAAGTTGGTAATCACATCAACACGCCTTGCCCAATGGGGTGCGCTTATTTTCACCTCTACAGGGCCATCGGCATTGTAGCGCTACTGGTGAGCGAAGTCGCAGAATCCAAAAATCACCGACCGCCTCACCCTAGCGCTACAATTTTGCAGCTAGGACTTGACATCGTGTTGTCCGTATTTTGACATTGTATTTGTTCACACCCTCAAATTCTTTGCAACGTACTGTTCGTATACGTTGAACTTTCAAGAAACCTTTCAAGAAACTGCATTTTCTTTTGTGGTAAATATTGTTCTATGTACGAGAGATTTATTTATTTCAATTGTATTTTCAGGGGTTTTTTTGTAACGTCATGTTCACCGAATAAAGGTTGGCGTTCACCTTTAGTGATGTCTGCTGCACTATTATTTACCCGGTCACATTAGGATTAATAGTTTCCGAACTTGGCAAGAAGTGTGTACTGTTTACTAACTTCCACTTGTTTACATTAGAGGACTGTCCGACGTGTACCTAATGACAAGTGACTGTTGTAAGGTGTAGTGAGGCGACTATCAGCTAATGAGAATACAGAGAAAACGCAAAAGAGAACACACTGGCATCTTTGCATCTGACGTAGTCGCATTGGGAACCCATATGACGATTGTCAAAATGTTTATTCCTCTGTACGTTTAGTTGTACAGCCTACCAGAAGCCCATCCAGGATAGCGTTCCATACTTTTGCAATAGATTGGAAGAAAAGCTGCTGACATAGTACGAAACTTGTCACCACTTTGGCCCCTTGACGTTGCAGTCACGAATGTAAAACGTATAACCATACGCTGCCCTCGTGTCCTCTTTGATCCTTTGCAGTATTATCGTAATAACCTCATACAGTAATATGCATTTAGGCACATGTAGGCACATTATCTAATAACCTAACACTTTAATTGATCAAGGTCCTGCGGGACGTTTCACGTTTCATTTGTTGGGATTAATTCAAATTTTCAGGCAGCAGAGAATGTTAATTTTCTCAGGAGGTCGAGATTACCAGAAGGTAGCAATGTCATATTCATAATGGTAACTCAAAAAAGTAACACAGCAGATGGCAAACTTTATGATCCTATTTAGGGGCCGTCGATAACAAAAAGCTGACGCACAAGAAACGTAATTCCTTCGTTTTACTTGAAACGCCCTCCCTCCCCCCTGAAAACGAAATTTCTTATGCGAAATCAATTTCGTATTATGATGCCGTTTCTGACAAACCCATACGCACCTCTTCGTTCCGCACGCCCATCAAAAAATACCGGAAGGGCACATTAATTATATAATAAACTTCAACTTTACGTGTTTTACTTTTTAAGAAAACATTTTAATGTATTTCGCCCGCAGGAAAATGTTTCACATACATGTTTCAAGTTGAAAAAGCATACAAGTTTTTATTTTACATTCATGTTTTTTGTTGTCTTTTCTGTCTCCGTATTTTGTGGTCATTCTGTTCTCGATGAACAGCCAAGGTAGTTTTGCGTTCTCGCTGCAAAGTCGCACTTCGAAAACGATAGAAAATCCTTATGCGATTTTGACGCACACGAAACGAAATGAGCTTTTACCCCCTCCCCCCAAACGAAATAATTACGTTACGTCAGCTTTTATTATTGACGGCCCCTTACCCATCACTATCAGGTCATATTATGATGGTAAACTGGTCCCACTTCATAGCGAAATTTGTAAATCACGCCGATTGACTAGAATATCAGTACATCCTTCACCTGACACCTTTAGGCCAGAAAACCTGGTCGTATAAGTCTTTTGATGATATCTGACGAGGATGAAACGGCAGGATGAAGGTTGTGCGCAAGATGTTTTCTTCTGAACTTCAGCTTGATAGAAATCCTGATAGACTCGTTCACTGCCGCTCAATGGTTATGCATTTAGTTTGCGTAGCCAATCAAAGAATGTGAGAGAGTCTTATACAGAAAAATGTGACAGAAATACTCCAATTAGGCCTAAAAATAAATTTATTAAAATGCACACAAAAGGTTCCGGTAATCATTAAAGCATAGGACCTTACACGGATTTGGGTCGTATGTTGCTACGATTGCTTGAATTAACTTATTGCTACTCGATGAATATGGTGAGTGTTTTGTCAAACTCCCACAAACTGTGCGTGATTTCTTGTCGATCGAGCAGACCAGGAGAGGCGATCAGAAAGAATCACCTAGTACCTAACCTCCAACTACCTCAAACAAAACTAGATTGTATCTAAAAAACCTCTTAAACAAGGTTGAGCCAGCAGAACTCATATATTTTACTTTCCCATTCCATCTCAAGGAACTTAATCTTGTTTGAGTTAAATACCCTATGCCTCATTCTGACGAACATGCAATTTTCAATATATAATATATATATAATCACGTATATGAACATAAAAATAAACACATACACGCATAGTTTTGTACAATTCAATAAGATTTCAGTCAATTCGAGCCATTGATTGATAGCTGGACAATGTATGCAGGCATCTTGACAGGTAAAGTATTTGTCTGTTTCTCTAGATTTGCATCTTTAGGTGAACGGATTTTACAGAAGATACATAGAAGAGGCATTGTTCTGAAAGAACGAACAGACAAAGTGTTGAAATTTGTATTGAATATCTTTGATTGATTTTTACACATTTCAGTAATTTGAAAAAGATAGGTCTTTCCTGGCCAATATCTTGCGACACAATCATAGACGTACTGACACGAAATATAAGAATACAATATCTGTTATTTATGTTCGGTCTTATTTATTTCACAAAACAGTCGTGCATAACATTGCCTTTTTATTCTGCAAACTAATTATTTGAACAAATGAATTTCAACATATTTTGTTTCAAAAAGAATCAGTAGAACAGCAACTACGTTTAATTTCATGAACAGCATAGGCTGTCTACGTTTCTTTTGCCACCTCCATTTAGTAAACACATTCAGTCTCGCCCAAGTGTCCTGGAAGAAGCAATAAGAACAATCGCAATCAAGAATTACAGTATTTAGTGTCATGCTGAGTGAATGTATAATGTACGATGTTCAAAGCTTCGAACAACTTGAAATTGCTATTACATGTATTGTGATGATGTCCTTCAAAATTTAGAATCGGGAAAAGTAACCTGACAAGCACGCTATTGTCGTCATCGGCCAGTAGTCAGTAGCCATTGACAAAAATATAGGAAGGCAAGTCAAACCTGTCCCCTAAATCAAGTATATTTCACATTGAGAAACACAGTCATCTATTTTTGACACTAAAGCTAAATCAAATAGCTCTCATTGCGATGTTTTAATCTATGTATTTGCAACTTGAATCTTCTTTTTTGAACTTGAGACAATCACAAAAAGATGCTTTTGACACAGGTAATTCAGTCATGTGTAAAATGTATGTATGCGTCTTTTATCAGTCAAACCTTACCGTGTTCTATTCGTGCCGTTCTGCATACTTCTGCATACTTGCCGCTCTTCTTCAGTCTTCGCAGTGAAGCATTAAACCATTTAATCACCCGACTGTCCTTGCGAGTTGCTAAAGCGCCACCATCGCCACAATAAAGAACGTCTCCTACTGGCTCCAGACCAACTGGCGTACCTCCAAACACACCTAAATCCTCGTCATCAACTCCATATTCGGGGTTAAGCGCTAAGAAGGCGGCATCTATCTACAGTGGATTAGATGAGACAGTAAACTTAATCATGTACATTGGGTGTCGCCAATTTTCAACGTAACACGCAGATGGACTCTTTCAAGTAATTCTCTGTTAGTTCGAATGTATACTTATACACATGTCACTGAACCAAAGAATTAACAAGTAGATTGCACGATCATGTGAAGCTGAATTTAAGACCAAAAAATGAAATATATGCCCTGACATGCATTGAAGCATTTAAATACCACAGTCTGTAATGAAAGTGGTTTTATTTTCAAGCAAAAAAGTGATATCATACAGCAATATTGAGTCAGGAAAGAAATATTTTTTAAGCGTGTTAAGAATAATTGTAAATCGCTAAGTGCTCAGTCTGTATCGCGATTCTCCAGAACATATCACGTGATGAAAATATAGATACCTCTAGTCCCTACCAGTTCGAACAGAGTGACGTTAGAGGGTTTCTTTCAACGACGTTTTCCTAAGGGAAATAAGTTTTTGAAAATTTTTACCGAATAACATGACCGCGCGTTCAGTGTTGTCTGCAGCTTTAAGCAATGGCGGATGATTAGAGCAAAAAGAGAGAATGGGATGAGCGACGAGCCTATGACTGAAAGAGCAAGATTTTTCCTTCCAACAGCGTTGGCACCCGTAGAGTTCATTAATAACAAATATTTAAGTGCAAACAAGGACGTTATGCTGTACGCGAACGTCTTGAGCTTCTTTTTGAGAAGAAATTAGCACCACTGTTACCGCTACTGAGAATCGACCAATAAACGTCTCAAAATGTATTGTTGCAGTACATATACATCTAAGCACATTAAAAGCAATAACGTGTAACAACACGAGCTTGTGATGTGTTATAAAACACCTATAACCTGGTCTTTATTCACGCTACCGTGACCGTTTATTACCCCTCCTTGCATTGCATTAGCAGAAACACGTCGCTATACCGATCAGCCTACGGCCTCGGGAAATACTAGTAGCGATGTATACTTGGTAATGCATGGCCCTAGGGGTAATAGACCAGATAATAGGTGTTTTCTATACTTGTGGCTCAGAAGTGATACGTATAATCACGATTGCTATTTTCCTGCAAATATAAAGGACAAATAATATTATTAAGGTAGGGAGAGCTAATTTGCAGAGTTTCTACTCCTTTTATCATCTTATAATTCTTATAAAACATACATCTGATAGCAATGAGTATAACTTGTCAGAAACGTGATGTGCTTGAGGATATGCAGCCTTAAACTATCGGCAGAACCACAAACTAGTTTCGTTTAAAGGACTAACCTGCTGATTTTTCACGTTGTTAACCAGTTTATTGGTATCCTGCGAGAAGATTTGATGTGGACCGAGTAGTCTTGCTCCAACCACTTTGTTTTCTTTCAGACAACGAAAGTTGCTCTCCCATCCATGGATAAAGCCTGCATGCAAATTAATCGCGATAATTCAAACGCTACCAATCGGTCGTAAAGAAGTGATGGTATAAATTCTGAGCTTACGTAGCGAGGATCTGTGCCGGGCGAATGCGAAACGATTATGGTGCACATGTAACATTTTGAGTATGATGTAGAGAAACAAATAAACGTAACGATCATTTTAATGTTCCACCGACTGAAACTAGAGCATATTTGCATAAAATATTGTCATTCTGAATGGCAGGGATCGAAAAAAATTCGTGAAAGTGATCAAAATCAGGATCAATAAAATTGAAAAAATGATTCTTATTCAAAATGTAAGAACTTTATTGCAAAACAAAATATTTTATTATATGGCATTTAAAGAGCATGCACTTAAAATTTTCGAACATTTGACACAGCCAGAGAGGATGTTTTCAAAATGTTTAAATTTACACTTTTTCCTTACTCAACTGAAGACTGCACCCAATGCTAAAAGGCGGACCCAACCGATATTTTAATATGGTGTTAACAAGTCAAGAAATTTGATATCTTAAAGTTTGCAAAATGTGATTTTGACCAAAATTAGCGGTGCAACATGCAATGCCACCGGACGTATACAACGTTGTCGTTGTAATATTGATGCAATTTACAGCATCTCTCAGAATAGCCGACCGTGTGACAATGTTCACATTGTTTGTCCTACTAAAATCAATACGAACTCACCTTTATGAAATACTTAATATTAGTGTATAAGCCACTTTTTCGATTAACACTGTATGAAAATCCGAACCTTACCCGTGGCTCTATATTACTTTATAATAAAGTAAAGCCAGCTCGATTTAATCCAAAACGTATGTACATTAAAACAGAACTTGTAACCATATATATGATTTTAACTCTAGATAGTATCGCTAGTCACATTTTCGGAGCGGCAAAGACTCACAAAAGCTCTTTTCGGATGGAAATAAGATGTACTCTTACCTATCTTTCTGCCCGCAATATTGTTCGGGTTAAAGTTACCGGGATTACCGGTGGGGACAAAGAAAAGTGATGGTGCTCTGTAGCCTGTTATCCTGTCTGATAACGCTACCGCATTAGCTAGCTCGCTGTTCGCTGACACTAGACATCCATCAAAATGCTTGGCAAGTAGGCCTTCAAAATTACATGAGAACATGGATAATTAAGACGCTATAGCATCAATTAAAATTGCTGAAAAAATAAAAATGAGAGATGTACAGAGACGTGCGTGCGATCACCCCCAATTGCATGATCTATCTGTATAGGTATATCTGTGCGCACGTTATACTAACTAACTACGTGACTTGAGTACGTGTGATATCAGGCTCTTGAGAAAAGATTCAAAAAAAGGCTTTCATGATGCTGGTAATCCACGTAGGAGTTTGTCGAGTGAACAATGTGCGGGTATTTATAGAATTCTTCTCTGCGCCTTTTTGTAGACATGGTAACAATATCGAAATCGCATATTCTACTTGCTAACATGCAAATCCGAAAAAGTAGTCCAGTGTGTCAAGGTTTGTTAATCCAACATTTCATGACGCCTGTGGAGTTGACTTGGTTGAGTTTGTGAGGTGGCTACTCACTATAACCCTCGCTGTATGCAGATGCAATGTGCTGAGTGATATTATATTATCAATATAGCTCATGCAAAGTTTTTGGAACATCCTCTATGCTTTCCGAGTTGGCATGAAAAGATGAATCCAGTATGTGCGATCTATTGATCTAACTTTGATGAAAAGCGCTAAATTATATTTTCAGTCTATGATCTCTGCCTTTCATAACAATTCCAAGTATATAAGATACCATCGCAGAATTATCCCTCAATGACAATACATGTAACATTACGGTTATCAGTTGTCCCATCTTTTTATACAGGTCATACTATATACTGGATACGAGTGATAGAGTGAACAGAAAACATAAACAGAAAAATCTACGGCACAAACAGATTTTGCTATTAGAACGCTTGTTTTCAATGACTGATTCACAATCTGAACTGCACCGACAATGTAACATGGTAGATGTGGTCTGCTCAAATGATTCTGTCAGCTTTTGACTGCCCTCTTCGACCAATTTGGGCGGCTTAGTAACATTTTATAAACATTTGTCAAAATATATTTAAGATGTTAGCTTTCTTGACACAGTCTATATTTGGTTTGCGTCGACAATCAAGCGTATTTATGTTGGTTACCACTTGACAACGGTTTAAGTAAATTATTGAATCTACATTAGTGAGCATTTTGTTTTCAGCGATACCACGATTCAATTTAATTCAGAACGAGAAATCGTCCTTTTGATATCATTCACTCAAACTTCACGACCATGTCCGAATATTTGGACAAAAATGGTCACGAAATGCTCATTCGTTTTCTCCACGAATCACAGACTACGTCGGCTTACCTTGTCCTGCGCCTTCGTAATCATATCTGTCATCGGACATGTGGCATCTGTTGTATGTGTCGTATACTATCTCGCATTTCTTGTTAGCCTCCTTACACACTGAATCACAAAATGAACATCGGAAAACAGAAATTTTCGTTTGTTTCCAGTTCATTGCTTTTATATTTTAATTATGTCGAGGTTTCCAACTGACATCACTATGGATAGTGGAGGAGTTGTAACAACGCATAAAAGTTACACACTTGACACCTACACATGTTTATTCCGGACGATTTGAATTAATCAAGAGATATCTATGTTCTTATAGGAGTATAAACTTGTCATTAAAACTGATTAGTCACATTTCTAAAGGCATCGTCACTTGCTTTCCAAAAGAAACTCTTCGATCTATGAAATATCCATTAACCAAACGGGGCCGAGAGCCACAAAAGCTGTTACATATACTTACCCTCTTTCACCAGATCTGGAAAGAAACCTTTGGTCTTCGTATTTTCTCTTTGTTATCAACAATGAAAAAGGAAGCTATTATTTGTTATGAGAAATATACACAGCTATTGGCGTTAACTATATTGTATCACTCAAAATGTTATACACCGTTCCAAATTATCGATCAACAATGCAAAAATTATATTATTGACACTGCCCCTCTAAAATAGTGTCGAAATATATTTGCAAAAACCTAGTTCTAATGTCTCAATCTGACCTTTCTCTCTCTTTAGGCTCCTCTTTGAATAGAAACATTTCAATTCAATCAGGCAATGATCACATTCATGTATTAAGTACAGGGATGCAGTCATGTAATGGTGTGTCAATGGGTAATTTTTTGCACAAAACATGTCATTATCGTCATTACCATTCATTCATTCATTCATTCATTCATTCAGTTCGATTATTATATATCTGACACTTACAAATAATACAATGAGATATTCAACAGAGGCTCTGCTTGGAAAAGGTAGACTTTGTCATCACGTACTGTCTTCATCTTGTCACGTAGGGCATTTTCCAATCCGTTTTTGATTTGATTGAACATTATGAGCGTCATGGCTAAATCTTCCCGACCATGAAGCCCTCGAAGGATGGGTAATGCCGGTGTATGAAAGCCATGCTACAGTTTTCAAAGGGAAGGTACTGGTCTCATAAATGCCTGTATGTCAGGTATCGCATATGATACTCTCAAAGTTAAACATTGTTGAAACAAACATAAAATCAATCTCTTTTGGTATATAGGAAAACTCTATCTGTGATTGATGCCTCAGGAATATGGTGAATACAGTTGTCATATTTACACTATATCGTAAACATGACTGATGATGAGAACCTAAAGTACGGATGGAATTGAGCGTAACATGTAAAAATGAAATAAAGAATTAAATAACATCATAATCTGAATAATAACAATAATAATGTTAAAGTTTCACAACAACTGTCAGGTTTTGGTATATTTGGTCAGAAAGAACAAAGATGATATCCGTTGTGATGCCCAAGGTTTTCATAGAAATCATCTACAAGTTGAAAGTTTCAATGATTGCCAATTTCCATCGGAAATATCTTTGATTGCTCGACAAATTGAAAAATAATCTATCGCAGTTAAAAGAACTGATGATTCCACAGACAACATTGGTGGCTGAAAATATCAAATATCAATATCAAAATCATCTTGAAAGTAAATTGAATTGATTCGAAAATTACCTAAGAGGTCCAGCGGCAATAATTTATTTCATATTTTAGTTTTTAATGTCAATTAACCCTTATAATAATAATAATAATAAAAATAATAATAATAATAATAATAATAATAGCAACTAAGCATATGAAATATCAAAATATTTCAGAGAAGTAGATGCAATTTTGGAACAAATGAAAGACATAGCAAATACAATCCTACCTTGTCGAAATAACGGAGAAACATTACACGTGACATTGAAACAGGAACTCGTCCTGACATTAGAACGCGGAGAAGACCAGCTGACTCATTGTCCATGGAGCTTTCAGAAATCAGGGCAAGCTTCTCTGGCATGTCATAGAGCTTATCACTATCGACCATAAATCCTACAGATAACAACTTCAATCTTTAAGGCTACAAGGCAAGCTTGATAAGACTGCATTCTAAAGTCAAGGACAGGCTGACCTAATCTGCGATTTTGCGATTAGTAAGCTTATCGTATAGCAATAATGTGAAAACGTTTCGCTATAAATACTTTTTTGTTAGTCCAGAAACTGACAGAGAGACCATCATAAAGAATACAACTACTATGTGTTAAGTGATAATTTTCTAAACAGGTCTCATATTTAAGTTTGTTGTCAACATAGCAGCAGATGGTCATGATAAGCCTCTGTCCAGGTCATCCATTCCTGCTGTACAGTAAGAATTTCCAAAGTTTCATAGGTGACAACTTCATCGCAGCATAACGACATCTTATTCAACAGAATAACATTAGTTTGGAACGTACCGCTAACCAAACGGCCTAGGGAGAAAATCGTAAACGCCAACCACAACTTCATCGTGACATCTATGTAATAGTCAAAGTATCGCCACCTGTTGAATGTTGAAACACTGCTCAATGGACTGTAAAGTTTTTGCAAATACCAAGATGTTTTATCGGAGTAAACTTTGCACTGCAGATAATGGAAGTCATTTGTCAACCTATATTTCAACGCCATTTGCATAAAATCAATAACGCTTTCATAAACGTTTAAGGATAATATGGCAGATTTTAGTTATTGTCCTTCCTTACGTCAGTTATTGACCAACGCAGCTGAACTTGAACACTTGCATTTTGTCCAGTCTAATTTGATAACCATGTAGCTTTTCCTTCTGAATCTCGCAGTATTTGTTAAGAAAGAATAATCAAAAGATTATTGGCTTTATGTGGCTTATCTGTCCCTATCAGTCATGGGACTCACTTCGACTGATTTATCAACTCCTGAATAAATCTGTCTTTTAGAACAATGTACTTTTATATGAGTACGTTATAATCAGTTCACATCCTTCAGTAGAGCAGACTTCAGATAAGGGTAGGTGACCAAAAGGATAAGGAACTGACCTGGTCGTTGTCTGAATTTTACGTCCATATCGCGCATAGTCTAGATTTGTTTAAGGTCTAGACTGCAATTGCGCACTGTGCCTTACAAAGCAGAGCTGTAGAAATACATTCAATGCAGGCTGTCCAATTGTCCAGCGCACGTACTAATTTTGGTCGCAAAAAGCTGGCATCTAAGCATGAGGGGCCTATACACTTAAGTTATATTGCAAAAGTTGCAAAATTATGTACTTGACTTACACGAGCCAAAATAAAGCATTGAAAGTGACCATAACAAGACTGATTTGGTGGCCACGTCGTGAAAGAGGGCATTTCATGTCTGTGTTTAGTCAAACATCTCTCTCGTTTTCAGTGTCTGTCTGCCCGTCTGTCACTGTCTGTCTGTCTCTCTCACACACATTCTTAGATACACGCAATCTATCTTACTCTGGAATGCTATTCGTTGCGTTGATTTCAAATTAATACTCCCTACTGATACGTTTACTAGCACTGCAGTGGGAGAAGAATTCAATGTGAAGGACAATCTATCGCGTACGTCAAAAAAGGTAATTTACACGATCGTATGCACAAAAAGTTAACTAACGTACGTTTGTCAAGCATGAAATATGGTAATACAACTTATTTGCGACCACCGAAGCTGTATCCCTTGATGACAATATAGTACTTGCCCACTTGTAGCACTACTTTTTAATGAATAGTTTGTCGGCTTTGTGAACATTTTTGTCAACTAGCCTTGATGCTATCTATGCTTATGATTGATGAAATGAGTACCTTTCACAAGTGGCATTACTGACATTTGCTCCCGACAAAGTCGTCATCCCAAAATCCACCAGGAGATAGGAAACAGACCGTTAGACATCGTAAGGACGGAGACAATAAAATCTGGCATGCTTTCAGAATAACCTTAAAGAATATTACTGCATGTGGCTGTTGACTTAAAGTGACTGAAGCTGAATGGAAGATAATTGTACCACAGTGAAGATAAAGTGCAATGAATGTTAAACTCCTTTGTGTAACATTATCATTTACAGGTGAACGCTAACAGGATAACATCTGTGAGGTTAACTATATACCCTGAAGCGATATCTCGCTCACAGATCTGTATCGGTAAAATGACACAGTACCTCGCCTAACGACAAGTAGTCTCTCTGTGATCGTATGTGCAAGCGAATCGAAGTCTCAAGCAAAAACTGATAAACAATTGTATCAAATCTACCACACACCCTGGACAAAGGAGATACGACGGCTGATCAGAATAGAAGAACTTTCCGCAAGCAACCTCTGTCGGGATTGTAATTGAGATAACTCTGTTGTTTTCGAAATTAACGTATAAATATGCCCAGCCTCAAATGCTTGAACTTTTTTTTATGCCCAATACCACTCGTAAGTTGTTTAATGTACATTCAATGGACAAAAATTGAAGGTCGACGTCAAAATTATACGTCGGGTTTTAAAATTTCATTCATTGAACAAGACCGAATACAATGTGATAAAGAAAGTGACTAACTTATTCACTTACATAAATTCTTCGGTTTGTTGAGTTGATACCTGTAGAATTCGACTGCTAACCATTAAACCATTATTTTGATTCGAAAAACTTTAATCCCGCCGACCAAGATGCATTTGTTCACTCAATTTTGAATGAGAAGACCGGGAAAATTCCAAGAGGTGCGGATGGCCAGTAATATTGTGTTCATATTACTAAACGCCAGAATCATAATATCAATAGCCGATATAGAATGCAATTTGCAGAACAGCCTGGTTTTCATATTTAAGGATCTACTTGTAACAATATTTTCGTATTTAGTTTTCTTATTCCGCTTGCTAAAACATGTGTAAATACAAATTTTAAACATTCGCCTTGTTACCAAATGTATTGTGTGCAATATGCGATATTACTGATAGTTATGACTTAAGTACAACGTACCTCATATCAAGAGTATATAGTGAAAAAATTATAGCATACGATTTTTCGAGCAAAAACGCATATGCACAAAATGGATATGCACACAACATAATGAAGATATCTGAAAAATACACAGACAATGTTTACATGCAACAACATACACACGTATATTTGTCCTTCTCTTTGCGTGATTAATGTACAGAATTGACAGAAGTGACATACTAAGAGCATTGTTCGGAAAGAGAGCAACTTAAAGATTTTTGAAATTTTGTGCTGAATACTTTCGATGGATTTTTACACATTATAATAATTTAGAAAGCAAAAACAATCATTCCTGATCAACATTACCAGAATCAATCACTGAAGTACTGAGAGAAAATGTAAGAATATCCGCATCATTTGTCGCGATTTTGGAATTGATTTCATGAAACAAAGTCTTACTTTGCCTTGTTATTTCAAAAACGAATTATTCGGACTAATAAAGGTTTTACGTATCGTTAACAAAAGTGCTGAGCAGCAAATAAGTTGAACTTCCGTCAACTGCATGCATTCATCTCAATAGTCTACTTCTCGTTCACGAGCTCCATTTCGAAAAGACATTCTGTTTCGCCCATGTGTCCTGAAAGTAGCAATGTGAACATGCGTGATTAGGAATCACAATATTAAGTTTCATGATAAGGAAATTAAAAACTTAGGATTACGAAAGGCTGAGACCAGGTCATATTTCTGTCATTGTGATGTTGTCCTGCAAAGTTTTCAATCGGGATAAGCTATCTTTTAGGCATATATTGCCGTCTGTAGTCAGTAGTCAATAGCCATTTGCAAAAGAATGCAAGTCATATCTATTTGCTTAATAAAGTATATTTCACAATGAGCATTATCTTTAGACGCCTACGAAAGGTGTATATCAAACGATCCTTTTTCGATGTGTTGATCCACATGTTTGAAACTTCGTTTTTAAAATGATTTCATGCATTCTGAAAAAAAGTTGTCGATATCGAATATTTGAGTCATCATTTATTTTCTGCTATTATGTTTAACTAATATATCATACTCTGTCGAATTTTTATCGCAAGTGGTGTTATTGATGGGGTGGCAGCGGTGGCTGTAGAAGTAGCATTAACTACTCTCATAAAACAAAGTCAAGACATCATGGTGGTGTAAAATTTGTTTATGTATAACCGCAGTCCCTCTATTGCTGAAAAATGGTATAGGGACAGTGGTGTAACCTCGTTCACCGAAACTTACCGTGTTCTATCCGTGCTTTCCTGCAGACCTCCGCATATTTACCACTCTTCTTCATTTTACGAAGAGTTGCATTAAACCATTTCAACACCTGACTGTCCTTGCGAGTTGCCAATGCCATGCCATCGCCACAATGCCATACGTCTCCTACTGGCTCCAGACCAACTGGTGTACCTCCAAACATACTTAAATCTTCTTCTTCAGTTCCATATTCGGGGTTAAGAGCTACGAAGGCGGCATCGATCTACGGTGGAGTAGATACAACCGTTACCTTAATCGTGTACAAATTTGGTTACGCTAATTTAAGTAAACTTAATCGTGTACAAATTTGGTTACGCTAATTTTCAATCTCACTCGCAGATGGACTCCGTCAAGTAATTCACTATTAGTTCGAATATGTGGTTATACACACGTCACTGAAGTAAAGAATTGAGCTTGTGTAAAACATACCTAAATCTTCTTCATCAACGCCATATTCGGGGCTAAGTGCCGCAAATGTGGCATCAATCTACACCGGATTTGGGACAACAAACGTCTTCATATATATATATATATATATATATATATATATATATATATATATATAATGTGTGTGTGGACGTGTGTGTGGACGTGTTTGTGTGTGCGCGCGCGTGAGCGATCATAGAAACACTTTATTATGTCGTATTAGAGGATATTCAGTCTCAAATTGTCAGAAGGTCATTGCTTACTTTAGGAAAACGGAATTAAAAAAATATTTTTGCTCAAGGTCCCACCTTCTGGTTTCTAAAGCTCTTAATCAGTTTTTGGGTATCTTGCACGAAGATTTGATGTGGTCCTTTTAACCTGGAGCCGACAACGTTGTTTTCTCTCAGACAACGGAAGTTGCTCTCCCATCCTATGATAAAGCCTATAAGACAAAATGATGATTTTTGAAATTCCACAATGTCATGAAGAAGTAACGACATGAATTTCGTGCTTACATAGCGAGGAACTGATCCAGGTGTTGGAGCATCAATTATGGCAGCACATGTAGGATTTGTAAATGTAGAGAACAGATCATAGTAATGGGTCAGTAACTGAATTGTTACAAAGCAAGTGTAAACCTCAACTATTTCAGTGTCTCCGAAAAGGTAAGCGATTAACTGCACGATCCTTATAAACTTGAATTCAAGATATCACATGTGTAACAGAGAACCTTAGGAAGACAACTTCGCCAATTCTTAGTTCAGTATACCTACTCATCTTCGTAATATTGATAAAAAATAAATGCTGACAATGCTGACATATTTATAATAGATAAACAGTGTTCATTAATGCAGTAACTTACTAATTTGTCATACTCGACATTGATGTATTGGCCATATTAGCGGTTAACACTTTAGCTTGAACCCTATGTTAGTGTAAACTGAGAATAAAGCCAGTATGATCTATTGAAAAAATTAATTATTAACAAATATATATTTGATTTGCATTCCTACATGTTTTTTATGGTTTGTAACAATATTTGTAATAGTTAAGGAAGAATGCAGCTCAGGGACAGATATTCAGATTTTAAAATTGTCTTCCGATCTACCACTTTGAGGGGGGTTCATTTTTAAAGCGATCGAAGAAAGAAACTTTTCACCGTCTTAGTTTTTCGAAAATTGAAATTGTATTTTTCTCCATAGAGTTAACACTATGTTGATGGGCATTTTGAATTGAAATTTTGGTAAATTTTAGGGTCTTCGTTTCTCTTGTACAGAAATTGGCACAATTTTGAGCAAAAGTTTAAGTCTTAAACTTTCAACGCGCATACTACCTTAATACGGTTTTGTCTTTTTTAAAAACAACACAACTCAAGTCTTAATAGCAGCAAAAAGTTCTCACCTATATTTCTACCAGATATATCGTTCGGGTTAAAGTTACCAGGGTTTCCAGTCGGGACAAAGTAACGAGATGGTGAACTGTAACCTATTAGCATGTCTGAAAATGCCACCGCATTCGCTAGCTCACTGTTGGCTGACAGCAGACATCCATCATAATATTTGCCAAGTAAGCCTTCAAATAACATAGGAAGATGGATGAGAGGGAGAGATGTTAGAACATATGGCTGGACAGAAGAGGAATGGAAAGTTGAAAGGAGATGAATCGGATATATAGAGCAGCTAACTTCATGGGTGTAAATCCTTTATTAGCTCCCACTTTGTGTGTATTGTGTGTATGTGGTATATATATATATATATATATATATATATATATATATATATATATATATATATATATATATATACTATATTTAACTATATATATCTATATAACTATATAAGTTACAATTTTAAAAAATTGCTCTTTTAAAAAGGTGCCTACCCCCTTCAATTGGTAAATAGAAGCTCCCAACCCCCTATAACATGTGTTTGTTCTGGACCACTTTGGGGATGAGAGCGTTTTTTCTTTGGTTTGAAGGCTTCAGACCCATTTTGAGCGAAGATGGTGGGGGGGGGAGCATTAAACCTTAGTTCATGAGCCCTGGGCACCCGTTGTTGCATTTTGCACCAAAATCGCGCCCGAAGTAATAATAGCAACCTTACCACATGCCTTGTTCTTTCCTATTATACATCCAGTGGTTAGGAGTATTCCAAAATGCACAGCAATGAGGAAAGGAGAAAAAACCCGCTGGTGGCTTAAATTGAGCTCTGTAGAGCCTTGTGGCCGAAGATGCATTGCAGAGTTTTGTAAATTTCACACACAAACTAAGAAAGGATCGTGCACGACGTCTTGCTATGTATGTGGTAAGTGGCGACAAATCGGTTATCTCTCTGTGGAGGGTGTGGCTACCAAAAAGACGTCTCAAAACTATGATATTGAGAGCAATGGGCTCTCGATAGGAACAAAGGGTATTTAAAAAGGAATACGGCCGGATGGTGGAAATTGAATGCCCTTCGAATTGAGGTTAGGTTTTTAGAGAGAACTGCCCATCAGCTATTGGCTATCTGTTTTGAGAGTAGCAGAAAAAGGAGCCACCAAGAGCAAAGGGGGTACCCACTCATCACTTAGACGAACCACCAAGCAGGCATTTGACATCCATCTACAGAGTAACAGCAAAGGGGATACCTACTCACCAGGATGCTCCTCTTGAAGCCTGCGCCTATCCCTAATCAAGAGGACATTAATGGACATGGGCTCACCTTCATTTCCACACATACCATAAGGACCTAGCTGCGGAGCTGGAAGATGGGTGTTTCCTAATGACATCATCTTTGGGCTGATACCTTAAGCTTTCTTGGACAGTGTAATACCCCAGATCAGACTGAGACTCACTGAAGATATTGGGGACCATGGCAGCCTAAAGTTCAAGTTGGCGATGAAGGTCCTCCCTAGGCTTGACAAACCAGATGATTTCCCAGATTAACAACAGCCTGTGTTCTGCCACAAGCAAGTGCTACTCCTAAAAGCATGTGAGATTGATGAGGCACTAGAAATGGTCTTCCTGCTTCTCCTACTGATGTTGGACAAAAGGACATAGCTAGGGGCCCAGGCTAATTGATTAATAGAGTTACCACCGTCTGGCTGGACATCGCTAAATACCATTCCCTTGGGGGCGGCTCTTACATCCTACTGCAATGAGTCATAGAAACAAGAACTTTCAAAAAAGATGATAACTCCCTCCGCTGGCCATTCCACTCTGCTTTGCTTCCTGCAAAGCATCATTTGGACAGGCCATCGATGTGCCCCATCAAGGACGGGCTGGACGAGGCCTTCAACAGCATCAATACTCCAACCCACCTGTCCCAGCCTGGTAAAGTTTAGAGATAGGAAGGCCTGGCATGTCTAAGGCCTGGACAAAGGTGTCATTGTCTTCCACAATCTGCAAGCAGCTCACGAAAATGGCGCGGATCGATGTTATGTTGATTGAGGTGGCTTGGAAATCCCCTACACATGGGAAATCCCCTACACCCATGTGAAGGACTTAAACCAGATCTTGAATGACCAGTCAAAGAACATCAATCGCAAACACTTATGCGTACGTTGATTCATGGCTAAACTAGGCAGGACCTGCTTGAGGCCCATGAACCGGAGTGCCAGGGAGTTGGGAAGACAGGGCTGAGATGCCAGAAGAGGGCAAAAAAGCAAGTCTTCAAAAACCAACACAAGCAGCTCCCCGTCCCTATATGATCTACTCTGACTTTGAGGCCCTAGTCACTAAGGTGCGTGGAAAGCCCCTTCCCCTGTGGCCAGTAACACCCAGGTAATTCAGCATCATCAGCCCTGCAGCTTCTGCTACATGGTTGTGTGCTACAACAGTGCGACAACCCCATTCCCCTGTGGAGTACAGAGGGCCCAATCCAGCAGTGTTCCTTAGAGTTGTCTAAGAAGAGGAGCGCCTGATCAGGCAAACCTGGCCGCCCCCAAAACATTGTGTATGACCTTAGAGGACTGCAAGGCCTATTGCTCAGCCACAACCTGCCACATATGCCACAAACCTCTCATCAGAGACTCTGTTCACGACCACTGCTATGTCAAGGAGCAGTAGCATCAGGCACTGCACAGGAGCAGGAGGGCCCCCTGCGATCCAATGCCTTGCCACAACGGGCGGTCAGGCTACAGGACAAGGATGTGCGTTTTGAGTAGTACAAACCTAGGGCTGTCAAAGTGACCCCAGCCCAAACTTTGCCTGGGGTCTTCAAAATACGGAAACAATGCTCTCATCCCCTAAAGTGGTCCGGAACAAATAACTGTTTTAGGGAGTTGTGAGCTTCCATTTAACAATTTAGGGGGTAGGAACCTTCTTTAAAAAAGAGCTTTTTTTTTATTTGGTAAAAGAAAGCTCCAATGGCCTCTTCAAGTGACTCTGGATTTTAGTCTTTTTAATTGCGTGAGAGCCTCTATTTGCCAATTTGAGAGTCCCACAACCCACTAGTGGTCCAGAGAAAAACATTCTGTAAGCTACTAGCCTGTTCGATTCGATACCAAAGTAAAACATTCCGTATTAAAGTACATACTTAAAATTTACAAAAATTTCTGATTATTTGGAAGTGAATATTCACAAACTGCACGTTATTTGTTTTCCATAGTATATGAATTATAAACTCTACTACATCGCATTACCTCGTCCTGCTCCTTCATAGTCATATCCTTGTAGATCTGATGTGTGGCACCTGTCGTATGTGTCGTACGTTAACAAGCATTTCTTGCCAGCCTCTTTGCACACTGAAGAACACGAATAGACATTGAATTTTCTTCAATATTTAGCTCATTACCTTTGAATTTTAATGGCTCTATACGTGTACGAGGACGAACATGACTGTATACAGTTGAGTAGTAGTTGTAGTGGAGAACTATTTACAAACACATTTGCTACTTGGAAATAGGGGGTGTCGTCCCTTGATTTCCTAAACAAGTTTACGATAATAAATAACTGCAATCTACGATGAGTAGATTGTGAAAGAAAAAAGCTATAACATCAACTAACCTTCTTCAACTAGGTCGGGAAAGAAGCCTTTGGTCTCCGTGTTATCTCTTCATTATCAGCGATTAAATAAGAAGAGAATATTTTCTTGAGTGAGAGATGCAAGTAGTAATCGGAGTTTTTAACTTGTTTTGTGCCTCAAGATTAAAATTTTGTTACAAAATCATTAAAATCACTGAATGACTATGCAGGATTTCTATCATTGATATCTCCTTACTCTTGACTCGACAGTGTCTTTGTAATTCTATATACTTGTATGGCAATGTGACTTAATTTATTTTGTAACCCCTAACTGACCATCGCAATCATTCAACAATCACATGTACAGGTTTGCATAGAAACCAGCATAAACACAACCTTGCAAGGACGTGTCGTAGATTAGAATAATTCGTCATACAAAGCATCATCATCAGCATCATCATCATCAGCATCATCATCATCATTAGCATCATTATCATCGTCAATTCATTCATTACAGATGTACACGATATTCTCTTATCACAACATCTAACACAGAGTTAAGTTAAACGCCACTCACAAATAATATATTGAGGAATTCAATAAGGGTTCCGCTTGGAAAAGATAGACTCTGTCATCTTGCACTGCTTTCCGTTTGTCAAGAAGGGCTTTTTCCAATCCCTTTTGGATTTGATTAAACATAACAAGCGTCATGGCAAAATCCTCCTGCCCATGCAGTCCTCGGAGAATGGGTAATACAGGTGTATGAAGACCACGCTACAATTCGCAAGGGAAGTAACTGGTTTGTTATCAGGTACATTGGAAAAGTTTAACTGTCATAGACACCGCAGCAATATAGTGATCACAGGCTTTACATTATATTGCCATATGTACTTGATCGACGGTGATGAGAACCTTAGAAACTGAGGATAATCTGTAATTATTAGATATATAATGTATATAACAATCAAAATATGACGGACAGCAGCTTTAAATTTTGTCATAAAAATAACACCGAACGGGCATTTATAGTCCTAACTAACAAAATTGCTGTCCCGTTTGATGGTCTATGTTTCCATAGCATCCATTTAGAGCTCGAAAGCATACATTGTCCCTAAATTCCATTAACAATAGCACTACCTGCTACCAAAATAGTAAAATAATCGGTTTCTCAAATCACAGCAAACAAATTTTATCTCTGTTTCCATGCCACATGCTTCAATGTTAGCTATGTTACTTTGAATTTGTATTGTTTTGTTTTGATTTTCATTAAAAAATTCAGAAGTGTTTACTCACAAGACGTGGCTTAGCCAAGCACCCTATACAATGGCCAAGATTGCACAAAATTATTTTTACTCCATGTAGGACATTTCCTGAGACATGTCATTTGACATTTCAATGTAAGCAGTCACATGATATGTATTTGAGAACCAATAAGCTATGTGACTGTGACAGAATGCCAATAGCTCGCTATCATAAGAAACTCACTTATTGGATCAAGAGTCACAATCTATTTTTTAAGGGTAGGGTCACATTGGCTCATTTCCTCGATTATTTAGCTTTGGAATGGCAAAAGGATATGCCATGCGAACACAATATGATAAATGCGAGTATCAATCGAAGATTTTAGGATCCAAGATGAATGTATGATTAATAATCAATTCTGACTAATTTCACTTGCAGTGAACTCAACTGCGCATCCTCATATCAGCAGACTTTACTGAGACGTGGCTGGAAAGATCAGGGCAGCAAGAACGCAACACAGAGTGGCTTATGCGTTCCGTGCGTGTGACGTTTTGCACAGATTCGGATAAAGACGTATCGACTTTATTGCACACTTCAATTTATATTCACACAGTTCCATTGACTAGAGAACTTTGCTTTTGAATACAGTGATAGAAACTTGAAATACTGAAATTTCAATATGTGTTTTGTATCACCGTACAATTCTATGGTGGTAATCATAACAAACGAGCACGTTGATTTCAGAAGTTTGAATCTTATGAGCATAGCAGCGCTATTGTGATGTCTGCCGTCGTCTTAGATTCCATATGATTGCCTTGGTACTCGGACGCTGTTCAGTGCAAATTTTTTTATCCTGTTTTTTACTTAAAATATCTCAAAATCAGAAGGTATTTGATAAAAACAATAGTAACAATGCTAAATGAGAAAAACGTCAGTATTGAACATCAAGTTTTGTTCTCGGAAAAGATGCATGTGAAAGGTGGCCTTTTCACTTAGAGCATGACTGCAAAATAACAAGAGAATGCGTAACATCATCAGAACATGGTCAGAGCGCTCAGAAAGTGATGATGTTTACGTCCATATCCGTTTACGTATGCAATCTTAATCTCTCTACGTGTGACAGAAAATTGTACAAGGTATGGTCATTGATTTTACAATTGATTTTACACCCATGCACTCAAATCATTTCGTCGCAAGTTGTATTCTGCAATCCTTTGATAAAATCTCGAAAATTGCTGATAACCAATTATGTGATTCAGTTACCCTCAATAACATTATTTGATCACTCATGGAGGTAGTAGAGAAGGAGTCACAACTAAGAGGAGATCAAAGGGACCATGTGTTTTGCCGCTGTTTGCCTTACTAACTACTCCATTAGCACCAACGGGAAATGCGAACGCGTTTTCTCGGATTTAGGAAACAAGATTAAGTTCGTTCGGGGTCGTTCGGGTGTTTCGGCTGTCCCTCGGCAGTTGACAATTCTTCAAACATGGCGTCACGTGTTCAAGCGTCGCATCGGGAAGTTCGAGTCGTTCCACTGATTTTGATGTACACGATGTTAAAGAGGTCGAGGAACAGATAATTGAGGAAGGGAGCTTTTGTATCTGCAAATGCGCGGAGACTGAGTTGATGATAGCTTGCGATTACACAAAAATGCCATACATCGTAGAGCAGCATTGTTAACACGCCAACTTTTTCCAAATCCAGTTCTTGGTTCTTGCCGTGTTTTATCATGTTGTACTGGCATTAATGATAAGGTTAAATAAGAAAGCATAGCTTTTAACTGCTACGTCCATGACTTTAATGAATGGTCGCGATATAAAAACAACACGTACGATGCATTGAAACAAAGCGTCGCCTATGGCGTCACTGGCGTCGCGTCATAAACACCCGGGAAACGCTACAAGTTTAACCCACGCTCACGGCAGTGCTGCAGTCCGCTGCACCATACTCAGTACATGATTGAAAAGTTCGTGATCAGAACTTTCATTCTAACAAGGAGAGGTCCCTGCGATCGAATGTAAAGTATATAAAAAACGACGTTAAAATTACCAAGATTTTGAGAATGAAAAACTTAAATTCCTTGTAACTTCACTTTTCGTGGACGGAACGTGTCGGTTCTTACACTATCATGACGCACTTGACCCAAGCTACGCAAATACAGTCTTTGCGCAGACGTTATGACACTGTGGAGAAACTGAGTCGCATTGGCAAACCCAGGTTAATTTCACTCGGTTCGGTTGCGAAGGTACCGTCGGCAACGCACATGGCGGAAAGGGGTGTTAAACAATGGACATAAAGGGATTAAACCAATGGTGCACAATAGTAATAAACGTAATTATCTCAGTTGTGACTCCTTCTCTACTACCTCCATGGATCACTATATGAAGGGTTTTGCCCTAAAACTTATGATGATGAAGATGATGATGATGATGATAATAATAATAATAATAATAATAATAATAATAATGATAATAATAATAATAATAACAATTATTATTATTATTATTATTATTATTATTATTATTATTATTATTATTATTATTATTATTATTATACTTTCTACAAGTTTAGGGGCTATAAGTATTATATAGAAATCTAATAATAGTTCATTGAGGCTGTGTGGGAATTCTGATAGAGAGGTGTTGTATATTTTAATTTTTCCATAGGGGTGACTTCCCATTGATGTACGTGCAGCGCAGTTTTCTTGCATCAAAAGTCTCTCTCTCTCTCTCTCTCTCTCTCTCTCTCTCTCTCTCTCTCTCTCCCCTATGAAAAAGATTTCCAATATAAATTAACTGTCTCTCTGTCTCTCTCTCTCTCTCTCTCTCTCTCTCTCTCTCTCTCTCTCTCTCTCGGCATGGCAGTGAAATTGCCATGCTGCGACCACCGAACGAATATTTTCCATACATTAGGGGTAACATTAAAAGTTCATTATATAAATCTAACCAGTGTAGTCTGGCAGTGTAGTCTGGTAGTCGCGTTCTTCTCTGTTGGAACATGCGCGCGCCCTTCAGAGGCGCGACTTGTCTGGTTCCCTGCCCCCTTTCTACCGTTGGCTGCGCTACACTCACGAAAGGGGGCAGGGAACCAGACTAAGGCGCGACGCGATTCCCAGAGCATGCGCAATTGAGAGTGCATGCGCGTGACAGTAGAACGTCTCGTGCTATCGTGTCGTTAGCTTAAAAAATGATGGAATGTCAACAGAAACTGGAATTACTGCAGAGAATACTTTTCAGGATATCACATGTGAGTGTCCTAGGTACCAAGTAGGACGTTTAGGAAATCCTTTCAGAACTTCACGCCGCCTGTGGCCATTTTGTGGAGTATAAGCTTATAAGCTTACGTAACTACAGCGTAAACAGTATTTCCACTTTACATATTGCCGGAACATATGCGATGGAAATGTTTGCGTTTCACGTCGTTCAATTATTCAGATGGAAATGCCGCTCTCTACTCCAAACTTTGAAAAAACAGGGTGACAGACTTTGGAATGCTAACTGTTGAATAACAATGACGTAATTTAATGGGAAGACATTTGTATTCGAGCACGGCTACAGTACAGTTTTTGATTCGAGAACTCTCATCATGTTGGATTCACTGAATTCGAAACAGTCAGTTCTATGCTCAACAATCCAGAGGGTGAGTCGAACTCTTTCCTATGTCCATGTAGAACTTGTACAAAAATAAGCGAATCCACAGGCCTTTGGCGAATCAATAAATGCGTTTTTCACCAAGCTGAAAGGTGGAAATATTAATTATTTTGTAGCACGTCAGTAGTTTGATATGACTAACGCCTTTCACAATAATACTGGCTATTCCATTGAGCATCGTGCTACAGGTCAAATCTTATTCCCCGGTTGATATACATATGTAGAGATTTTTATAGACACTATTCTATAGCTATTTACATTTCTTTATCACTTTTTGCGGTTTTGCGGTTTCCTTGTTTTGTTAGCCGATTAGCCGGCACACGCCAAAACGACTAGTCTTTGCGGTTTTCTATAATTTTGAGTTGGCACGCGCCAAAACGATTAGTCTATTGCGCTCGTATTTCTGGGCACGTATAGTCTCACTATTTACCTCCGGTTGGTTGGTAACCGCAGTTTAATTGACAGCCGATTCTTTATATGTAGGGTAAATTGTTGCAATAAGTGTTTCCTACTACGTTCGCACAAGTGAGAGCCCTATACTATGTCAAGTAGGGCAGTATTAAACGTGATATCTTGTAATATTTCCCTTGTCTTGCCTGCTGGGTTTTTAAAAAGTGTTTAAAGGTATACAGGCACCATGTTCAAATTAAGCCGTTGCTACCATGGAAAGGGATCTTGCTAGTCATAGAGTTTATGGGGTCACCCAGGTCACCTTAAAATAATGCACCACTACATGGTCATAATTTTACTATAGTTAAACAATCAGAAATAATTTGTCTTCATTATTCTTCCTGGAATGAGACAAAGAAATCATTAATTGTCAATCCATAAAATAAATAAGTACCAGCGAATCTTGGGTGCTAAGGGGAATTGGGGTCACAAAATTAATTTTAGATACCAGTAGAATTAATTTTATCACATAAAATTAATTTGAAGGCATAAACTTAATTCGATGAATGCCAAGTTAGTAATATACTACATAACACTTATTTGAGATGACTGCATGAAACAAAATTAAAAAAGCTTGAAAATTATTTCTGGTCTATATAAAATTAATTCTAACACACTAAAATTAACGGAAAACATAATTTTGACCAGAATGGCCCCGATATACATTATCTTTATTATTATACACCTGCGTCTGCAATCTTTGGAGTTTTCTTCGTACAGTAAATTTCGGTATCAGAGGACGCAGAGTCCAATAACTTTGCCGCGGAGTACAATAACTTTTGGTGTTATTGGACACTATTTGACATTTGACCTCAAAACACCATTACGTCAATGCGGGGAAATACTTCTAAACATTGGGTACTTCACAACGTTAGTAGTGGTGAATCAAAAGCCTGTGAATTCGGGTGAAATTATGCTGCCGGCCTACAATTTCTCACACGTACACTGCACTGCGCGGGTTTGAAATTTCGTTCTGTGCGCTTAGCGGACGCGCTCAACGCGTTCTCAGTTTGCTCGCGATCGCTCAGTGCAGTGCGGGACGGTCATCCCCAAAAAGGCTTTAATTTTGATTTTTTTCGAGGTAAAATTGGATTTAAAAAGGTATATAATTATAAGGTTATTCCCAAAATACTGGGATTTATGTCCGAGTACATTTTTAATAGGAATAAGGGAAAAAGGAACACTTTCAATGCCAAAATAGTTACCATGGCAACTTGAAACACTAAAATAAGTATGGTTTCTGTGTTCTCTGACCCGAATTCCCCCACTAAATAATTTTCATATCAATCATAGTAACTTTTCATGGAATATTGGAAAAATTGATATTTTCAACCCCTAAAATGGTTACCATGGAAACATGGGGCAGTGAAATCGATATCATATTTGGTCTTTTCGACCCAAAATACCCTAATTGTGAAATTTTCACGGAAATTGAACCTATTATTATTCGCGTTATTATTTCTATATAATACTTATATTAATTAGTTACAAAGCATTAATATCGCGTTTTAATTTGAATTTGAGAGAACCGTTGTCGCTACTCTATGAATCATCATGTAATACAACAAATATGATCTTACCTTCTGAAAATAACGGAACATCATTGCACGTGACATTGAAACAGGAACTCGTCCTGACAACAGAACACGGAGAAGACCAGCTGACTCATTGTCCATGGATCGTCCAGATGGTAGGCCAAGCTTCTCCAGCACGTCATGTACATGATCATTGCCGTCCGTAAATCCTACAGGCAAAACAATTCAATTTGAAGACCAAAAGGCAAGCTTGATAACACTGCACTCTATAGTCAGCACTCGCTGACCGGTTTTACATTCTTGCAATAAATATATTATACTTGTAATGAGAAAACATCACCATAAAGATTTTTTTGTTAATCAGTAGCATTCATTGAACAAGCTCTTAGTTGGTAGGGTGAATAAGACACTGTTACATGATAAATAGTCAAACAGGTCTCAGATTATATATGTGTAGTCAATACAGCAGTCGATGGTAATGATTTGTCTTGGTATATGTTCCTGACAGGACAATGGGGATTCACAAGAAATTTGCTATCGTCAACTAAGCAAGAAAGTTGAATCTTCAGAGTAGTACAAAACATACCGTTAACCAAAAGGCCGAGGAAGAAACTCGTAATCACCAAGCACAACTTCATCCTTGCACCTGTGAAATGGTCATAGAAACGCTACCTGTGGAGTGTTTGTCTTAATACTGTCAATAGGCTGTCAGGTTTTCAAATACTGAGATGTTTTATTGAAGTTGACTTTTGCACTACAGATAATAGAAGTCCAAAAAAACAATGATTGAGTCATAATTTATAAAATGATTAAAAAGGAGACTTTAGTCTCTGTATTTCCTTACATTAGCAATTACCGATGCACCTATCCCTTGATCACTTTCCTATCTAATTTAACATTAATTAGCATAAAACTTTTCCACAAAACTGTTCCTTCCTATTCTCACGAAAACTGTGGAGAATGAACAATTAATAACCTTTGACTTCATGTTGTATAACTGCCAAATTAGTCGCGGGATAAACTTCGACAGATCTATCCATCAAATCCTGAGCAAACATGTTTTAGAACAATGTAGGTTTTAATAAAAGTACAAAACACTCAGTTTGCATAAGGCTAGGTGACCCATAGGTCATGATACTGACCTGCTTTTGTCTGAAATGTAAGTCCATGTCACGTACAGCATTGTTTTCGTTAAAGATCCAGAATACGATTACTCACTCCGCCTAGTAAAACAGAGCATTAGAAAGTAATTTGATATAGGCTCGGAAATCCACGAGCCCTCAATTAACGGTCGAATTGTGTCGAATAATTGGCATCAAAGCATTCCGGGCTTCATGGCTACTCGATATACACTCGAGAGTTGCAAAATTAACTGCAATGTACTTGAATACCTAAATACGGCACAGGAGGTACAGATATATTTCTTAAATTTATATTCGATTGTAATTTGTTGAAGAGCTGTCTCTTTCTCTCCGTCCCTCTTTTTCTCTCTCTGTCTCTCTTTCTGTCTGTCTGTCTCTGTTTGTCTCTGTCTTTCTGTCTCTGTCTGTCTGTCTGTCTGTCTGTCTGTCTCTGTCTGTCTGTCTGTCTGTCTGTCTGTCTGTCTCTCTCTCTCTCTCTCTCTCTCTCTCTCTCTCTCTCTCTCTCTCTATATATATATATATATATTTATTTATTTATAATCCCATGGTATTTTTCTCTGTTTGACGTCATCGTATACGGGTGTTTTTCGCGGAGCCGTACAACTTCGAGCCGAAGGCGAGAAGTTGTGCGGCTCCGCGAAAAACACTCGTATACGATGACGTCAAACAGAGAAAAATACCATGGGATTATATATTTATCACATGAACAGTCTTCTTATTTTTCTTTTGACGTAGATGGATCAAAATTATCGTAACAAATTGCATGAATTTCGTCGCGCTTTGTGTTTTACTTACGCGGATTACTTTCATTTAAAGAGTAAAGCGGCCCGTCACCCAGGAGATACCAACTGGGATCGCCAGGTACGACGTCCACACGACTCGACTGGAGCCGAGACGTTACTGAGCCATTATTAAAATAACGATCGTCGGTATCTCCATTCGATTCTCGGGAAAAGCTCTTGTTTCGACTTGAAATTTCGTTGGACAAATATGCCTTCTATGTTTCCATGTCTGGATTTATCGGGTCACCTTTTTGTAGAAATAATGAGCGAGCTAGCACGGCATCGATCACAACAAATCTGTTCGTGGCGCGACGCCTGCATATATGAAAGGTCCCGTGAAAGAAAAAAGTTCCGGTTGATGACGTACAACAGGGGTAATTCGGATTTCTTATCCGTCCTGTTCTACGTCACACAGGTGGGAATTCGGGCCAGTTCATGTGATAAATATATATATATATATATTCTTTGCCAATGGAAGCAAAATATAGTGCCCAATACATTTCTGCAGGGCGATTATACTGGGAACTGTGGAACTTATAGCGGTTACTCTACAGACTTTTTCATGTTCTAGGCAATCTTCAGGAGTGAGGCTTTGGTGGGAATAGGACTGTTCATTGGACAGCAGGTGGGTTTGCATATGTAAATTTGACGGCCAAAGTTGTGTAAGGTGTGGAGCATTCGCGCAGAACTGGTTGCCCTTGCTCAAGGAATTCGTGACCGTGGCAACAGGACCGATGGGGACTCTGATCTATGAACAACTTGGATGGACTCTAGAGTTTTCTCAAGGGCAACCATATCTGCACGAAACTGATACACTCTAATTTCTAAAGACATTCTCCTTTCGTGATTAACTCAATAGCAGTCCAAAATCTTATGTCAATGGGTTGGTATATCGGGAAACTACAAGTTCACCAGCCTTGCAAAAAGGAAGAGCACTTACAACTTTCATAAGAGGCCCCTGAGTCAGAATATAGTGAAATATACAATATCTTAATCCTTGATATTGTGCCACCGTTCAAGTTACTATGCAAAGGGAACACAATCTATTTCTAATTAAATTATCGGTATTCGAAAACCAAACACGTACAATGTGACTAAAACGGACACTCATACAAGCGATTCATGGCCATAGCAAGAGGGAACAGATCTGGACTCAGAGCTGAACTATGAACAACTTTGGACAGCATTTAGCGAACTCGAGATGATATTAACTTTTATAGATACGTGTCTAGAGTTTTCTGTTCAGTACAAACAGTATTGCCGGCTAATCATTTAGGCTTTTGTATCCTTTCATTAGTGTGTAATGGATACATTTACATACAAAACTATAGCAAGCCAAGAGTCGCAAACTTAATAAAACGTGCGTACTAAAGTTTGATGTTGTTAATCTCAAATTTCATCGTTTGTAATCTAACGTTTTGTGTTTACGTCCATAAACCCCACCGTTATTCAATAATGTTAGTGTTTATATTATTAAATATTTTTTGAGTTTTGTGTATCTATGATGTAAGTGCATATTATATTTGGCTGTTTTATGTAAAGAGCTGATTAGCCATGGCGAGACTCTTATAATCTACATGTCTTGCTCTTAATCCGCATTGGAGTGCAAAGACTATGTGACACTGCGATCCTTTGACACTAAGTTTCGAAAGCGGAGGTTTCTTCATTAGTTGCTTAAAATTTATCTCGTAATCAGATCCAACGGAAATCAGAAAAAACATTGCTTCGGAATCTCGGAGAGAGTGGCTTTGTTTTTTTATTTTTGTTTTTTTTTTGTGGGGGTTTGCCGTATCATTCTCATTTTGTCTCATGAAATGTAATGTCCGCCATTTATGGTGAAGCTGGAGATCCCACACTGCGCCAATGTATCTGACGGTAAAATTTATTTTTGCGTTCAAACGGGTTTTTAAAGATTTTTTCAAAAATGGTAGCATGTATTTTGTCAGCGACTTTTTGACTGTGTAATCGTTTGATGGTCTTTTCTGATTTAATGCTCTGCCGACTGATTCAGTTGCTTCATTGTTTGGTGTATTGGTGTACATTGACCGTGGCTATGTCTTGTGTAACTGATGTCGCACGGGCCTGAACTTTGATGACTATCTCAATTTTCAGTTTAAAGTCTGTTGTATCATTGATGTATGCTAGTTGTTACTTCACGTTCTTTTGTTTTTTGTTTTTGTTTTTTTTAAGAAAATAGTCGGTTAATTGTAATATGTGAATGGTTGGACTGGAGGTCCATATATCTTTCTTTCATAAATATGACTTTGTTTGTGTACCGTCTATTTACTGTCTGTTCTGTGCTGTTTTGTGTCTATGTCTACAACTATTGTCTTACGAATTCTGACCTACTGTCATTGGATTATTGATTGGTATGATTGCGATTATTTTATAGTAAGGCGTCCCATGAACTTAGTTCCTTGTGGTGGCATGTTGTTTGTTTTTTGTACTAGTACACTACTGGTGTTCTTATTTTACTGTTAATTGGAATCAGATATTCGTATGTGTGGTAATCGATGTATTGTTATCGTACATGTTTGTTTTGAGATTGTGTATGTCTGTTACGGTTTGCTTTATGTCATCTGTTGTTAATTTAAAGTAGTATCGTTGATCGCCCTTTGCTGCCGACATTTTCTGATGTAATCATGAGTGTCTAGAACTGCTGTTCCTCTTCTTTAATTGTTATCTTCTTATTTTTTATGAATATAAACATACATATTAGAATAGAAATACAAAAGTGAGAGCTCCTCCGGGAGGAGGTTATTATCGTACAGTTTGTTGCAGTGTGTTTGCAGTGTGTTTAACATTCATGTGTCGGACCTGAAGGTTTTGAAAGTGCGTTGAAAACAACTACGTTGTCAGCACAACGAGTGATACCACTCAACAGGATTCAATACGGTGAAGCTTTACAAACTTTGTATATCATAAAAACTACACATGTTGATATTCATTACTTTCAAATGTAATGGTCACAATTGCCAGCATTTTCATGAGATAATGTGCGAAATTAAGTGTCACGACCCAAAACAACGTGACAAAGAAATGAACCGACTTATTCACATACACAAAATCTTCGGTGTGTTGTGTTAATACTTACCAAATTCAGCTGTTGACCATTATGTTCTTTGGGAAAACTTAAATCCCGCCGAGAAAGATACATTTGTTGTTCTCGATTTCGATTGTGAAAGTTTCCAGAAGTTCGGATGGCCAGTAATAACATGTTCTCATTAATAAATATCAGAATCATAGTAGCAATGGATCGTTTTGGATGAGCTTTGCAAATCCGACTGATTTTCACTTTGACTGGTCAATATCTGTAATATTTCGGGGGAATCAAATTTCGTTAGTGAAGGAGACATACTTTGTTAATGCTCTCGCTAGTTCTGTTGAAATACAAAATACCACCTTGCGACCGAATTTATTGTGTATGGTATGCGGTATTATCGTTAAGGAAGATGAATTTTAGACACAAGAGAATGAGGAATTTACAGAAAATTAAAAAAAATACCTGAAATAATTCAGCTTCTATTAAGACATCTATAAGAGAGTTATCGGTGTTTGAAAATCAGAGTAAATCTATTCACTACGATGTACATGGGTTTGAACATCTGACGATATTCTAGAAACGCGACTCGATAGCTACTTTTACGCACCATGGATTAAAAGACACTTAGAGTAAAATGAGAACTATGTTCCTCATATTACAATCAAATTAGGAAATAGTCATAAACATCGTAAAAAGTATTTCTCATCAAAGATGACATAAAAACCTATCATACTATCTATTTTCTAAAAGCTGAGAATTTATAGTTTACTCGAACGATGAGAGGGTACATCTATTTAGTTAGTGGGGAACTTATTTTTTGTATTAATGCTAAAATTGATATAAGTTAACAACTTGATACTACTTTATGAAATGTCATACCTCATTTGAAACTAGATTATATAAGGAAAAAAGCAATTTGGTTTGGATTATCCATTCTCATTTAATATGGTAGAGGTTGAAAGACTGGCAGAAAAGTGAGGAAAATCATGATAAGCCAAAAATGAGATGACTCTTATTCAAAATGTAAGATTTTTATCGCCAAACAAAAATGTCATTTTGGTATTTAAAGATTATAATGTGAAAATTTGCCAAATATGATCCAGCCGTCGAGTGAACAGCTTTTTGAAATGTTGTACATAAGGGGAAAGAGAAGCCGGGAATTTGGGTGTTTTGCATTACATTTGCATAAACCTACACTTCTTTATCGTTAAACTCACGACTGCTTGTCATTCTAACATGTGACCCTAACTATTATTTCGATCTCGGGTTAAAATTTTAATGAACATCAAAAAAATGATTGCAACGCAACCTTAAGATCTCTTTTGATTATGAAATAGAGAAATAGACAATGTATACAGGTGTCTTAGACGCACATATTTGTACTTCTCGCTACATAATAAGTGTACAGATTTGATTAAAGTGATATACAAATTAAAGGGCACTGTTTGGGATGACAGCCGCTGATAAGGGTTTTGAATTGTCTTGAATCCATGAGAGGAATTTTAACATGTTACAATGATTCAGAAAATATGAAGCACTCTTTCCTGATGAATATGTGGCAATGCACTCAGAATGTACAGAGGAAAAACGTACGAATGTGTGCATCATTTTGTTGATTTTTTTTTATTTATTTCATACAACGAAAGTCTCACATTGGCTTGTTACTTCAAGGACGAATTATATGAACAAAGAAAGCTCTGTATATCACATGTGTTTAAAAACGAAAGAAGCAAATATGTTGAACTTCTTTTAACAGCATTCATCTTAGAAGTCATGAGGTCCATTTAGTAAACACACTCGGTTTCTCCCAAGTGACCTGAAAGTAGCGATGTACACAATTGCGATTAAGTATCACAACACTTAGTTTTATAATAAATAAATGAATCAAAGTGTGAGAATGTTGAAAGGCAGAGACAACTTGACATAACTAGCATTGTGATATTATTCTTCAAAGTTTTCTATTGGGGTGACCATTCCTTAAGGGCTCTGTCAGACCTTGACGATTTAGCCAGCGTATGCCAACTTATAAAAACTTCTCTAAAACGCTGGCTTGCCGAACTAACGATGTATTTTTCAATTTTGGACGTCGTATACAAAGCGTATTCATAATGTACTCATAGTCATAGGTTTTAAAAGAACGTTTTGGAAACGCTTGACAATTATCTCGACGCATTTCGACTTATGAGTAACTTACAAGTAACGCGGGTGAACGTGTGTCAACGAGCGCATAACCTACCTAAAACTTATGGCCCGCATGTGCGGGACGTATGCGCCATACGCTGGTATACGTCGATAAGTTTTGTGCGTGCACGACAGTTTTCGACGACCTCGCCATACTATGATTTATCACATACATAGACCCAGTTATCCCTATAGTATGACGTCACACTATAGGTATATGACTACGATGAATCCATATTCCACATGTGGTGGATAAGGGACCCGGACTACTTTTAAAACGTAAACAAAAAATCAGCTGTTCAGAACTTATTTTCAAATCCCTGAAATGCAAAAGTGGGAGGGTAATGAAACATAAGGAAATATGGAGTATCAAAATATATGTGCAGAATACAAAATACCGTCGATACTAGAATTTTTATGAATTTGTGTTTCTTCGTCGTTGATTTCGATTGAAACGTTTGATTTGTACACCGCTGACATTTTAATACCGTATGTGTTACCGGCATTTTGTCTACCTCGTCAAAATTACCCTTCTCGATGTCCATCAAACAACATAATAAGCATAGCCGATAACCAAAGACACGTACCAATCGTCGCTACAGCAGTAAGAATGTTTTCTGAAGCAACATTGACGGGTTTCAAGTTCAACATCACGATCAATGCTGCCGCGGAAGTCAACCAGTCGAGCCCCCGGGGCGAGCCGATGAAGCGAAGAGCGTACATTATTTCTGACAGCAATGACGATACTCCGGACTTGAGATTCATCAGAAGAAACGCTAGTTTATTTTTCAAGAGCGACAAGTTCACAATGTTATCAGTGCATTTAAAGGTGCAAGCTGTAGACACAGAACAATCATGTTGAAGGTATAACTGTATCACAAGCTGTTGTTTTGTCCATGCATATTGTGCATCACGTTTCCTGTATTGTAACTTGTTATTGAAGTTCCATCGTCTCGCGTCCGAGACTCGTTGCTTGTATGTAGTCTTACCGATTGAGTCAGAGCCGAACACTGTTCTTCATTATATTAAAACACGCCCACTTTATTCGTAAAATATTAAACATACAATTGACAATTTTGTAAAACATAATAATTGTTAATTTTGAAAATTCATACAAACTTTGCAAAGCAGAATTATTTAAATGATGTTCGAATATTGACAAAAATAACCTGTTCTCGCCAGCCGAGTGTCGCGACGTCCCGCTTGTACGTCCAATAATTTTATGAATGAATTTTCACTAAAGTTGATGTTATAGTAAGTACCAAATAAATACCTTGCATTAAAAATCCATAGTCTTTCCTATTTCCGCTTGATTCGCACAGAAAAAGCCCTACGAGAGACGCTAATTATCCATAGGAGCAGCCTCGACATGTTGAGCTGACCGCAGTCAAGTCAGCTGTGACCCAGCCACGACCGCATAACACAAGCGTATGAATTCTTGTAAAATACTCCCTCTTGTTTTTTCCCAGTAATTCTCATTCCTTGAAGGTTTAGTCACGGAAAACTGGGGCTATGCATGTGATAAATATATAATTCCCCCGTATTCCTCACTCGTGTGTCTGCGTCGCTGACTCGTGATTCCCCGAATAAGTATACCAGCGTATTCGACGTACGCCAAACGTATTAGCCAAATTTTTCATACGTTGGCTAAATCGTCAAAGTGTGACAGGGCCATTAGGCATTATCGTCTGAAGTCAGTAGTCAGTAGCTATTGACACAAAATGTAGGAATGCAAGTCAAATGCATCTGCTTAAACATGTATATTTCATATTGATTGCAATCACTCTAAAGATATATCAAATATGCCTTTTTGCATTATTTTGAAATCCATTTCGAAATTTATCTTTTTTTTAATATGACTTCACGCATCTTAAATAGTTTATGTCGATATCGAGAAATTAACTCATTATTTCTTATTTATACTAAACTAAATTCTATGTACTCTGAGAATTTTTATTGCACGTGGTGGTGGTAGATGGTATGGATATTTATTATAGTGACATTTGCACTCGCAGCTCTCCGCTGCAACTGAGACAAAATATAAAATGCAAAACTGTAAAAATACAATACGTGCAACCAGCCCACACCTGCTTACAGGTCACTTCGAAGCAGTAAAGTACAATAAATTAGCACTGGTGATACAAAAAAGTTTTCCTGACAGTAGAAGCTGCTTCAACAAAGCGTGCTCACGGTCTACAACAATTTGTTAATAAGAATTTTAACTTTTCAGGGTCTGATAAGTCACTGAAGTTTGCTAATTTTTCTATAATTTTGTCATATAATATTCTGCGATGATGGTCATATGCCTTACAGTAAAACAGAAAATGCGTTTCAGTTTCTGGGGTACGCAAATCACAAAATTCATACATTCTATCTTCTACGTCTAGGTCTTGAAATCCACCCATTTCAATACGCAAGGGGAGGGTACCTGATCTCAACTGAGCAATGAGAGACCTCTGGCTCCGACATAGATTTACCTTCAGGTACTCTTCAGGGCCATAGGTCTCTTAAAAAGTTACGTACGTATGTAGCTTGGGTTTGCTCTGTACAGAGCTAGCCCATTCCTGTTTAGTGTGATTATATAATAGGTCCTTTACCATAGACAAATTACATGATACGACAGAATTAAATATGTCAGCCCTTCCTAATTCATTGAAAACATCATAAACCTCTGAGGACCATTTATTATTATTAATGTTAAGATCAAAAATGAACACTTTCTTCGTGAGCCTGTTATCAGGAATCACAAGTAACCTGTTCCACATTCTTATCATATTCAACTTCCGTCTCTCCCGTGAAGAGGCCCATCCCGTATCTCCAGTATTGGCGTGAATGGAAGCAAGTAGTGGTAGTAACTTACTCTCCTAAAACAAACTTTAAAACACCTCGTTATGGTGTAAAAAATGTGTATGTATAGCCACAGTCCCTCTATTATTGAAACGTTGCACATGGAGGGAATGTAGTGTAACTTTGTGTTCATCGAACCTTACTGTGTTCTATCCGTGCTTTTCTGCAGACCTCCGTATACTTGCCACTTTTCTTCAGTCTACGCAGAGATGCATTGAACCGTTTCACCATCTGGCTGTCCTTGCGTGTTCCTAGTGCCACGCCATCGCCACAATGCAGAACGTCTCCTATGGGCTCCAGCTCAACTGGTGTACCACCAAATATACCCAAATCTTCTTCATCGACTCCATATTCGGGGCCAAGCGCCACAAAGGCAGCTCAATCTACATCGGATTAGAGACAACAAAGTTAATCGTGTATAAATAATTTTGAGAAATTCGGGCTCGTGGAAGGAAAGTGAGCCACAAAAAGTTGGGTTTAAGAATCCTACCTTCTGGTTTATAAAGTCGTGCAGCAGTTTGTTGGTATCTTGCGCGAAGATCTGATGTGGTCCCTTTAACCTGGCCCCGATCACGGTGTTTTCTTTCAGACAACGGAAGTTGCTCTCCCATCCATGGATAAAGCCTATGGACAAAATGGTGATATTTAAAACGCCACCATGCCATGAAGACTTATCAACATAACTTTTGTGTTTACGTAGAGAGGACCTGATCCTCGGGTCAGAGCATTAAATATGGCAGTAAATGTAGTATATTTAAATTTAGGGAAACAGGACAAAAGATCGTAGTAATTGGCCAGCAACTGCATTGCTAGCAAGCATGTGTAAACTCCAAAAACTTAAGTGTCTCCAATAAGTAAGCTATCAACTATACCACCTTTATAAATCTTGAATTAGATACATCACGCATGAAATAGTGTACAATAGGTAGACAACTTAACCAATTCTTGGTTTGTTATACTGTCCTCTTCGTAACACTGTTAAAGTGCCGACCATTTGATAATGCAAACATTGTTTCGATACGAACACTGTTCATTGCTGTCGTAAATCCACAATTTGATACACTGAATATGAACGTATCAGGCTCGCTTATGTGATATATCCCCGATATAAATGAGCTGAACCTCAATTGTCACTCTATATTAACAGCAGGAAGAATCACGAAACTCTTTTTCGAATATGAGATGTATCAAAGCTCTCACCTATATTTCTACCAGCAATATCGTTCGGGTTAAAGTTACCAGAGTTTCCAGTGGGGAAAAAGAAACGAGATGGCGAGCTGTAACCCGCTATCTTGTCTGTAAACGCCATCGCATTCGCTAGCTCACTGTTCACTGACAGCAGACATCCATCATAATTTTTGGCAAGTAAACCTTCGACCAACATAAGAAGATGGATAAGAGAGACATAAGAAAATATAGCTTTAATAGACGAGGAATTGAAAACTGTATGCGACCATACCATTCACAAAATGCACATGATTTTGCCATAGTATATGAACTACGTCGTATTACCTTGTCCTGCCCCTTCGTAATCATATTTGTCATCGGACATATGGCACCTGCTGTATGTGTCGTATACTATCTTGCATTTCTTGCCAGCGTCTTTGCACACTGAAGAATATAAAATTAACATTAAAAAAATCTGAATTTTCTATTATGTTCATCATCTTGGCAATTTAACAAGATCAGTGTTTAGAGGTATACAATGACTGACATGACTGTATACAGTGGGGGGGGGATAATTTGCAGGGACGCTTGAAACTTTTACATGTCAGGTATTCTCTATCATTTCACTTATCTAAAACACGTTCTTTTTAAAATTAGGAACTTGCTTCAAAAAATAACCCTAACGTCAAAAAATATCCATAATCCGTAATGGGCAGATTATTAAAAAATGTCTCATAAACTAACCCTCTTTAAGCAGGTCTGGCAAGAAGCCTTTGGTCTTCGTATTCTCTCTGTAACTGGCTCCTGGCAAGGGTATCGATACAAACCGGTCCGAAGCTCAGCCAAATTAATTTCTCGAGCTGGGGCCACCTGGTTCGAATTTGGGGTTGGCTTTGTAAGTATACAACAACAGGGAGCAGGGTGTGAAATGAGAAACCACCACACTCATATAACATGAAATATACTCTGTATTGCTAATTGCAACACGTGCAATGTTGATAAAACAAATACTTCAAATTGTTTACAAACACTGTTTACAATAACAACAACGTCAGAGAACTGCTTTGTTCTATTACTGATAAACCGTAAACATCAGTATCGAATACAGACTTCAAAAGATGTAAAAAAATCTCTGTACTGAATTATCAAAACTGCATTCAGTTGAGACTATGTCATCGAAAACTATATGCGTTGAAGTGTTCATCAATAAACATTGAAATACCTCTGTCCGCACAACACTTTACTAAAATGGTACACTTGACTCATAAAAACACTCAGAAACTGTACTCAGAATATCAAACGTGACTTGGGGTCTTGTATGAAGCACGCGACAAATGTCCGTATTGATCACACAAGTTATAGTCTGCACACATGTGTTTCGTAATGGAAACTTAGTTACTGAACAAAATGGCCGTCGAAAGTGCGCCCTCAGTGGCAGTCCTCTATTTTCTTCCTTTTTCATGGGCAGGGGCGATTGATAGAGTAAACATATAGGTGGTGGTTACTAAGTAATGTGTTGTACTAGGTCAGTTTTTTTTATCACTATTCATTAAAACTGTTTTCCTATATGCAATTATGTGATAAATAGAGAATATAAAGCTTTTTTTTTTTAATATAGCCAAATATGATGACATTCCCCACAATTGAACAATTCACAGACTTCAACCTAAACACAAACACACATGACACAACTTTACAATAAAATGCTCAGTGCAATAAAACAATTATTTCATCAAAGTTGTGATATTTTATTTCAACGTCTCATATTTAATATCACATATATACAATATTTATGGCAAATTACAAATTTACAGTTGATCATTTTCTCAGTCATTCTTTTTGTACACACCTCTCCGTGCAATCCTGGGTTTTGTATGATCTGGATGGACTAACACATGGTGGTCCTTCATTAGACAAGTAATTTTTTTAAATCATCACCAGGCATAGTTTGAAAATTTAGTAGATGTTTGTTGAATTTCTGGTGAATGGCCTCAATCCCCTGTTCAGAAAAGAAACCCAAACCACGACTGTATTCCCTAACCCTCTGACCCACGTGGCACTCTAAAAGGTGTAGCTTCGGAAACACATTTATTTCTGGGAATAAAGCCCTGAAATGCTCCATTAGGTTTTTGATACTTGATTCTGTGAAAAAAGGTAAAGAAGAAAAGATTGGACAAATTAAATTATATGTAAAATCTAGTCTTTGTAAATTTACACAAAATGAAATCAAACTTTTTTACTGAACACATTTATCATAAGCACCTAAATCTCTGTGGGAGTGTTGAAATATTGTCAACAATATTTTATTCAGGTAAGTATGTTTATTTTGGGTCAAAAAGTTACCTGTAGAGAAAAGCAGGAGCTAATTACACAAACTAAAACACATAAAACATGTTTTCCCATAATTACCATATTATATGTAATGCACTTCAGTAATCCCAAATACAGAAAAATACTGAAAATTTGTTTCTTCATTTCTGACACAATTATACTACAAAGTATGATACATTATCAAAGTAATTGCATTGTATGTATGTATGTATGTATGTATGTATGTATGTATGTATGTATGTATGTATGGGTGGATGGATGGATGGATGGATGGATGTATGTATGTATGTATGTTTGTATAGATGTATAGATATATGTATGTATGTATGTATGTATGTATGTATGTATGTATGTATGTATGTATGTATGCATGCATGCATGCATGCATGCATGTATGTATGTATGTATGTATGTATGTATGTATGTATGTATGTATGGGTGGATGGATGGATGGATGGATGTATGTATGTTTGTATAGATGTATGTATACGTATGTATGTATGTATGTATGCATGTATGTGTGTGTGTGTGTGTGTGTAGGAGTGAGCCTCGTAGCCCTCATACATACCTAACAAAGTAATTTCCTCATCAGTCAAGTCACGACTAACTGTATATATGTTGTGGCACTGACTAAAGTAGGTAAATAGTGGTTGGTATTTAGCAACGATAGCACGAGCCTCATGCACCAACTCAGGACAAACCCTCTCTGTGGTTTTTACGACACTTTCACACAGAAGACTGACATTTTCAGGCTGTAAATGAGTCAAAATCAATAGACTGAGAATTGAAAAGTACTTACTCTTTGAACTCCAATGAAACAAGTGTACTCTGAACATGGCACTGAAACAAAGCATGCTGGTAAAAGATTATAGCATATTGAAACAAAAAACTATGAACAGTTAGTACTGAAAATAAACCTGTAACAATAAAATCTTTCAATTCAAATAGAAATACTAAACCGTGTCTAAACTGAACATGAGACTGAAAATGCTGTTCAGTTTATAGAGGTTTATTTTAAATTGTGTTTATGGGCAAGGACTAAGATAACTGTTAAATATGGATAGTATTCCAGCTTGGATAGTGTTCAGTTTAGACAGGTTGTACTCTAAATAAATTGGAAGTTAGACATGCAAACAGGTCAACAATTAACACAAAACATAAACAAATCTTATATATTGATAATCTGACGGAAAAAACTGGGTTAATCAAATAAATTGTTCACCCTAAAGGTTCCCACAATAAACTCTCATTTTGAATTTGATTTCCTTACAAACCTTACAACATTTGTCTACATGATTCCCTACAAAGGCCTGACTGTGATAGCTTTGTAGGTACACATGAATAGAGGCTAGGGCAGACTCCAGACCTCTCACAGTGAAGCCTGCATGTTGGGGTAATTTTGCTTTCAGTTCTTCTGCTTCCCTTTTCTATAAATAAAGACAAACACACTGTCATCTTCAAGCATGACATTCTCAATTTGACAGCCAAGATTATCAGCTGTCTCCTTGAGGGAGTCAGCCTCAGACTCAAGTTTAACAAGCTCTTGTATGATGTTAGCATATTCATCGAATTGCTCAGACTGCAGGACGGGCTCATCGACATCATCTGTTTTTACCATATAGGTAAAAATTTTGATGTCAAGTAGTCGACATGCAGCCTGGAGGAGTTTGAAAAAACGGTGAAAAATCCCAAGAGAGATGTGCAAAACTGGAACAGCAACCTGTGTAGATATGAAATAATTGATTTGGTCAGTGGATAACTGTGCATTTTGCCTGAAATTGAAAAGAGACAATGAATTATACAATGTGTATGTCAAAAAAGAATACAGACCCTGCATAGTGGGATTTCAAAGTATGGCTGTCTAACACAGTTGTTGTACAGTTTGGCATCTTTCATTATACTTCCATTCATCTGGAAACTGGTATAGTCTGCCATGATTTGAGCCAACGTCCTGTTTTGAATCAATGGCCTTTCATCTGGAGCCATGTTTGCCGTTTCTCTGGTGACAAGGCACCAAAGACAAAAGTGCTTGCCTATTAATAAAACAAACATTAGTTGAATGTTGACAGTGGCTCACTAAAGAGAAATCCACACAAACAAAAAAGTGGATTAATATTCACCATCATGCAAAAGAAAATAAATATATTGATGTACTATCTATAAATATGACAAGATTTTGGGATAAAGAATTTCTGACTTCAGACTTATTATTAATTTCTCGTGTTCTTTTGTAATTATGATCACATATGTCACCACAATACTGAATCTGATTTGAGATACTTTTTGTAGGGGTGTCACTTGAACCAAATTATGTGGTTCAAAACAAATTGACATATGTGAACACATACCACTTGGTCCAGATAAACCATATATCTTCAAAAGATACTCGTAGTCTCCAACAATCCAGACCACAATTGATCTATCCCTGGGTGAATTAAACATTGTCTGGTTAGAACATTTAAAATTCTAAGAAAAAGAGAGCAAACAAAAATCTGAAACAAAGACAAAAATAATTAGAACAAAGTAAAATATAAAACCTACTTCCATTCATAACCATCAAGTAAATTCACTTGGTTGTGGTTCAGTTTCAATGCTGTTCTTAGGTTCTTGTCAGTGTCTTTTGCCTGAAATAAATTCCAGAGAACTGTGTTGTCACAGCTGTTTGGCTCAGAGACATTCATAATCTGGAATACAGTTTTCATGGACCCTCCACCATGGTCGCCACCTATTTTCACCCATACTTCTGTTGGTGGGATGATCCTGTGGGTTACAAGCTTACTGGTTCTGTGAGGAAAAAGCACAACAATTTACTTTACCTAGATCTACATTGTATATGTTTGACAGCAATAAAGGACTAACAACTACGTGATAATTAGCTGGCTATGAATGCACATGTACAGTACATATGACTATTTACAGTGTGAAACTGGTAAGTATACTGGTAGTTGTATGCAAATTGTATTCAGAATTATGTGTATTGGTACTTGGTTATATGTACAATACTGATAGTCTACAGTCTGAGAGTGGTATGTGTTGGTTGTGTATGTACACTGTACAATACTGATAGTCTACAGTCTGAGAGTAGTATGTGTTGGTTGTGTATGTACACTGTACTGTTCTGATAGTCTACAGTCTGAGAGTAGTATGTGTTGGTTGTGTATGTACACTGTACAATACTGATAGTCTACAGTCTGAGAGTAGTATGTGTTGGTTGTGTATGTACACTGTACTGTTCTGATAGTCTACAGTCTGAGAGTAGTATGTGTTGGTTGTGTATGTACACTGTACTGTTCTGATAGTCTACAGTCTGAGAGTAGTATGTGTTGGTTGTGTATGTACACTGTACTGTTCTGATAGTCTACAGTCTGAGAGTAGTATGTGTTGGTTGTGTATGTACACTGTACTGTTCTGATAGTCTACAGTCTGAGAGTAGTATGTGTTGGTTGTGTATGTACACTGTACTGTTCTGATAGTCTACAGTCTGAGAGTAGTATGTGTTGGTTGTGTATGTACACTGTACTGTTCTGATAGTCTACAGTCTGAGAGTAGTATGTGTTGGTTGTGTATGTACACTGTACTGTTCTGATAGTCTACAGTCTAAGAGGTAAGTATATTGTAAAGTATACTAGTACTTTACTGACAGTACATACATTTGTAATGGTAATTCTTCTATCTGCAAGAGAAAATCTTTCTGTCATTATCACTCGCTTAAAAAAGTGTATGCTAATCATCTACTCCTTGATCCTGCAAAGACTGAAAATAAAAGTGAAAAATCATTATTGACACCTTTCAAGGTCATCTAGTCTTGTAAGGACAGAATTTACTAGATCGGATACAGCAACACAAGGGGCGATCCTCAATTCACGCAGTTTGCTGCCATCGTTGCCTTTTACAGTAAAAGTAAAAGGGAGATTTCGAGATTGCAATTCAAACTGCAGCTCTGTTGCCCGTTGTCGGTCTCTCCTTTCACTGTCAATGGTGATATTCCACTGTCTCAGCCATCTAGAATGAAATGAAATGAGGTTGCTATTGACTTGACACAAAGGACATTCATCACAATTAAAAGGTGACCCTGTGAATTCATTCTGTTGTCATCAAATATACAAACTTTTGTAGTTACAAAAATGCTGTCAGCAAAAATGTTTTTTTATTACCTGTGCTTTCATTTGATTTGCAAGAGGCAAATTTACAAGCTTATAAATTCAAATACAAGCATTAAACAATGCCCTTGTCTATTCAGTTCACACGTCTACACATTTTTTCCTCATTCCTATCAATTAACCACTGAGTGCCTTTGAACTGTAAATATACAAAATTCACAAAATAAACTTAGGAATTAATGAATTTAATAATATTTACAAATTGATCTGAAAATATACCACACTATTTGAGATATAAAACAATGTTAATACCTTTAATTGCTACATACCTCCTGACTTTGCGCAAGCTTGACCATGTTGCACCGAGATCTACCTTTAAAAGCAGGCCTGCCCCAGGTTGAACATTAGGCAACAGACCAGATGACTTCAGTAAAGAACGTCTGTCCTCTGTGTTCATCTTATGCATCTCTGCTACAGTCTGGCAAGTTGCTGCATCACCGCCACCACTTAAACCCTGACGAACATCTGCTATCAACTTGGACCGGTCACTTAACGTTCTCTTAGAACACTCAGTGCTGGTTTTCCTTGCTTTGACTGTTTTGGTCATCACAATTGGCTGTGTGTAAAAGTACAAAATATCTAATAAAAGTATGTGTATATACTCTTATTATGATCATAAGAAACAAAGTATGCAGTCATACACTACAAAAAAATACTTATTTACAATGATGTTAGAAAATGGCAATAATCTCACAATATGTTCAATAATCAGCTATGATTATCATTAAAAACTAATTCTCAAATATTTATCATGTGAAGAAAGGTACCAGTAACAGCACTGGGACAAAGTTTCCCAATGATGATGAAAGATAATAAAATACTTACCTGGCCTTTTGTTTTAAATTTAACTGTATTCCCTTCAGCCTGTAGCTTGTGTTTAACAATTGCTGTTGACAGCTCCTCAAATGGCCTAAGACCAGCAAGCTCCTCAATGTTGTCGGTGACAACCTTAAGGCTGTCCAGTGGTGACTGCTGTGTTGTACATGTACATGGCTGTTGCTGAACTTGCACAGCCTCTTCTACGGGTACTATTGGCTTTCCGTTGTATGACAATGAACAGTAGTAGTGATCATGGCTGATTGTTGTGAATCTGCATGACTTAACGTGATTTTGTAGTTCTTTCAACTGAACAGTGACCTCACAGCCAGTGATGTTGTTGTCACAGGCAATAAGCTGATCACCCAACAATTTCTTAAATGCAAGAGGGACTGATGCAACACTGGTGACATTGACAGAAACGCGACAGACAGGACAAGTACTTGATACAGACAACCACTGACTCAAACATTCGGCACAAAATATGTGAGGTCCGTCACACTGAAGTTGAACACACTGATCCACAACATTTCTACAAATAGGACAATCAATATCCAAATCCATATCAACAAACCTGTCCTTGCTTAAATTAATGTGACATGCTAATTTGTTGCTGGCTTTGTGTATGACCATTTGTTGGAGGTCACTGTCAAGAGCAGTACTACATGCATCACTAGAAGTTGTACCAGTGGTCTTCTGTACCTTGGCTGAATCGCCCAATTTGCTACCTCTGTTTTTTGATGTTTTCCTTTTTCTGCCTGGAGTACACAGCGAATTACATACGAGGCAACTTCCTATTCTCGGGTGCTTCTCCCATTCAAATACTTGAGTCCCTGGTCTATAGCATTTCCCAGCTTTCCGGCTTTGTTTGGCAGTGTCCACACAACGTTTGCAGTCTTTGCAAAACTTTGTCGGGTGCATTGTTCCCTCATCATTGTCAACTTCCACCGAAAAACACAAATTTAAATCAACTGTGTAATCTTTACATAAATAAGTTGTGCCGCAAAATTTACCTGCACAAATTCTGCACCGTTGAGAAATCAAATTTTGGTGGAACTCATAATTGTAAGGCGAAGACATTTTCAAATACAATTCATACTTCGCGCCTTGCCGGTCAGCTGACAGACGCCGTGACCATGGAGATTACATCTCAATCGCTCACACCTTCGGGACGAAAATCAAAACCCGAAGAACACAAGCAAAACCCGAAGCAATCACACGGTACGCATTCGATCATTCAGTCACACACAATCAATAAAAAATCGGTTTGAAGTTATAAAAAAATGATTATATTGTTCAAAAATGGAATAAATTACACGCCAACAATCATAATATTACCTTGACGCAAACAACGGGACGTGGGTTACGTGGGTTACTGATGTGCTGGTCGAACGTTCGTATCCCAAAATCAGCTACGGCAGCCGCCATGTTGTCTTGCCCAACTAAAGATCGGATATCTTCGGATATTATTCGGCTCTCCGAATGTGAGTCGACGCACCGTATATGGAAAGCGACGTTCCCGAAAGGCGGGAAAGCGAACTCAACATTCAACTCTCGCTAGAAATCGCGCCAAATCTTGCACAGCTGAGACAGTCTCGCGGGTTCGTTTGTTCATTTCTTTCCTCACCGCTAAAATTCGCAGCTTCCGGGTAATGAAACACGCGTGTGCAACAACAAAGAGAACTCAAAGTTAACACTCGTCGGGTCGACGTCTCATATACACGAACACTGTAGTTACATCTCTTCGGGTACTTGGCAAACTTCGTGCAACTATCGGATTCCTTGTTGGATCTGCGATTACATCCGGGATACTTCTGTAGAGTTTACATCAATCAATCGACGAAATACGCTGAAATCGTCTCACTAAATGTTTATCGCAATGACATCCAGTGTCTATGGATCACATAAAATGTCAGCAATCTGACTAAACTTACTGAAAACTGTCTGCTTTCACTCTCAATGACGAACGGCTACCTCTCCGCTCCGTCAGCATCTGGTACCACTGCGCACGGCTTCTTCTGTATCACATGTAGTGATCGACTGTGCAGGATAGCTCTACTCGTTCCATGAAAACAGTCTATCCCGCGGAAATCTGGTTTCTGCAGACCCGTCAGACTTGGCGGCAGTCTGACATGGAAAGGCAAGTCCGTCTTTGCGCTCACAACACTGATACATCTAAATAAAATGCACAATGACACTCAAACTTGCGTCCAAGTTTGACACCATACCAAAAAAGTCTCGAAAGTTCTGAAACTGAACTCCCTAGCTGAGTCATAATAAACAATTGTCTCGCTAGTCGTATCGAAATAATTACCATAGCAAAATATACTGGTTACACTCTCCCCTGCTCCGGGAAAGTGCGTCCCGCACTTTTGCACACTTGAGGAATGCATGATACTCATCTCAATAGAATATCACAAAAAATTACACTCAACTCTTGTAAGTGAAGTGAAATACTTCTCACATAGAATTAAATGGCATCCGAGTGCCTGTCCCAATTACATAAGACAAAATTGAGAAATGCTATATGCTGTGTATGTGCATATAGGCAGAAAGGGCTCTTTAGAAATACCAAGACTTTTATACAAACAATGTAGTCTGGATAACATCATAAATATACGACAGTGATTCCCCTTTTTTAATGACATGTATGTCATCAGCATAACACATACGATTACTTACTTTACTCAAAAATAAAACATGCAACTATTTGCACAAACATTCAATAAGACTACTCAACACTGTTAAGTAAATCCATAGTACTGGGGTTTCTTGCGTAGTCTCTTTGATCTCCTTATGATTGGGGATACATTGCCATCTATCATAGCATCAACAATTGACTCATCGTCCGTTGGCTGCATTGTGCTCGTTTCATCAGGTTCTATCACAGCAACATTAAGTGAATCATCCGTCACTTCTGGTCCCATCTGAGTACTTTCAGACAGTTTGGACTCGTTCTGGCTATAGTTAAAAGTATCCACGTCAAATGATGATGGCCCTTGTACACCCTGTGTACTAGGTACTGACAATGGGCTCACTGCCCGTGGCTCCAATAGGGTAGGCACACTAGTTTCGTGTACAACATCACTACTGTTGGTTCTACTATCCTCCAACGGTACATTTCTGCTTCCCACTCTCTGTACAGGTGCTTGTTTCTCCATCTGATGGGAAATAGAAAGTGGTGAATAGAGGTTGAGACCTATCATGTACTCATCATCTTCTTCGTAACAACTGACATCACTTCCAGTTTCAGTCTTCTCTTGACTATTACTCTTGCATGGAACTATAGATCGAGGTTTGTTTTTACAATCAGCAGGTTTCGTGGGACTCGTCAGTTTTGGTGCCTCCAGTTTTGAATGATACGGCAGCAGCAAATTGCGATGCAGTATTCTCTGTCTCCCTTTACCAGACATTGGCTTTACGACGTACACTGGCAAATCTGAATCCAGCTTCCGTACAACTTGATAGGGTTCTTCTTCCCATCTATCTGCGATCTTTGTCTTTCCTCTGAGGTTGACATTTTTCACTAGTACGCTGTTACCAATTTCTAATACTGCACCTCTTACTTTCTGATCATAGCGCTGTTTGTTATCAGTCGCTCTCTTTTCTGCATGCCTCGACGCGATATCATATGCGTACTGTAATCGCTTTCGAAGAGCATCGGAAAACTCCTCATGCGTGTCTGAACAAGGTTCATCTGAATGTAGACCAAGGTACACATCCATCGGTAGTTTTGGATGTCGTCCAAACATGAGATAGTAGGGCGAGTAACCCGTACTGTCATTTCTAGTGCAATTGTAGGCATGCACTAACAGCGCCACATAGGATTTCCAGTCTTTCTTCCTTTCATTATCAAGAGTTCCCAACATCTCCAGCAAAGTTCTGTTAAAACGTTCGCACTGACCGTTGCCTTGAAGGTGGTACAGCGTAGTCCTCGATTTCTCTATACCAGCAATTTCACATAATCCCCTGATGATCTTGGATTCGAAGTTACGACCCTGATCTGAGTGTAACCTACTGGGGAACCCATAATGTACCAGGAAGTTATCAAGGAGATGTCTTGCTGTCGTCTTGGCAGACTGGTTTCTTGTGGGGATGGCCACCGCATATCGCGTAAAGTGGTCGGTGATCACCAATACATCTTTGATGCCACCTTTTGACTCTTCTAAGGACACAAAGTCCATGCAGACGAGCTCCATGGGTTGGCTGGTCTTTATGTTAACTAGGGGCGCGCGCGACTTCGCTCCTGGTGGATTCTTTCTGCGTGTGCATCTATCGCAAATCTCTACTTTGGTACTAACATCTCGGCTCATACGTGGCCAATAAAACCGTGCACGCAACAAGTCTAAGGTGTGCTCTGGACCCATATGTCCAGTCTTGTCGTGTACTCCTTCAAGGGCCATGTCTCTGTACGCCTTGGGTAGTACAAGCTGGTAGTACTCTGTCCATCTGCTCCAACACGATTCCTGTGCAATACTTCATTTCTAAAGCACAGTCGATTCCATTCTCTCAGACCTATTTGAACATCTGGCTGTTCTTTCTTTCTCTCCAACACTGTGGGAAGTTCACTCTTTGCTTTCCACGCATACAATCTGCCAATCACTGGGTCTTCTTGTTGAAGTCTCCTCCAGTCTGTCATTCTCAAGACTGGCAGTGTACTGTCTTCCAGCCATGGTATAGGCTCATCAATGGCAGCAGGTACTGCTGTGGCGGTGAGGGCAACAGCTTCTACTAATGGTAAATGTGTCACTAACTGACCCTGACACACTGTCTTGAATTGATCAGAAGACAATCTGACTAACTCTGCTGGTCTGCATGTCTGGGGTTTCCTTGACAAGGCATCGGCATCTCCATTATTTCTAAGTGGCCGATATGTTAGGTTGAAGTCATAGTTTGACAACGCTGCTAGCCATCGGTACCCAGTAGCATCCAACTTTGCCGATGTCGTGATGTACGTCAAGGGATTGTTGTCCGTCAGAACTTCTACATGATTTCCGTACAAATATTCATGGAATTTCTCCGTCATCGCCCACTTTAACGCAAGGAATTCCAGCTTGTGGGCGGGGTAGTTTTTCTCACTATGCGATAAACTTCTACTGGCGTAGGCCACTGGTCTCTTCACGACCTTGCCGCCAACAATGTGTTCCTGATACAATGCTGCACCGAGGCCTGAAGTACTGGCATCCGTATGTAGCTCAAAGGGCTTACTGTAATCGGTGTATGCCAGAACAGGTGGGTCGGTTAGCTTTCGAATCAACATGTCGAATGCCTACTGACACTCTTCAGTCCAGACAAATGTTGGTTGTGTTTGCTTATTATCCGTGGGTTTCTTTCCTCTCTTTCTTCTTGCAGGGAGTCCTGCTGTGAGTTTGGTCAGCGGCCTCGCTATGTTTGCAAACCCCTCTACAAATCTTCGGTAATAACTGGCAAACCCAAGAAATGATTTCAGCTCATGCACATTCTTAGGTACTGGCCATGTTTCTAGCACTTTCACCTTCTCTGGGTCGGTTTCTACGCCATCCTCGGACACCACATGCCCTAGGTATCTAACTCTATCACGGAAGAACTGGCACTTTGTGTGTTTTATCTTCAAATTGTAGCCTTCGAGGCGGTCCATAACCACTTTCAGTCTGTCAATGTGTTCTTCAAATGTTGACGAGAACACAATGATGTCGTCAAGATACACCAAACATATGTTCATGTTCAACCCATCCATGCACTGCTCCATTGTGCGCTGAAAGGTAGCTCCTGCATTCTTCAAACCGAATGGCATACGACAACACTCGAAGAAGCCAAGCGGAGTCATGAATGCCGTCTTTGGTATATCCTCTTCTGACATAGCTATCTGCCAATAGCCGTTCTTTAAGTCTATAGACGAGAACCACTTTGCACCCTTAAGTAAGTCTGGAGTTTCTTCTATGCGAGGGATGGGATACGCATCCCGTATGGTGCGAGCATTCAATCGACGATAGTCCACGCACAACTTCGTAGTGCCATCTTTCTTCTGAACGAGGACCACAGGTGCTGCCCACGGGCTATGTGACTTTTTTATGGCGCCACTATCAAGCATGCCCTTTAGAACTCGTTTCACTTCATCGTACATCGCTGGAGGTATACGGCGATGACGTTCTCTTACTGGTTGGTAATCAGTGACAGGGATCCTGTGCTTTACAACAGTGCAATGTCCCAAATCATCTTCATGTTTTGAAAATACAGGGGACTTTTCATCGAACAGCTGCTGGACGGCACACATCTGCTTACCATTCAGCACTGACTCAGACATATCAAATTCAAGACCTCCACTCTTTATGATCTTCTCCCCCTGAGTATCGCAGGTGTGTTGTCTCGCCATTACAACTGGGGGCTCTGACTCGATACCAATCACTGCGCGTGCCACTCCCAGTGGATCACCAGGTTTCAAAACTAAAGTCTTTGAAGTTCTGTTCTGTATCACTATAGGTACCTTTGACTTCTTTCTCCCACAAGTCATCTCTGCTAAGATAGGTCCACTTATCCAACTGCTATGTTCGTCCCATCTCCCACTAGGTTCAACGGTTACAACATACTTGTCACCTGGGGGGCCTGACTTCGCCTTGCCCCACAAAGTTTCAGCTTGGTTAGGAGGAACCCTAAGGGGACTTGAAAGTAGAGCACGCACCACTCCCAAATTTCCTTTCTTTCTAATGAATCTGACTCTGGCCTCTAACCTTTGTAGTGCTTGGCGGCCAATTATCGAGATCCTATGGCACTGCACTACGCCATGTTTCCTCTTTCCTCCAGTGGTCTGGTATTTGTACAGGCCTAGCAAATTAGTGCCGACTGTCACCGGCACTTCTTTCGAGTACTCTGTGTCGAGCACGACCAATGCCAGGACCGTAAACTGCTGCCCATCACCAAATACTTCTTTAGGAAATGATATACCCACTTCTATGCAACCGAGGAACGGCACAGCCTTCCCTCCTGCCCCTCTGATCTCTAGCAATTCTTCAACTGGGTCAATTGGTAATGACTTCAAATTCTGGTCGTAGAAAGATGAACTCACCATAGTAACCTGTGACCCTGTGTCGATCAGACATCTACATGAAATTCCATTGACAAACGCATACATTTCATTTGGCTCACCAACCAGCCAGTCAGACTTTACACATCTCGTCGCCATAATGGGTGTAGGTCTGGCCTTTCAACGGTAGGGATGTCTGCGACCAGTTGGTTTTATTGTCTGAACCTGCACTGATTCAGTCTTCTTTTCTGCTTTCGGTTCAGGGCATCTCTTTGCTATGTGTCCCTCTCCATTGCAGTTATAACACTTAACAGTTTTTTTATTCGGTGATGTACAATCTTTAGACATGTGTCCTTCCTCTCCGCAAGCATAACATTTGTTTGGTTTGCTGGGGGAGCCCTGTTTCTTTTGTGGTTGTCTCTTTTCGTTCAACTTTTCTTTGAGTCTCTGGTTTTCTTTTCGTAAGTGTTCAATCTCGTTTCCTGCATCTGACCTGTTTCGCAGTTCGTGTAACTCTCTTTCCATTTCAGCAATCCGCCTATCAGCATCAGACTGTAGTTGCCTAGCAGCTACCGAGGCAGTTTGTTTCTTTTCCAACTCGTCAATTCGGTCTTGTAATGACTGCATAGGTTTTGTCATTGCCTTCAGTAACTTTTCCATATTACCATAAGAATCAGCTTCGTCAACAGCTGTCCTCTCTGCTGCAACTGACTGGTGAGACTGTCTAGCAGGCGTGTGTTTACCTTGGCTGTTAATACTGGCTCTGTCCCGAACCTCACGCTCAGCAATACGAACAATTTTCTTCAAGTCTTCAAATGTTTTGCATTTCTCTTTCTGCGGTCTAGCAATGTCAATGACTCTATCTTCTTTCAAGTTACGCCAAAACACAGTCATTAATGCTTTGTCAATGGCGGACTCACGTATACCACCATGTCTTTTCACAGTATGTATAGCCCACTCTAGACGGTCGCCAAACTCAACGGCAGTTTCGTCATCTCTCTGTCGACTGTCTCGGTAAAAACGTTCTAAAAGAGCTGCGCCATCTTCCATTTCACCAAAACTACCTTCCAGTTTCTTTATGATTTGCTCCTCAGTAGCATCATGTCTCATCGTTGTCAATACGCCGGCAGCATGACCTTTCAATGATCTTCGGACAGCGGGGGTTAAGGCTTCAGGCGCATAAATGTTTGAGTCAATCAAAGACTGTATTTGATCCCGCCATATCTCGAATTCAGGGTCACCCTTGCGATTGGGGTCACCTAAAAATGTATCTATACGAGGTGGTTGGTACACACTTGCCAACATGCTCGTGTCTAACCGTTGACTCCTATTACCAATCAACGTTGAGGGCGTACTTGTCTGTATGGGTCACGGCTTTGGGTTTGTGCCCTCCAACCCACTCAGGACACCACTGTCTGGCGTTTCTACATCATCACGTCTGCGTGAACCGCCGGGTGTAGCTGTGTTCTTACCATCTGAGGACTTGTACTGCAAACCTCTCCCTCTGCCAGTCTTGGGCCGCGCCCCCGAGGCTGACCTTGACTCAGACTGTACATCAGTTGGATGTCCTTGTCCCACAGGGGTGGTAAAATCCCCTCCCCTTTGAGCCATATGGACAGTCAAATAGGGTGTTTTGTATCACAGTATAACAAAACTCACTAATAAAAAGTACAGCCACATGTAAATAGTACTCGTAATTGCAATAACAACTGACACACAAGAGTGACACTTTGTACTCACAAGCGGAAATAGTAATCTCACAACATGGGCTTTACACAATGAAACACTTTGGCGTTGTTAATTATGAACGTCATGGGGCGTGGTTCTCATATATATCACACCACTGTTGCTATAACTTTGCCAACATATCTACAATATTACAACCAAACATACAGTGGCCCCACGTTGGGCGCCAATTTGTAACCGGCTCCTGGCAAGGGTATCGATACAAACCGGTCCGAAGCTCAGCCAAATTAATTTCTCGAGCTGGGGCCACCTGGTTCGAATTTGGCGTTGGCTTTGTAAGTATACAACAACAGGGAGCAGGGTGTGAAATGAGAAACCACCACACTCATATAACATGAAATATACTCTGTATTGCTAATTGCAACACGTGCAATGTTGATAAACAAATACTTCAAATTGTTTACAAACACTGTTTACAATAACAACAACGTCAGAGAACTGCTTTGTTCTAGTACTGATAAACCGTAAACATAAGTATCGAATACAGACTTCAAAAGATGTAAAAAAATCTCTGTACTGAATTATCAAAACTGCATTCAGTTGAGACTATGTCATCGAAAACTATATGCGTTGAAGTGTTCATCAATAAACATTGAAATACCTCTGTCCGCACAACACTTTACTAAAATGGTACACTTAACTCATAAAAACACTCAGAAACTGTACTCAGAATATCAAACGTGACTTGGGGTCTTGTATGAAGCACGCGACAAATGTCCGTATTGATCACACAAGTTATAGTCCGCAGCAACGAAGAGAACTCAAAGTTAACACTCGTCGGGTCGACGTCTCATATACACGAACACTGTAGTTACATCTCTTCGGGTACTTGGCAAACTTCGTGCAACTATCGGATTCCTTGTTGGATCGGCGATTACATCCGGGATACTTCTGTAGAGTTTACATCAATCAATCGACGAAATACGCTGAAATCGTCTCACTAAATGTTTATCGCAATGACATCCAGTGTCTATGGATCACATAAAATGTCAGCAATCTGACTAAACTTACTGAAAACTGTCTGCTTTCACTCTCAATGACGAACGGCTACCTCTCCGCTCCGTCAGCATCTGGTACCACTGCGCACGGCTTCTTCTGTATCACATGTAGTGATCGAGTCGCGCTCGATCGAACGTGCAGGATAGCTCTACTCGTTCCATGAAAACAGTCTATCCCGCGGAAATCTGGTTTCTGCAGACCCGTCAGACTTGGCGGCAGTCTGACATGGAAAGGTAAGTCCGTCTTTGCGCTCACAACACTGATACATCTAAATAAAATGCACAATGACACTCAAACTTGTGTCCAAGTTTGACGCCATACCAAAAAGTCTCGAAAGTTCTGAAACTGAACACCCTAGCTGAGTCATAATAAACAATTGTCTTGCTAGTCGTATCGAAATAATTACCATAGCAAAATGTACTGGTTACATCTCTTTATTTGCAAACAAATGAGAAGAGTGCATTTTCTTGTGTGAGAGAAGTAGGGATCGACGTTTTCTCTGTTTTGTTCCTCGAAATTCATTTTTTTACGAAGCTATTAAAATAACGTAATGACTATGGCGGAATTATATCTATGACATCTTCCTTACTCTCGACTACATCTTTGCAAAATATGCCCTTGTGATGTCATGTGACTTAACGTATTTCTTCAGTTTTTTGGGGGAACTCCCCAAACATGAAAAGCATACAGGCATCCACAATGTCATACGAGGACGTGTCAAAGAATAGAATGTCACTCAAAGTATCATCATGATTATCATCATCCTGGCCATCATTCATTCATTCATTCATTCAATTCATTCATTCATTCATTCATTTACTCACTCATTCATTCATTCACTCATTCATTCCATATTAAAACCATATTCACTACTTATAACAACATAACATCTCAAACAGAGTTTTGATAAATGCCACTCACAAATAATATGTTGAAGCATTCGATAAGGGCTCCGCTTGGAAAAGGTAGACTCTGTCATCGTGTTCTGTTTTCCATTTGTCAAGAAGGGCTCTTTTCAATCCCTTTTTGATTTGATTGAACATTAAAAGCGTCATGGCTAAATCCTCCTGACCATGCAGTCCTCGGAGAATGGATAAAACAGGTCTGTGAATACCGTGCTACAATTTGCAAAGGGGAGTAACTGGTTTGTTATTTGATTTGCAAAAGGCTGAGAGTAAATGCTTGTGTTTCAGGTGTCATATGCGGCTGATATATCATACTAACAAAATTATACTTTGTTTAAGCAACATTAAACCTACCCCTGTTTGTACATTGGAAAATTTTACTTGCGATGGATAACGCAGGAAATATAGTTTAAACATGTCTCTCATTGTTACATTACATATCGATGTGTACTTGATCGACGACAAATCTAAGCAATTGAGGACAATGTGTTATGATTAAACATATGGATATAACGATCATAATCTGATTAATGACATTGGGTTTGATTTTCACGTAAATTATGATGGTGGGGTACTTTAAATCAAAGCAAATCAACTTGATGTCCCGTTCGATGCTTTATATTCCCATGTCATTCATTTAAAAGTTGAAATTATCAATTGTTCTTTAATCCAATTCAAAATAGCTTAAATTGCTACAAAGATTGAAATCACAAGAAACAACACCTATTTCTGTTTCCATGTCATCTGTTTCCATGTCATCTGTTTCCATGGCAACCATTAAGGTATTAAAAATATCAGTTTTCCCTGAACCCATTGAGAATACTTTTAAAGCAAAGTTTAGTCATGTATTTATTGGTTTCATAAAGTTTATGAGTGATAAATAATAGCGAGTATGTATATGCGAGAGCACCTATTTCTGTTTCCATGTCATCTGTTTCCATGTCATCTGTTTCCATGGCAACCATTAAGGTATTAAAAATATCAGTTTTCCCTTAACCCATTGAGAATACTTTTAAAGCAAAGTTTAGTCATGTATTTATTGGTTTCATAAAGTTTATGAGTGACAAATAATAGCGAGTATGTATATGCAAGAGCTCAATGAACTCAACTTTGTTCCAAGGGGTCACCTTTCGAAAAATTGAAACAATTTTGCTAAGTTATGAACCACTCTTTCAAAGGGAATTTAGCCAGGTGGTTTTGAATGTGATACCTTTCTTAGGTGACTATTTGCAAGTTGTGAATTAGAATCTGCTCGAGAAAGATAATTTGATAGGTAAGGAAATTCCACAATAATGGACATCTTTGTACGTATCTACTTCTGCGTCACATGTTTCTATGGAAAACACTTTTGGCTTAAATGATATCTTTCACAAATCCAAATAAAATATCTTTGATTTCCATGAGTATTCAATTATAAGGGTGTTACTTGGAAGCAAAAAATTAACATGGCAAAAGTTACCATGTCAACCACAGCTACCGAAAATGCAAATCCTTCCTAAATCGCGTTAAAAGTGGGTGAATTGCTTTTAAAAATTTACTTTTCTAGCACAGTAGCTGTTATTATAATGATATATTTAATATTTTTATGTAACCTTCATTACTACTACTACTACTACTACTACTACTACTGCTACTACTACTACTAATAATAATAATAATGATAATAATAATAATAATATCTGTTAGTCACAAAACATTTGAAATATTTTGAAGCTTCAATTAGAGAAGAGAGGACGCAAATTATAGAATAAATATTAGACACGACAAATATAATCTTACCTTGTGAAAATAACGGAGTAGCATTGCCCGTGACATTCAAACGGGAATTCTTTCTGACACTAGTACTCGTAGGAGACCAGTTGACTCATTGTCCATGGAGCTTCCAGAGAGCAGGTTAAGCTTCTCTAGTATGTCATATGCCTGATCATTGTCGACCGTAAACCGTACAGGTAACAACTTCAACCTTTAAGACCTAAATGCAAACTTGGTGGCACAGCACTCTAAAGTCAAGGGCTTCAATGACAGAATAAGGAATGTTGCACTAAGCATAATATGCTAGTAATGTGACAATACCAAGCTTATAGGAAGTTGTTTTTTAATCAACAGGATTAACAAGATCTCATGTAGTAGGATAAAAATGTGTTGAAATGCAAAATAAGAACAAGAATAAGCAAAATACGACTAGTTTGTGTGTTAGGTGATAAATAGTTAAACAGGTTGAAATTATTGGTGTGCAATCAACACAGCAGTCGAAGAGCATGATTTGTCCGGGTATTCCTACCGTATAATAGAGATTACAAAAACCGTCATAAGTAAGTAACAATATTGTTGTCATTGCACGAAATCAGAGCCATCAAAGTAGTATGAAACATACCGTTGACCAAAAGGCCGAGGGAGAAAATCATAAACGCCGGGCACATGGCACAGCCTCAGTGTGGCACCTGTGAAATGGTCAGATTGCTACGTGTGTATGTCAAAACACTGGTCAATAGGCCATCAGTTATGCAAATACTGAGATGTTTTATTGAAGTAAACTTTACACCACAGCGAGTGATAAGCGAACCGGGTTTTGAAGGTATTGTCAGTGAGGGCGATGTTAACCTTCTCCGTGCTGTCTCCCGTTGATACCTTGGCCTTGTAAACGACACCTTTGACTTTACAGTCATCCTTCAAGGGGCATGTACACTTGTCTCGGCAATTACAATTAGTTGGTCGATCTTTACGCTTGTCTCCGGAGATTACCTTCTTATTATGTAGTTTAATTATACAAGCGATATTCTTGATAAAGCTGTAACTCAATTACATTTTTATAAAGAATATGGCTGGTATCATCACATGCATTCACATGCAATCGTTCCGTAACAAAAAGTATCGGAACTGTACAGAGCTGTCAAAGTTTATTTGGTCTTTAAAAGAAAAGACCCAGGTCTTTGATGTCTCGTGGTCAATTATTGACAAAGCGCTGATTTAAACATAAGCAAGCGATGTAATCTTTATATATCAAAAAAGCTACACATTATCAATGCGGACAAATCTATGCTGTTAAACAAACGATCTGAGTTGGTTTCAAAATGTCGCCACAAAGCCCCCTGGGTGCAGCACATGGTGATTTCGAACTCCATCGAAAATCTGCTATATAGACTCACTGCACTTTAAAGATAGAAAAAAGTCCTTAAAAACAAATATTTCAAATGGTTTGACAGTGCGAGAGTTTAAAAATTCTGCACATTTATTGGGGCTTCCAACCAAATTTATTCTGTCAAATTTGGACTTTCAGGTAAGAACATTGTGATATGTCGCTCTGCAGACTTATTTCTGTTCCAATATAAATTTATTGTCTGAAGTCAGTTTCATCTAAAACATACAACATTTACTTCAAATCTGATGTGTGCATCGACGTTGCCACCAGTAAAGGATAACAGAAACCACGATATCGGTGTTGCCATGTTATTAGCCATGAATTTTATTTTAAAAACAATCGACGGAAATTCCAATATACGGACATGTGTACAAACGAACACAAATGGATGTATATACTCAGAGGATAAAGGAGGTTTCTGATTGGCAAACGCACAATGCCTAAAGGCGCAAGTAGAGACATAATTGTGTTTCTGTTCCTCTCAGTTCCTCTGTCATCCTTAAGTTGGTTTGACAGAAAGTGGCACACAGATAGTCACCGAACAGATCTCATTGGTCCTTTAAATCGTTTTGAATACAGAGTTAAGATCTGTTTCTACATGTTATAACTATTTTAAAAGCACTTTATTACCATATCTAGATTATGACACTGTTGTATGAATAGTAAGATAAAGACCCTTTATATTGGCAACTACTAATTTCTTATTTTTACAACGTTCGTAACATAAAAAACTTTTCTTACATTTACTCATTTCATGTAGGTTTTTTCAGAAATTGAACATTCCAGTTTTATCAGTGTTCAATTTCTGAACTTCAGCAATGCAAGGCGAATGAAAGTTATCCAATCACCGGCATGGATGAAAATCCGCTTCTGATTGATGGACACCATTTAGTAGACGCAGTCAGTTTTTCCCAAGTGTCCTGAAAGTTTAAAATAACAAACTCATCATGACAAAGCAGAAATATGGGTATGCAATCACAATATTGAACATTCCTAGCATTGTGTTGTTCTTCTTGTTACGAATTTAGTCAGAGAAACATAACTTACAGGCAAACATAAGACCGTCTTGCTTATAAACTACAGACAAAATATCGTTTGGATCATACGGGGTCCCCAGACATTGACATACAGTTCAGAAAAACCAAATAGTGTATTCATGAAACCTCATCTGAGGGTTTAATTTGCCCCATAGACAAAGATAAGGAGCAATGTGAAGGAGTCTACCTCAGATGACTCATACGTACACGTGAAGTAAAACAAGGTTGTCTACGCTTAATATCTTATGATAGTTTTGTCTTGCTTGTTTATTTCAGTTTTCGATTTATATTTAATGGCCTTTTGTTAGAAATGGATAAACATTATTGTTGTTGTTGTTGTTGTTGTTGTTGCTGTTGTGTTGTTGTTGTAACTGTACACACTCTTAAACAACCATGTCATTCTTGTGTTTACTCCTTAAACATTTAATCATGTTCATGGATCCTTACCGTGTTCTATCCGTGCCTTCCTGGAAACCTCTGCATATTTTCCATTCTTCTTTATTCTACGCAGTGAAGCATTAAACCATTCCAGCACTGGACTGTCCTTGCGTGTTGCCAGTGCCAGCCCGTCGCCACAATGAAGAACGTCACCGATGGGCTATACACCATCTATATTACCTCCAACCAAACTGAAATTCTCTTCATTGACTCCATATTCAGGCCGAACTGCCATGAAGGCTGCATCAATCTACATCAAATGACAGATTTGAACTTCGTCAATGCATTCTTCCACAATGATATTTCTCGCTCTTGTTGGAGATAGGAATTACTGGGCGAGTAAGGAACCGTATTTGTTACAATAACCAGGTTAGGCCAACAAAATCAAATTGGGTCATCTGGACTTTCACTGTTGCGAGGAGTCTTGTTTTTCACGGCTCCGGAGGGGAAGGTAAATTTCTTTTTCAAAATTGCCCTCCCAGTTAGAATATACTTTTCATCACGGAAGAAAATTATTCTGGGAAATATAGGGGATGCTACGCATGTGTTCGTCCTGTACAGTCCTTTCACTGTAATCAGACTGAAATTGCAATCCGTCTCAGTAGCATCTTAACGTCTTGCACTTGAAATTCTACAAAGTCTTGCCTTGGTATAAATTGTGCTTACAGAGTGGAAATGACGAATTATTGGCAGGCTTTACTTCAACATGCTGTTTAGCCTTGCTTTAAGTCGTTCCGATGTACAAGTGTCATGTCACATATTTAGTGCTTTTATTGAAAGTTAATAGAACAACTGAAGATATAAACTGACAATGCTAAGTCCCTGAAGAAGAGCATGACTTGTCAGATAGTTGTACATCTCGTCACTGTGAGCAATCTGAGAAGTTTATGCAGGGTGGTGCAAAGCCTGACATGCATAGTATGCATGTTGCCAAAACAAAATCGAACCCAGCAGAGATAAAACTTATCATGATATCATAAGCAATACAATTGCAGCAGCACAAGTAACGAAAACGTTTTGAACCTCAGAGACAAAGTTAAAGGTATATACTAGATCTGGAAGAATAGTTCAGCCTGAAGGGGATGCTCTTTTTCAGTGTTGTTATTGTCAAACAAAGCTGGGTGTGTATCAGTCGTGGCCATTGCTATAGTTGAAAATCTAACTGAATACCAGAAAAACATTCATTTGGTTTTTGAATATACGGAAAGACTTTGACGCAGCTAAATACTGCTTATCAACATAATCGCAGATAAAAGCAGAAATATAAAATCAGAATGTTCTCTTACAACTACTGTGACATTTTATCATCATCTGAAAGAGGGTTCATCATAATTGGCGAGGGGGTTCGCTGATTTTGACGAAAGCCAAATACTAATTTACTGACCCACCATACGATTGTAATAACCGAACTCGCCCTAATCCAACTCTCCCTGAACGAAATCTTGGAATATAGAAACAATTTAAAGTGTGCAATGAGACAACAGCCACAGAAAGCTTATGGGGACGGTTTAGCAAAAACGAAATGGATATGCCCGAGTACTATGTTCCATTTCGTCAGTGATATTTGCGAACACAGTCTGCCAGAAACAACACGTCTGAAACTCTACGTCACTTGAAAGTGATTGTTGCAAAGTTTGAGTACCTTCCTTTTGTCATAAAATCAAAGCAAAGTGAAAATAAAAATTGTGAAATGTGGTAGTTTGGTCTTAGGAGCCTACCTTTCCGCTTTGAAGAGCAAAGTGCATGTCCTTGTGGTGGGACAAGGAGATGCGGTTCCATGATTCCAATGACTTAGCACCTACCTCTTCGTTTTCTTTCAGGCAGCGTAGGTTGCTGTCCCATCCACGGAGGAAACCCGACACAGCAAGTCAAATATATTGGCAATGTTGATTGTCTGCTCTTACTGAAGCAGTGAAGATATAAATTATATGCTTACTTTGTGAGGATATTTGCTATACAAGTAAGTATTTGTCATGGTGGTGGCATATAAGATGACAATTGACCAGTAGAATTTGAAAGGCCATAGTCATGTTATCTTTTCTAGAAATGAATTCCTATTGTTTTGGACGTTTTCTTCTCTGCCAGGTGTACATCTTTGTCTTTAAGCTACCATCCGCCTGTAATGTCCACATTAAACGAATTATCCTAAATACAATTCCCAAAAGGTGTGTAGTCGGGAATATCTGTATAATACTGATTCTGTCTTCTCAACACCATGTGATTTCGCGTAACTTAAATTATAACATTAGCTAAATATAATATAATGCTCAATGCTGTTTGTAATACTCGTCACATTCACATATTTAGTGAAGTCTCTCCTCATTAGAAATACTTGCCAATAGTCATTAAGTTGTGCCCGGTTGAAAGAAATACTACATAGTTTTATAATCAGAATTTGAGTCGTAATGAGGCTTAATGAGCATATTAAAAATGTTAACATACATAATCCTGTGCATGAAATAAATTTGTGGCAATTCTTGAAGATATTAGGCCACTATAGTGTTAATTAGTTCCATTTAAGGTAACTATACAATAAACTTACATTTTAGCAGCAGCAGTTACCTAAGAACTTGATCAATGTATGTGCTCACCTATCCTCTTGCCCGTAATGTTTTTCGGATCAAAACTGCCCGAGTGTACTTTGAGAACGAAGAAACGGATTGGACCGTTGTACGCATCAAATTTGTCTGATAAAGACACTGCATTAGCCAGCTCACTGTTCGGTGACACTGGACATCCGTCGAAAGATCCAGAAATTAAACCTTGAAATAACATACGAAAAGGCATTATAGATAAACTACTGTGCTAACTCTCAGGGCTTAGAGGAAAGGGCGAGATGACCAAAGATAGATAACGGCGCATACGCACAAATGAATAAGAACTATGACGAGAGAGACAGCCGATAACACGCACGCGCAATCAAAACAGTTACCGTCATACTTGTTGTGATGATATGTATAAAACTCTTATCAATATTTGTTGCTATCTTCATGCACATTCAAACATCGCTTACTTGATCAAACAGCGAGTAATGCACAAGTAAAATGCAGGCCCCGCCGAGGTCCTGGACAGGCACACAGACATGAACGATTAATGTATTAAACACCATTCGTAGCTGTAGCTCGATGTTACAACTACATGTACTTTACAGTCGATGAAAGTGTCAGATTATTTTCAAGTAGGTGATCGAATAGTCGACAATATCACAGTGCTACCAGCGCTATCATATTTTCTATATTCGTGATATACACAGGAGTATCAATAGATTAACAAGATAGCATTAGCACATAAGATCTATGGGACAATTCAAGAGCAAGCGATCTAAGGATAATCATCAATGCATTCATAATATATGCATCGACCTACATTACATATGACATAAGTTGATCGCGTGCGGAGGGGGTTCTTTCCAACGAACCAGCCTTTGCTGATGTGCGGCACGATTCTGCGTCTATGTACAATTTCTGCACCTAGAGCTTATGCATAGATTCGCTTTGTTTTGTTTACTGTGATATACGGAGCTCCAAAAGATCGCCATTCTGACTGTCTCGATGGGCATTACACTGATCGTTTCCTATTGGGGTACATGATCATAAAAACACATATTGTTACCTTTTCCGGCACCTTCATACTCAAGGTTGGCATCAGTGACGTGGCAGTTGCTGTACGTGTCGTGTGTTATGATGCATTTCTTGCCAGCATCCTTGCAAACTGAAAGTCAATTTACGGCAGGAGTAGAGGTTAGTGGATGCAGATTGTCCAGAGTTTTTCGTCAGTGTACAGTCGACAATTTCCCTTGCCCGCACCCTAACTGCTCAAGTTAAATCGCCTCAATGTTAAATACAAGTACAAGACTCATCGAAATATCATATAAAATTCCTGAAGACAATCGCCGCGTTTTTCGAATACCATTCCTGGGTCTGAAAGCGTATAGTTTCTGTTATTATGCATGCATATATACATGCAAGCATAAAGATATAACAGGAAAAAGTGACACGTACTAACCTTCTTCAAGAAGGTCTGGAAAGAATCCTTTGAACTTATTATCTTCTCTTCAAAGTTTAGAAATAAAATACAAGAAAAAATCCTCTTATATTTTGGAGGAATAAAATGGAGAGTAACAATGTCGAACTGTGAAATATAATGTCGAGTAGTAGGGATGTAGAATTAGAATTTAGAAAGAGACACAGAAAGTCGAGTTGTAAAATTCAGTATAGAACAGCAATACAGACTCTCGAGGAAAATGTTGAGTTGTGAAATTGAATCCAGAATAGTAAAACAGAAGTAGTAATTTTGGCAGGGATTGGAAACAATACATCGTCCGCTTCTTTGCAAAATGGATTCTTAGATTTAGAGGCATTTCGGTATAAGCCCATTTATAAGTGAAACAACATCAATGAATGCTGCATCTTGGGTGTACAAATAATCTTTTAGAAAATGCAGTATCTTTTAGTCAATGCCAAGGAATATAAAGAAATATTTTTGGTAAAGCATAGAGCCACTCACATATAGTACAGTGAGATGTTCAAGTCCTCTGATTGAAAAGTGTATATTTTGTCCTCGTGATTTGTTGTCCCACCGTTTATAAGGGCAGTTTCCAATTCTTTTTCCATCTGTTCGAATACTAGCAGCATCATAATTAAATCTTCGCGACTTTGCAATTCTCGGAGCATAGGCGAAACCAAGGTAGGAAGACCACGCTAAAAGTGTGAGAAGTAATGTTGCTTTCTTTTCAAAAGAACGAAATAAAAGTAGCCGGATTTCTACTATCATGCTAAGCTCATTCTCTCACACGTTCAAGATGGTGAAGCTCGACTTTGTTAAAAAATACGTCAAGTTTACTTGCTATTACGTAAAGAACTTCATAGCTGTATATAAGTATGTTTCTAGGGCTAAGAGCGTTAGGTATATTTGTTACAAAGATAAGATTTGGGTAACATGTGCGGGGTTCATTGCGAATCTGTTGTTTTTAAAGCATTTAAACAATGATATATCGATATCGATATACAGTCGTGATCAAATTTATTGGCAAATCACTGAAGTTGGATATTTTTGCCACATTTAAAAAGAGCACTTGTTATACAGCAATATTTACTTTGCATAGAAAACAACTTGTCTTTCAATTACCACTTCGTGAATTAAGGACTTCTGGTCATATTTTAAAAGATGAAACCAAATAATATCCCACTGGAGGATAATATTGTGAAATACAACTTCCAAGTTTGTTTATTTACATCGCTGATCATTAACGATTGGTACCTTAAATGTGCATTGCTTTTGTTTTGCACATTTTAGCCGGAGGTCGGCAGTTCCGAACAGATCTCGCTATCTATCTATCTACCTATCTAACTAAATAACTTCATCTATTGATGTAGTATAAAGATTGAAGGTGTTGCGTATTTATGGTAGTGAAACTGCTGAGTGTTTGACAAGTAGAAGTAATCGGTGACTAAAGTTACAAAATAATGATAAAGAAAGTGATGATGATGATGATGATGATGATGATGATGATGATGGTGATGACGGCGGCGACGATAATCATCATCATCATCATCATCATCATCATCATCATCATCATTACCATCACCACCATCATGATCATAATCATCATCATAAACATCATTACCATCATAATCACAACAGCAAAGCAATATTGCTGAAGGCTATGAGTAACTTGGCCCATGTTGATTTATGGTTCATCTTTCTTAAGTTAGGAACTGACGAAATGAGCTTAAACGTCTTTTGACTGCTCTGACGGTATTTTTTTCGAATGAGAGTTGAAAATGAAAAGTTGATCCCGTGAGGTTGTGTTAGTTTTCATTTATCTAAATCTATGAGATTAACAACTAAGATGACAAAGACATTAAAAAGTACCATCATTTTAAGTTCTTTATGAAAAATATATTTCCTTTCAAAATAAGCATACAAACATTATTTGCTCAAACAAAAACGTCAGTGGCCAAAGTGTCCCCGTGGTTAAACATTGATTAGAACATGCACGCCTCACTTTTTAGAAATCTAACGCAAACCGATCGAGAGACACATGCCATCGGAACAGGAACTCGTCCGGACGTCAGAGTTCTGAGAAGGCTAGATGACTCATTGTCTAGGGAGCTTCCGGAGATCAGGTTCAGGTTTCTAAGCACTCCATAGAAATTGCCATTGTGGGTCATGAATCCTGTTGCGATAAACTTCAGTGCTTTAAGGCTAGAAAAAAAGCTTGACAGCACGGCCCTCTGAAGTCGAAGACTCGGGAAGCAAATCTCCGTGCTCGCAAGGTACACCAAACGGTTAAAGTGAGGCTGCGGAATACTGACCACGAATAAATGCATGAAAAAAGGAGCTTCAATCGCTTTCAGTACTCCTACCAAATCGTACAGTAGGTCAAGAAAATACGTATTTTTTGGTACCTTGTATTTCGTGGGCGGAAAAACACTACTCTGACGTGGTAGCAGGGCCTACAAATGATAGGCAGGCCAGAGGGATATAAAAACAGCCGCGGTCAGTGTGACATATATTCCAATCCCTTCCTAATTATAGGTCACAAGATGTGGCAAGCGCGAAAATGACTCATCGCGAGACGAAGCAAATTTCGAAATTTTCCTCATTGTACACCTTATTAAGGTTACACCATATGTTTATCTGAAAGTAAAAAACTTTAGCATATCGGAATAATCCTTAAATATCGAAAGGAAACAATGATACTTCCAGATAAAATGTGTAAAGGATGCATGGTCAACATTCAGAATGTGTGTTTAAGTCGCATGGGGCTCGTATTATTGTTGAGTTCACACAGCAGTCAATTGCCATTGTGTTGTGTGAGTGATGCATTGTACGAGACTTATTCTGAAAATGTCACAGAATGAGAAACAAGAACGGAATGGACCATTATCTTGAACGGAGAGGCTGACGGAGACAATCGCAAACATCAAACACGACTTCATTGCGAACATGGTATCAGTGGTTAAACGCTGTTACCCGCAAAGTGTGGTAATTGGGCCAGCAATTGTATTCAAATATGTAATCATTGTCGACTTTGCAACAAAGATAAGAGAAGCCGATTAATATCTGAATTTGTACAATATATTTAATTCGATTTACATCAAAAATATAAAGTCAAAGGTTAAGGTTTTCGTATGTGTCCTTCCAGACCTCAACGATAGATCGGCGAGCTGTTCTCTTGTTCTTCAGAATAAACTTAATCGAGAGGGGAAGAGTGAACATCGTCACATATCTTATGATATACTTATACGAAGGTCACTCCCATGGCAGTCATTTGACTCCAACGGATCGACCAATGAATTACTCAGCGGTGAGGTCGAAATACATCGAATCAGTTGTATTTCATTTCAAGGCCTGCGGCCCTAGTATGCAAAGGAGGTACATTCCAGGTGGAAAAATTACAATGAAAAATACTTATAAAAAGAGAAAAGGACATCAATATGCTGGGAACAAAACAACATTAATGTACATAGCAAATGAAATCTTTGCGTAATTGAAAACCTTATTAAACCTGTCTAAACTGAACCCTGTATCAACTGAAAACCTGTCTAAATTGGATACTTTTCCCAGTTCCATTCCAATAGACCTCTCTGTTAAAAGAATCCCAATAAACATCTGAAAAAAGACTTACTGACAACGCAATGCCACATGCAATCAATGTTGGCTGCTGAGAACTGCAGTTCTTGGCAATGTGTATGTAATGCAGTAGCTTAAACCCAAAACTCTATGTTAAAAGGACCCCAAAAAAAGATATGACCTCAACAAACCTCTCAAAACCGAACAATTTCTCAGTCCCTGAACGATTAAGTTTAAACAGGTTTTACAGTAAATAATTGGCAAAATGATTCTTCATCTGACAGAAATATTGGAGTCATGTATTTCAAGCAGTCTTGAAATTAAAAGGCTTACGTCTCGTAGAACAGCTTTGAGATAGAAAAGATGAGTTTGGAAGATCTCCCTTCCTTTCAACCTAACGAAACGTATCCTTACTCGGGGGTTGGTCAATTACCCGAACACACATCAAAGGGCGTGTTTGTCTTTAATTCTCATTGTACGCGTTAGGACTATTTTCAGTAAGACAACATTAAGTCTCAGAGTATTTTTGGGATAAAGCTAGTGCATTACATACGCATTGCCAAGAACTGAAGTTCTCAGTAGCCAACATGGATCGCATGTGGCATTGCGTTGTTTCAATAGAAACTGTTTTGAACTTTTCTTTACGAATCTTTCGCCTAAATTTGTTCAGAATGAACAAAAAAATCTTCAGATACCTCAATTATGTCACATAATTCACAGGTTTTTCATGGCCAGATTTATCACATATTGACCTAGGATAACATAAGACAATGGCGTCACATGACTTTGCAATTTTTCAATCCGTTTACCGGGTAGCTTAGAGGTCAGATAATTAATCTAATTATTGCCTGTGCTTAAAGATCCATATGTTGTTATTTATTTCCTCACTTAAATATGTCACTGGTTATAAGTAAATCTAAGTTTGCTGAACTGGCACATAAGAGGCCGAGACGCTTAAAGAGGCAGCGATTAATAGATATATATTCTCTCTCTCTCTCTCTCTCTCTCTCTCTCTCTCTCTCTCTCTCTCTCTCTCTCTCTCTCTCTCACAGACACACACATATACACAGATACACACATGTCTCAGATAAATAGGATAAATGATTCTGAGGATAATGGTTACAATCACCCATAACACGATTGGAACTAATTTGGGATAATTGGATCTTCATATTTTTCAAATTTCACAAAAATTTTAGGTGCCATATAGTTGAATGTTGCAATATTAGAAATTACTTAAAAAAGCAAGTGTGTAACGTAAAAAGAAAAGCAGATGAGGTTACATTTGTAGATATAATCGACATTACTTAACCATCCAATTATCCAAAATTAGTTCTAATCGTGTTCCAGAGTCATAATTTACAACTATTTTGAAATGAAGATAGCAGAAGTTTCGTGTAGTCTTTCGCTGGTTTGATTTGTCATTAGGGACTATCATGGTTAAAGGTATAACTATCATACACAGAAACAGACAAAATGTCGACATGTGTTTGCTTACGTATGTGTGCTTGTGTTTCCATTCCAGCCAATACACAATCATGCACTAGATGATCTTGAAAGTGTCATCTCGTGTTCTGGACGGACAGAAAGTGTTACAGTATTTATTGGATGATCTGGAAAGTGTCATCTCGTGTTCTGGACGGACAGAAAGTGTTACAGTATTTATTGGATTATCTGGAAAGTGTCATCTCGTGTTCTGGACGGACAGAAAGTGTTACAGTATTTATTGAAAAAGACAAATCACCATTTGTCAGAACGTGAATTATCTCTGACGTGCACGGCAAAGCAACTGTCAAGTAAAAACCGTTTTACGAAAACAAATGAACTCATTTAGTTGATTCATTTTCTTCTCGTTTCCTGACGATGTATGTCGCTTTAATGTTTTCATGAGCCACGAACTTTAAAGACTAAAACTTTCGACCATTCTCTTTAAAAATAAAGGATAAGACTTGTTGGAACTATGAAAGTACATTACCTTTCGATAATTTCAAATTCAAAATGGCCGATATCTCTATGTTGACTCTAACTGCAAAATGACAGCTGTATTCCGCTCAACATCCTCAAAATGAGCCCACATAAGCAGTAGACCAGACAAGTATGGTGAAAAATTTGAGACTTCGGTTATCTGCCGTAATGATACTTATTTGGCACGCTATAGAATAACAATTACACAATGAAACTTTTACTCAGCAACCTTCCAGCAGTTATCTGGTTTCTAATTCACTTTCAGCTTTTGACCGCAGTATGCCTCCGCAAACATGGAAGCTCCGATTAAATAAGTGTAACACATCAAAGGGATGTGTCTCTATAGTAACGAAGTTAAATATTTCACCTTCACGACCTTTTGAATTTTGAAAGTTTTCGAGTTTGAATTAGGTGCTCTGTTATATGAACCACAGTATTAGTTTGTTATATGAACCACAGTATTAGTCTCATGCTCTTAATATTTCTCCTCAGCCTGTCATAGTACTCCTCATCCCTGCTAGATTATGAAAATCCCGTAGACCAAGACAGACAGATGCATATTCAGAATTTCTGATGGCGTGTTCTCGACCTTTAATGACTGAATCGAGGTTATCTAGGTTATCGAGGTTATTCTCTGCCTCTGTATGTATGAGAGAGAGAGAGAGAGAGAGGAGAGAGAGAGAGAGAGAGAGAGAGAGAGAGAGACAGACAGACAGACAGACAGACAGACAGACAGAGACAGACAGACAGACAGACAGACAGACAGACAGACAGACACAGACAGACAGACAGATCTACACAGACAGACAGACGACAGGCAGATAGACAGACACAGACAGACAGACAGATCTACACAGACAGACAGACGACAGGCAGATAGAAAGAGACACAAAGAGAGAGAGAGATTGCCGAGAGAGACAGAGTCAGCATTGCAAATTAACGTACTCAGTATGTTACATTTATTGTTTTGGTGTTGTTGTTTTTTTTTGGGGGGGGGGGGTTGAATGAAGAAAGTTCTGTATCTTATTTTGCAAATGATTCCAGTCACTTGTTACTAGTCAGTGTGAGATATATGATCTTAAAACATTTATTCTTGTCAGATCGATTTCTTTCAAGTTTCACTAGATCGTGTTGAAAACAGTGCTTTTTGTTTGATTGAACTGTTTCCCTAGCAGGGCATATGTTGCCAGGTGATGGGGTCGGTATTGTAGTTAATGGCCATTAGCGGCGTTTTATATCATCGTTGTGATCGATAATCGGATAATGATAAATGTAAAACAGGAATATAAAGGGCAAACAATCACCTTTCTTTGTTACCCTAAAACCTCTAGAGTTTATGAGAGTCATCACGTAAAGCTAGTTTTGCTTTGACTTTGTATCATGCATAATTTATTTGCTACTAAACGTTTGAAATGTATTAAATTGAAGTACATGTATATACGAATGGCAAGAACGGCGCTTGAGATTTCCGTGCGGTGTGTCCAATTTGCCAAGACGGGTTTTCCTGGGCCGATCTTCACGCTTATTGAGGAGTAGAGTAAGTCGTTAAGTTGTTGCTTAACTTGTTGTGACGTTTATGCTTCAAAAACGCTTATTTTTTTACTTCGACTAAAAGTAACCTTAACCCTTTCACCCCCAGTTCCCTGTGAAAAGGTCCAACTTTACCATAGAAAACAATGAATTTGGGACAAACCATGGTGGTGAAAGGGTTAAAACAACATCTATGAATTTGTGGCATGTTGCAACATAGGGTTCACCGCTGTTTCTTCCTCAGTTTAATGATCAGAAGCATCTATGATCAGGCTTTCCAAAGATTATGCACTAGGATCACATTTTTTTGATATGGGATGTTCCATATTCCGATAACGTCCTTCCATGACAATTAGTGTGTTTATAACGTTGACTTTCTTGTTCTCCAAGTGCAGAATCATTGTCTTCATCGAGGTAAGGAGCTTGATAGGCCGATGTCAGCTAAGAGGATTTGTTGAACAAAATTTCATTTAGTGCAAAAAATATTTATGAGATTTTAACATTTATGTTACATTCTAAATTATTTGTTTTCATCTAGTTTGTTTATTTGTCTGAAAACGGTATGTGATGGTTAGGCCTACTCTAAAATTATTGATTTATCGCATTCGGTCACCAATTCTGTTATTTTTTCCATTTAGCTGTTGTCGTTGTCAAGTCTTCTCACTTTTTAAAGACTAAGTAGGTGTGAAATTTAAAAAACCACGCAAGTTATCACTTTTTATTCCCAATGCATGATGATTATCTCCGATTAGGTGAAACGGTCCGCCTGAAGAGAACGAATTCAGGCTGTAAGGGTGACAGATACGGGACGAAGATACAGAGCTGTTGATTATACTTCCGACGCGATTGTTACGATCGCGGCACTCCACGCAAACACTGAGAGCAAACGCCAATTATGCCGCTCCATACAGTCACTGTTACATCGTTTGCAAAATAGTTTGGGGGTCCAAAATTATCACAGGCAAGTCAAATCAAACTCGTGAGTTATACGTTTTCGGATATGTTTCCGCGAAAGGTAAATTACAACTGCTATATTCTGAACGGCAATCACAGAGATAACAGTTTATGTCACGTGACAGTGAGGTATCTGTTCAACAGAGAAATTTAAATATTTCAATTGCATGTCATCTATGGCGAGAAAGAAGCTCGCCGATACAAATCTTTATAGTCGTTTTGTAAGTTCCATGATGAGATACCTTTACTTTCACCTTGCCTCGCCATTTCAATACCCTTGACCGTAAGCGTAAAGTCATTCAAGGCGCATGGTCTTCATTGCGCCTTATAAGCATTATCAATTTAACTTACCGCTAGGTAATTATATAATTTATATAATCCCCGCTAGCCACTGCTAATAACTCTTCCTAAGCCGTGTCACAAATCTTAATCTTTTCGCATGTTTACGTCACGGTGATAGCATTGACATTGATACTTACTTTTCAGCGTTATTTTATAAAGTTTTACCGATGGATGAAAACTATTTTTCGCAGACATTCAAAAATTTATGCTATACAAAGGTCGTAGTTCAATCGATTTCAGATTGCAACGAAACGTTAGACAAGGATGTACTCTTTCGAGTTAGATGTTTGTATTTGTCGTCGACATGGTAACGTCAAGAATGAGATACGGCATGATATTGAATGTTCTGCAAATAACGAAGTCACATGCACATAGTTCGTGAAGCGAAGGTACCTTTACAAGGGAACGATTCTTTGACTATTGTACATGTCCTTCTACTGTGGAATATTAATTCCTGTGGCAACGTTTTCGACACTGTCGAGAAAAGTTCAACGTGCAATTTGACATTGGTATTATAATTGCCTAAATGCCCAGACTCGTGCCGACAATCAAGTTTCTAGTTAACAATGACGTCGAAAACAGATAAGGAGCAATACTGCTTTACAAACTGTCGAAGATATTCCGTTGACGTACATTTGTTGATGTCTTTGAAATCATCATCACCCGAGCATTGTCTAATTTCTTATGCGACTTTTGATTTTAATAAGAGATGTATGCATGCGTATGTTCTGCAGAAGATGATCTAGCAAGGTAAGGCTATTAATAAATTAAGTTGCCACGAGATAAGACTTAAATTAAAATAGAACATACAATAGTTCATATAACTGCACTTTGAGAATTTTCCAAGCTTTCTCTGTCGCAGACCTATGAAAGCATATCTGTTTTTTGTGTTTCTGCTTTTCAGTCTTCCTGTATATATTGTCAATATAACAAACTATTGACACGAATTCTTCGCACTTCAGCTGCAGGTCCGATTTGCTTCCCCGAAATTAAATAATGCAGTTACAAAATTGCTAATTTACCAAGCATCACTTGCAATTATATCGTAGGTTTGTCGATATCAGTGAATTTTGTAACGTCATCCCCTAGATTATTACTGATAACGTATCTAATATTAAAAAGGTGTCTACATTGACAAATTCACTGGCATCGGCAAAACTATAAAATAATAGCAATAACGTACCCCTCCCGGCCAATGATTGACTCAAACAAACTTTGCACGACATAATAGCGAGATTAAGATTGCACTAGTAGCGAGAATGCAACACAGGGTGGCTTACACGTTCCGTACACATACTGTTTTGCACTTCGGACTAAGGTAGTATGCGCCTCGAAAGTGAAAGACTTTAAGTTTTGCTCAAACTTTCCATAAGGAATCTTTTAATCATTCTCTTTCAAAATAAAAAATAAAAATCTTTGGTCACTGTATAAATTTTTGAACTCGAGAAACAAATAACCCAAGATTTACCGATATTTAAAATTCCAAATGGCCGCCATCCCTGTGTTAACTCTATGGAGACAAATAAAGTTTTCGAATTTCGAAAAACTAAGCTGGTGAAAAGTTTTCTTACACCAAGAGCTTTAAAATGAACCCGCTAGTGGTAGATCAGAAAAGAATTTTTAAAGTTTGAGAGTCCGAATATCTGTCACCGAGGCGGGTTCTACCTTACGCAGCTCGTATCGTGACGTCTGCACGCAATTCCATTGCAGGAGGTGCTTTAGCTTAGCACTGTACAATTATTTTTTTTTTACCTAAAATATCTCAAAATCAGATTGCGATCAACTTAAAGAAGAGCAACACATTAAGTCTATGACAAAGCGAGCGTGAAAATCGGTCTCGGAAAAGATGTAAGTGAAAAGTGGTCGTCTCACCTCCGCGTAGAAAACGACCACCAAGTGACAAAAGAATGTGTGACATCATCAGAACATGATAAGAACGCGCAGAAAGTAATGACGTATCCGTTCACGTTCCGTTCACGCTTGCAATCTTAATCTCTCTCATGTACGAGGCGAAGTCGGGTACATTACAGAGTGCAAATTTTGCTTGAATCCGTTACGGGGTGGGAGGTAGTACATAATTGCAATAAACCTGTATTTTTTATATTCTTAACTCGCTTTTTTATGTTATTTGTGATATTTTATGTTGTCTGTTGAATCGAATGGTGTTTAAAATAGTGGTATCTCGCATACATTCTGAAACTGTAGACTGAGTTAACTCCGCCCGTCAAGTTTGAGGCGGTAGCTTTGATATTTTTTCATACATGTGACTATCATCTAATTGTTTCAGAACACCTTTCTGAATACCTGTGCGTGCCTACAAGCGATCAGGGAGGTTTGTCGACAAGAATAAAAGGACAGAAAGCTTGTGAAACTGAACCACGATAACTTTAAGGGAGACGTTAATCTGTATCACTGTATCATCGTACTGTATCACAATACGTGGTATTCTACTGAAAGCAAACCGTGCCTAAAAACAATCGGAGAGGTTTGGTGGTGTGTTTAAAAGACACAAAGCTCATCGAAACTAACCGACGGTCAATTTGTAAAGTTATATTAGCTGCACGGTTGCGTAAGTATAGAGAAAGAAATGTGTGTGACATACAATATCTTTGCATAAGTTTCAACTCTCCTACTCAAATAATCAGCTTACAATGTGCCACAAAAAGAATTGTACATTAGTCCGTGTTGCAAGGAGGTTTAACAGGATTGTTAGAATTCATGTATTGATTAGATTTCGTGGTATATTTCAGATTTTAGAGAATGTGACAGAAAGAGCTAGTTTTACATAAGGGGATTTAACAAATATGTGCCTTTATTATGAAACACTTGCACTGTTAAATAACTGAGAAAGTTAACAGACGTTCAGCGTTTTACTTTACATACACGTGCCAATGCCTAAAGAGTTGCATACACGCATCTCTACACAGCCAGTCACGAATGCACGAATTTTTCTCGAGATTTGAATAAAATGTTCCATCACAGTAAGAATAGCTGGATAAGCTAGAAAACGTGCAGAGACAACTGACAGATTTTGTCTGATCTCATACCTTATTTTATCTGACGAACAAAACTGAAATAGTACTGCACATACTCTGACAGGAAAATCTGAACCGAGCTGACAAGTAAGAAATACAGGAAAAGGTGAATTACTTGCTAGCATACCGTCGCTAACTGACGGTCTTGGCAAAAATAATGCATATAATATCATCATGACTGTTTACTTAGCATGTACAATATAGCGCTTACAACATGCTCAAAACACAGCAAACAAGAATTGTCACTAAAACTAAGAAATCGGACCTCTTTACTCCCGTTCTTCAAAAACTTCACTGGCGTCCTGTACGTGATCGAACTTCTGCTCATCACTTACAAGACCCTCAATATGAATCTCTCCACAATATCCCAAGAATTTAGTCATACCGCGTTCTACATCACGTCACGTACTCTTCGTTCATCAGGTAAATGCCTTCTTCACTCACCCAGATGAAGTCTAACTTCCTACGGTCACTGCTCAATCTCCTCGGCAGCTCATGTCCTTTAGAACTCACTACCTTGGACATAAAACCTTTCAAAGGCGCTTTAAAAAGTACATCTCTGTGAGAGCATGTTAATTATCACTCAATACGACACACAAGTCTTCACATGACATGTCATTAAGTTCAAATGAGGGGCACTTCCATATTTACAAAACACAGAAAACCTATAAGAACTATAATTACAAACACAAAGACACATACAGTAGATACATGCAAGTAGTAAGATAATACATGAATACATAGATACATCCATAGACGCATGGATACATACATAGATATACAGATAGATAAATAGATAGATAGATAATAGATAGAAACATACACACATACATACATAAGCTTACCTACCTACCTACCTACCTACCTACCTACCTACATACATACATACACACACACACACCTACACACATACATACATACATACATACATACATACATACATACATACATACATACATACATACATACATACATACATACATACATACGGACTTGCAAACGGAGAAAAACGTATGCATACACAATTAGTGAGTGGGTGTACACGCATAGTAAATATTAGATCTATACACATATACAGTCTATACATAAGATTCTTATGTTTAAACTTTACGCTGTCAAAAATAGCCACGTCACATTTTGCTAGGACTTGAAGTAAGCAGTGCGAAGTTTTGTCCAGTAAAATGAAATATGTATGCCTTTAGCTTCAATCTCTAGTAACTTTTTAAATATTCATAGTTTCAAAATATCAAATGCATAAATTACATTTCTGTAAATATGTAATCTTATTTTCTGGTAAAATTATATAATCAGCGATTTCCACTCGTTAAAGATTTATCCCAGGTAAAACGTACCCTACTGCACGCATGATATCAAGAACAAGACTGAGATTAAAGGTAGAATGCGCCTCGAAAATAAAAGACAAACTCTCGCTCGAAACTTTCCTCAATGAAACTTTCAAGCTTTCACAAAATTAAGTGTAAAAATCAGGAGTCATCACACAAAGTACGGTACCAGAGAAACAAATTACCTAAAGCTTTCTGATATTTTGTTAACTCTATGGGGAAAACAATTTTTTTCCTAAAAACTAAGAAATGGACACTTTTCTTACTAAACGGACTTTAACATGAGTTCCTCAAGAGATAAATCAGAAAAGAATTGTAATCAGCGAGAAAAATTTAGACTCTCAAATATAAAGTTTTTATAGGCTTATTTTTGTTAAAATTGAAGTTTATTTTTCGCCATAGAGATAACGTAAGGGTGTCACAGTCATTTTGAGTTTCAAATAAAGTAAAATTTATGTAATTTTCCCCCCAGGTAAACATAAAGTTTACTCTGTGACCCCTGATTTTTAATTCTTGATTTCGGAAAGGAATGGTTTGAACTTTTCTTGTGAAAAGTTTGAGCAAAAGTCTAAGTCATTTTAATTAAAGGCGCGTACTATCTTAAGTTAATGTAAAATTCCTTCTGCCCTCGGTGCAGACCGACGAAAGATAATTCGTCCTCTGTGGGTTTTGTATCTTAGCTTATGGGGTAATAATGAAAGAAATAGAAAACTTTAGAATTTCACAGGTTAATACCTTGATCATACGCAACATTCAACATGCATTTAACCCTTTGAGCGCCAAAGTCAATTTTTCAAGTTGTCACCCATAAAAAATATACCCTAGTCAATTTTTTCACATTTTTGCCAAAATTTTGATAAAATTCAAGTCGATGGAATGTGGTGTCCATTTGGTCCAAAATTATGAAACAAATTACAGAAAAATTACAGAAAAATTGGTAAAATACTGCACTAAAATTTTTGTTGGAAAAATTACAGCACTCAAAGGGTTAAGAAGTGAATCAATGATTTCTTCGGAATCTGCAAAAGATCTTCGGCAGCATTTCTCCTTATCATGATCATGTCTCCAGCGTTTGTCGAATTTGGTCGGCCGAAATAGTATTCTGTTGACTTTTTCAGTGAGTGGGCGAGTCCTTTGAGGCTTCGTATGCAGTGTTGTCATACCCACCGGTGTGATGTTCAGCGGGGAGAGTTGTAAGTTGTTCGGTTTGGATCGCAATCGTTCGCCTTGCGGTGTGAATTGTACCGTCATCGTTGGAGCACTGCAGGCTACTTTCGACAGATACAGACAATAGTGGCTTGTCGGTGATTTTCGATTCAGAGTGCGCGTTATCGGGTCGACTAGCTCGGTCTTCAAGGTTTACAGCTCGACTAGCGTCAGCTCTACTCTTCAGGAACTTGCAAGTCAGAATCTCGACAAACTCCTTGCGAAAGTTGCTGCCGAATATAGCAAAGATGAACGGGTTGACCCAACTGTTGGCCACGGCGAAGGACATCGCGATAGCCCGTACGAAACTGAACGAAGTCCCTACAAAAACCCTCGGTGCAAAGATTCGTAATAATCGCATGATGCGAAACGGCAGCCAGCTTATTCCGAACATCACCAGGACCACTATGAGCATCTTGATCGCCTGGCGCTTGCGTCGTCTGGATTTATCGTTTGGCGAGTTTCCGAAGTACAGGACAGAAATCATCTTAGCGTATAACACAGATATCACGAGTAATGGCAAGAAGTAAAAAAATGCAAAGTCTGTGATGACTATTAAGCCGATAATGTCTGAGCTTACAATGTACCAGCAGTTGAGAGTAGTAACATTTTGCCCACCAACTTGGGTTGTCTTTGGGACGATACCGCTGAGCATGATGTAGTTGCTTGAGTACAGGAACGAGGTGAGCCAAGTCAGTAAGATCATCCACCTTGCCTGCTTGACGGATACTCGGGGTTTCATAGGGGTGACGATCGCACGATATCGGTCGATAGCGATGCAGAGGAGCGAGAAGACGGTAGAATTCATGAAAGTCCACGATACCGTCATCACGGCGTCGCAGAGAAACTCGGTGACGAGTAACGAGGACCCGAAGACTCCTGCCACTTGAGAAGGCATGAAGACCAGGCCAACGAAGGTGTCAGAAAGAGAGAGGGATGCGATCAGGTTGTTCGTCGCCGAATTTCTTAACTTTGTTTGGCGCAAAATTGCAATGATGACCAGTGCGTTTCCACCAACAATCAGAATTAAGTTGCTGACATTAATGCCGGCTAGTAGCCAATCTGCAAGCGCGCTGGCAGACAAAATCGCCGTGTCTTCAGCACCACTGTCGACAGTGTCGTTCTTCGCCTGACTTTTGTATAACATGGTTTAAGTGTTCGCAAGCACCACCTGTCGAACGCTTTGCCCGATCCGAGTACGATGTCTCAGTTTCGTTCACTTTTTTATATAAAAAAATCTTAGGCTGTGCTGAGTAGGTTTTAATACCCCCTAAGCCGAGAAAAGAGAATGTAATCGACTTGATGATCTCATGACGCGCGTAATTCGTATCCGTCGTATTTCATTTTGTAACTAACAAGAATCAGGGAAAGACTGCAGAACGAGGCCGGATTAACTTTGACAAAGCGTTTGCCAGAGGATAAATTTCTTTCGACAGTTTCTCGACAACAATCAAGGTGTTTTGTAACGAGTCGTAATGTGTCACACTTTTTTCGGAAAGAGGTATTTACGCTGTGGAATCTGGCCAGAGGGTAAAGTGCAGAGAAAATCAACCGGTCATGTTAGGTAAAGGCAGAATTCTTTCCTTAGAACAAATTTATACACTCTAAAACTAAGGACGGTTTCTTTACTTATCGATATACTGCTTGCATGGGCTTCTTTTGAAATCTGCTGTTGGTTGAAATCTCTCTATCTTTTTTTTTCAAACATTTAATTTGTTGTTGTTTTCTTTTAGAGATAACAAAGAGAAAGGCAGCCTTGTTGAATTCCATGCATCACTATGTTTGATTATTTTGCCTTCATAAACCAGAATTGTGCGGTATGACTATTGGCTTTACCCCTGATAATGAAAAACATCGTTTTAAGTTGCCCTGAGAAAGTATAAGGTAAAGTCTCTCATATTTGAGGTTCAATTTCCCTTACAAAAGATGCGGACAAGTGTTAAGGCCCGGAAGCAAAATAGATTCTACTGATGAAAATTTAACTGGAGGGGACATGACTAACGAAGCAATTCAATGCAATTTGAGAACAAGAATTGTGAGAGAATATGCGACAGTTTTGCCATTGGGATTGAGAACGACGGAAACGAGACAAAAAGTATCTTCATTTTATCTATATTTTTTGCACGTGTAGGTACTAGTGTTGACATCGAAATATGATAAGGTGGTATCGATATTTAAAACCGAGTGATAGAGGTATAGCAAATAGAGCTTATAATACCTCTTGCTATCAGATAGATCTTCATATGCCCGGCTAGTGTTACTATATGGCAGTATCAACATGCAAAGAAGGCACGTGAGGAGTTGATTCAAGCATGGTTATATTTCCTTTCAGTGTATTTTTTACAGCAGTTCTACAAAACGACCTCGAAATGGATATAGGTTGTAAGCACCTCAGAAGCGAGACACGTAAAGTTTTGCCAAAACTTTTCATAATGAAACTTTCAACAGCTCTCTCGCCAAATCAAGATCTAAAATCAGAGTCACCATGCGAAGTTACTTACTAGAGAAACATATTACCTATAACATGTACCGATATTTCAAAATTCAAAGTGGATGCCATCGCCGTGTTAACTCTATAGGGAAAGTAAAAAAGTCCGATTTTCGGCAAAACTATAATTGTGAAAATTTTTCTTTCTCCTGTATAAGTAAGCCCTCCATACACAGGAAAATTTTGAGAGTCCGAATATTTTTCCCCGAGGCGCATCCTACCTTAATGACGGAAAGACTAACTTACCAACTAGCCTAGAAAGTGAAATCAAAAAGGGTGGCACAGTTTGTGTCCAAGAGTGTAGCCCATTTCCGTGATTACATCAGTGGACGATGATTGTGATTCAGCTGAGTGGATTTGCTACAAACAGTGGTGAAAGGTGCTTCCGTAAACGATAAAAATGTCGAATACCAATTAACACTCTGAACTACAATTTTTATTTACAATCTGTCCATACTACTTGGAAGTGTGGGTATTGTTAAAATCGAGTCCATCTTATGATTGGATCGGACATTATGGAAGATTCTGTGGACATTAATTAGATGACAAATTGCCAAGGACGTCACAGTCTGTTCATTTCGTGGCAATTTCTGCCCTAAGGTACTAATGGATGTGCCCTGGCTATAGGTCTTTAACGAAACAAATTTCTCGATTTTTGGGGACAATTGAAATAGGAATTTTATATTGTTACGTGCAGAGAAAACGAACAAAAGGGTGAACTCAGCAGTTAACGTTTAAACAAAATTTATTACGAAAATAAAACTAATTGCTAAGTCAGGGATAGAGTACAAGCTTTAAAAGTGTATAGACTACTTATCTCAGCTGGGACGGCAAAGCTCCAGTCTCAGAGTTGTAACAGTCTGTCGGATGAATGAACAGTCCTTTGGCTTGCAGGCCTGAAGTTGCACAAAGTCCATAGTATAAATCCAGCGTTGGCAGTGAAGGTCTTGAAAAGTTTTGAGAATGACTACTGCTGGAGTTTCGAACACTTGTAGTAACACACAAGAGACACGATCCCAAAAGTCTGACTGGAAGCTGTGCAGGTCCCTTTTATACCCATGTGCTTACATAAAGGCATATAAGAACAATCTAGAACTTTTATTGACATGCTAATTACTGTTCTAAAATTATCTCTCTTACACAACTAATTAAATTTCCAGAACATTCTGAACATGACTAATAAAATTCGAGGTTGTGAGGTCATTAAGGGCAGTGACCTTGAGAATGTTCTAGACTAATTGAACTCAGGTCAGGATGAGTGTGGGGGAAAATGACCTACATAACAATATCATGATGTAACAGGACGTGTTTTCTGAAAACGATATATATTTAGAATATATTTAGAATGCACAACAATCGAGTGCCTGGAAATTGTTAAGAACATAACATTATTTTGATAATTTGTTCTGTTGAGCCATTTACATTTTCATACCTTAGCGTAAGACCTTCAGGCTCAAGGTGACATGTCATGAGAATCGAATGGTACGTCCTAACCATATGAATCAGAATGTAAAGCTATGAATACCTTCAGACTGTCTGAAGATTGCAGGATGCATGAAAACTTAAGCAACAGATATTATTACTTTGTTTTTGAAGAAATTTGTGATATATATATTCCCGAAAAATATTTTCAGAAGAAAGATAGCGAATTCCAATTATTCTGATACAATTAGCTTAAAGTCTAAAGTAATAGATCTTCCTTAAATGTGAACAAAAGTCCAGGTCCTGATTGTATTTGTGGTCGCACCCTGAAGTTCTGTGCTGATCAGCTCAGTGTAGTCTTACAACACCTTTTCCAAGTTTCTCTTGATACAGTTAGTATTCCTGCCATATGGAAAAATTCTATTGTAGTACCAGTCCCAAAGAAAGCTAGCCCTAAAGAACCCAATGATTTTCGACCTGTTGCTCTTACTTCCCTGGTAATGAAAACATTTGAGAAAATAATTAAGTCCATTATTCTGACAAAGGTTGGCAACAAACTAGACCCCCTACAATTTGCATATCGACCGGGAAAAGGTGTTGAAGATGCTAAGCTTTTCATTCTCAATACACTGTACAAACATTTAGAAAAAAACAGGTGCTCATGCAAGAATCCTTTTCGCAGATTTCTCCAGTGCTTTCAACACAATCCAGCCCCATATCCTTGCAGAAAAACTCTTAAAATTTAATTTTAGCAATCAACTTGTTCTTTGGATTATTGACTTTCTTACAAATAGATCACAAAGGGTGTTTGTCAATGGTATTTTGTCAAGTATCATTCAAACAAATACAGGTTCTCCTCAGGGTTGCGTTCTGTCTCCTCTGTTGTACATCCTTTATACTGACGATTGTAGAAGTACAAATGAAAGTAGCCATCTTGTTAAGTTTGCTGACGATAGTGCTCTGCTTACACTTCTACAGGGATCAGAATGTCATCATGGTCCCGCTCTTAGTGAGTTTGTTGAGTGGTGTGATAATTCGTATCTAAACTTAAATGTTAAGAAAACTAAGGAAATGATAATTGATTTTAGGAGGCAAGAACGCACCCTCCTACGTCCATTGTTCACGATCAAGAAGTCGAGATTGTTTCGAAGTATACATACCTTGGTTCAATATTTGACAACAAATTGAAATGGGATCATAACACCGATGCTATACTGAAGAAGGGGCAGCAAAGATTGTACTTTTAAGGAAACTGCGTTCATTCATGGTTGATAGACAAATTTTATCTCTTTTTTATAAATCTTACATGAAAGTGTTATCTCATTTTCATTCATTTGCTGTATCAAAATCTGTCTGTTAAAACACAAAACTTCACTTGATAGAATTGTTTCACTTAGCTCAAAACTAATTGGTATACCCCAGAGAAGTCTTTCTACGTTTCATAATCAGCAAGTACTCAGGAAAGCCCGCTCAATTCTTTTGTCCAGTGATCACATTTTATCAGCAGAGTTCGACACACTTCCCTCTGGTCGGCGTTTTAGATACCCGGCTTGCAGGTCAAACCGGCGCAAGTTGTCATTCATTCCAACCGCTGTGCGGCTTTTAAATGATTCCTAAACTGTTTTTTGTATAGTCCTGCGTCCCCTACCATTTTGTAAATTTGTATTATATACTTTTGATGTTGTATTTGAGCCACGCTTTTTAATTGCCCGTGTTTGGGATATATAAAGTTCTATTGAATTGAATTGAATTGAATCGAATTACGTATTATTAATCTCTATAGCATATTTCACCAATAAAGAGATTGAAGTCGATTTCAAAAATACCCTATCATCGTAAAATATTTCAACAAAACATTTAAGTATCGTAAAACGAACCAATGTTCACTGAGATATCATATTTAAGGGTTCACCATTGCTAGACTTAGAGTTCCCAGAGTCCTTGATGCTTCAAATTTCATCACGATTCTCACAGACTGCTTTACTGCAAAGGTCGCTGATTTTCGCAACTCGGATTGCTGCATTGTTCTTCGTTGTCCGGTTTATGTTGATCGATTCAGATCTCATGTTTCAGCATTAGTTTCTTCACAGATACATCGCATTGTTTCATATTACACTGACAGTGTTACTCGCTCAGTCGAATTTCGAAGGTCATTTTGTCGTTTTCAGTTCTTCTTGTCGTCATCGATGTTGGTTACTAGTTCGACGAACGTTCTCCGTCTTCGTGCTATATTAGATATAGATCAATGTATTAAGGATTTACGTGGATGGATGAAATCAAACACGGTGGTACTTAATAATGATCAACAGAAGTGATTCATTTTTCATCACTTTTCAAGACAGATATAGATTGTCTAGGTAGCCTCAAAGTTGGAGATTTAGAAATACTTTCAGCTACTATGATACACAATCTCGGTATCGCGTTAGACTTTGCCGGTTTTATGACGAGTCATAGCCAGAACATATGTAAATCGGCGTATTTTGCGGTACATAGAATAGGGAATATTTGCTCCCTGATAGACACTTCGACAACCGAGAAACTAGTTCATGTGTTTGTAACATCGCGTTTAAACTACAGTAACACTTGCTATATGGAATCAGTCGCTATCAACTACAAAAGTCACAATCTGTACAGAATATATACTGCAGCTAGACTTGTTACAGGTGCTAGGAAATTTGATCAGGTAACAACTGTCTTAGAAAAGCTTCGTTGGATACCAATCGAGCAAAGAATTAAATTTAAGCTAATGACATTAAAAATTATCTCCGGAAAATGCCCTGACTATCTCCGTCTACTAATAGACGCCCGTGTTTCCAATCGTATCCTCCGTCTATAGGACAAATTCGTTTTACTTAGGCGTGACACAAACAAGAAAACTAAAAACTACGTCTACCGAGCCCTTTCAGTCTCAGCACCGATTTTATGATGATCTCCCTTGAAATGCTGACATAAACTGTACTATCAATTCTTTTAAGGTAGAACGCACCTCGGGGACAGACATTCGGACTCTCAAACTTTTACAATTCTCTTTTGATATACTACATGTGGGGGTTCATTTTAAAGCTCTTGGTGAAAGAAAACTTTTCAAAGGCTTAGTTTTTCGAAATTCGAAAATTTTACTTTTCTCCATAGAGTTAACACAGGGATGGCGGCCATTTTGAATTTCGAATATCGGTAAATCTTGGGTAATTTGTTTCTCTAGTACCAAAATTTGCATGGTGACCCCCTATTATTAGTTCCAGAGACCAGCTCTGGAACTGTTTGTTTTTGCTCACTTTCCTTCTTTCTTTCTTTCTTTCTTTCTTTCTTTCTTTCTTTCTTTCTTTCTCTATTTCCGGTATTACTATCATAGAACATGCTATACACAAATTTTACCTTAATTACCCAGAATGCATTGCGACACGCTTATGACGTCATCGCTCAGCTCGGACGGGTTATACTGGAATTTCTTGTGTGTTTATTTATTTATTTTTTATTTTGCATTGCTCAACTATCATATTGCGTTCAGCTATTAATAATTCTAGCTTTCTTACGCTTTGTTTTTTGTTGCTTTTGATTTTATTTTTCTCTAAATACTCGCCGTGCGTGGCGCTATACTGTTTCGCCAGAATGCTAATGAGATAACAATGGCGGCGGTACGATCGCTTCGCTCGCATAGAGAGAGAAAAGTAGGCTTTCCTTAAGTTTACAAGCGCGGCTGGGCACATCGTGTACCTAGGCGAAGTGGGTGTGCTCGAAAACGAAAATCAATGCAAAATTTGGATTCAAAATCGGCTGTTTTGGCGGAGAAACTGCCCGCCGTATTTCTGAGGAGCCACCAGCGGTTTTTTCCTATATCAGTCTGCGAGGCCGTTTAACGCCGGTAACACAGCCCTGCCATGCAGAGCTAGGCATTCATAGTCAACTGTCTGTCACCGCAGCGGCACATGCGGCATGCATTGGCTGCACGTAAAAGCAACTCAACTTTCCAAGATCAAATGGTCAATTTCTTGTGAAAACAGCGACATAGCAATGAAAATTGTTTTAGTCTGTGCTTTTAATCAAATGAAAATGCATGTGGCCTCGGTTTTCAATTTCAACGGCCTAGGTCCGATGTTTCCTCTCGTCTGATCATCGTCGTAAACCACGCGCCTCTTTACAGCAACAACTCAGCGCTACCCGTCAAGCGATTGATTTTTGCGTAGGTCAGCGGAGCGAAAATTATTGCTCTGGCTCGCGAGAATGTCGTCTGATATACATTTCCGTGCGTTGTTGCCCCCATATGTATCTGTTGCGTTTTTACCGTACATGTAGGCATTTGTAATCTGTGTACTGTAATTCCCCGGACTGCCTTGCTTTTAGTTGTATTATGGTGTTTACTGCTATCAGCCCTTAACTATAGGTACGTGCTTGAATATTAAAATCCAAAGCACTCTTTCATTCTGCACCTATCTTTGTCACACATTCTCTTGTTTCTTCCGCTGCTCTGGTCTCTGGAACTTCGCTTTTGCTTGCAAATGCTTTCTAGTTATTCTTGATTTTGAAAGAAAATGATTTAAAGATTCCCTAAGGAAAGTTAGAGCAAGTTTAAGTCTTTCACTTCCGAGGTGCATACTACCTTAAGCTTAGTGTGAAGACACAATGTGTAACTTTGTTTTTATTTGCCAGTCAGATATTTTATTTTCTATGAATATCTTTCAGAAATACTTTTTAGCCTTGTAAAGAGCACTGAGTAGTGCGCTTTTAAGAAATATAAATAATTAATATAAGTATTATATAGAAATAATAACGCGAATAATAATAGGTTCAATTTCCGTGAAATTTTCACCATAAGGGTATTTTGGGTCGAAAAGACCAAATATGATATCGATTTCACTGCCCCATGTTTCCATGGTAACCATTTTAGGGGTTGAAAATTTCAGTTTTTCTAATATCCCATGAAAAGTTACTTTGATTTTATATGAAAATTATCTAGTGGGGGAGTTCGGGTCAGAGAACACAAAAACCAGAATTATTTTAATGTTTTGAGTTGCCATGGTAACTATTTTGGGATTGAAAATGTTACTTTTTCGCTAATTCCTATTAAAGAACGATTGATTGATGTAAAAATTTGATCATAATGGTTTTTCTGGTTTGCACACCAAAATATATCACACTCATTTTAATGTGAGATGTTTCCATGGCAACCATTCAGGAGTAAAAATTACTATTTTTTTAAAGATTCCATCTAAAATCCAGGAATCAATAGAATGTGTAATATCAAAGGGATATTTTGGGTTAGAAAGACCAAATATCCAGTGTAAAAATCCAGTAATCAACAGAAATATTATACCAAAGGGTTATTTTGGGTTAGAAAGACAAAATATGATATCCATTTTTACTGCCCTGTTTCCATAGTAACCTATTTGCATTTTAAAATTTCAATTTTTTTCCAAATTCCATTAAAAGTAATCCCAGTTACTATGCAAATGCTCTCCTAAGTGTATTTATCACAGCATGAACTCCATGTTAATTTTTGTTTTATGTTGCCTTGGTAAAAAATTTTGGTAACCACAGTTTTTTTTATTTCAAACCATAGACCCTCGAGAGGGTCTATGCTAAAACATAATTCACTGTTCTTTATTTATTTTATGGATGTCTAAGTAACAACTTAGAAATTTGTTCTATAATAAAAATAATTGTAATTTCTTTGCCTTCATTTTAGGCTGAATAGTAACATAATATATATTGGGGCCATTCTGGTCAAAATTATGTTTTCCGTTAATTTTAGTGTGTTAGAATTAATTTTATATAGACCAGAAATAATTTTTGACGTATTTTTAATTTTGTTTCATGCAGTCATCCCAAATAAGTGTTATATAGTACAGTACTAACTCATTATGCATCGAATTATGTTTATGCCTTCAAATTAATTTTATGTGCTAAAATTAATTCTACTAGTATCTCAAATTAATTAATTTTAATTCATAATATTAATATTTAATTAATAATTATTTTTTTTCGTTAACCAGAGAAGAAAAGGCTATTTTACAAGATTCTGCCTATGAAGTGAATTTTCTAGTCTTTTGATGTGTATACTTGCACACCTTTAATACCCAAGGAAACAGGTATAATGGACGACAGTGGGACTCAAAAGTTTTGTGACCTATTAACAACCTGTTTAACCCTCAGAGTTGTATGCAAATTTTAAAAGTCGCCATGACGACCTGACAACAACATGGCCTTTTCAGCACTAAGACATAGTGTAGCAGGGCTAAAAATAAACCATGGCCCTTCTGTCGGGAGGAGGCATAATTTCTGTGTCATTGTGATTGATACATTATTATCAAAATGCGACGAGAATGCGTTTTTATTGGCCATCGTTTCCTGTGTCTGTCATTCAAGTATGCCAGTTCAGATATTGAAACTTTGTTGCAAAGTTCCACCGCACGGCCGGTTGTCTTCGTAATTTCCAGAACAAAGTCTGTGCGCAGCTGGGTTTGACTGCATGCATTTATCTAGCTCGTCCCAAAGTGACGGACGCATCTTTCAACCTTTCAGCTTGGTGAAAAATGCATTTATTGATTCGCCAAAGGCCTGTGGATTCGCATATTTTTGCACAAGTGCTACATGGACATAGGAAAAAGTTTGACTCACCCTAGCCCTCTCGATTGTTGAATACAACCACGGTCCATGATGAGAGTTCTCGAATCAAAAACTGTAGTTTAGCCGTGCTCGAATACAAATATCTTCTTATTAAATTACGTCATTGTTATACAGAGCTAGCATTCCAAAGTCTGTCACCCTGTTTAGGGCGGCATTTCCATCTGAATGATTGAACGACGTGAAACGCAAAATTCTATAGCATATGTTCCGGCAATATGTACAGTGTCAGTAGAAATATATACTGTCAGTGTATACGCTGCTGAGTTACGTAAGCTTATAAGCTTATACTCCACAAAATGGCCACAGGCGGCGTGAACTTCTGAAAGGATTTCCTAAACGTCCTACTTGGTACCTTAGACACTCACATGTGATATCCTGAAAAGTATTCTCTGCAGTAATTCCAGTTTCTGTAAAATTCCATCATTTTTAAAGCTCACAACGACACGATAGCGCGAGATCGGAGACGTTCTACTGTCACGCCACGCACTCTCAATTGCGCATGCTCTGGGATTCGCGTCGCGTCTCTGAAGGGCGCGCGCGTGTTCCGACAGAGAAGAACGCGAATCGCAGGGTTTCTGCCAGACTACACTGCCAGAGCGAAACATGCGAAATGCAGAAACAATGTTTATTCTGCAATGCCAATATGACGCTTACGAAGTAAGTCTGAATAAGTTTTAAATTATACATCAGAATGAATCCATTGTACATTGGTACGTTTATGAAAGAATTAATACAGGATACGTGTCTGAGATGTTTTTCAATTTTAGGTCAGTTATTAGAGTTGGGGTTTGGGGTGGGGGGTTCTGAGACCTAACTTAAGCAATTAAGTTAGATTTATAAAATGAACTTTTAATATTACCCCTACTGTATGGAAAATATTCGTTCGGTGGTCGCAGCATAGCAGTTTCACTGCAGAGAGAGAGATAGATTTTTAATTTATATTGGAAATCTTTTTCATAGTCGTGACTTTTGATGGAAGAAAACTAAAAACAAAATTAAATTGAACCGATTGAACGTGTATCCGTAAAGTTCGCACAAAAGTTAAAAGTCTAGGCCTGCTGGTATCGCGTAAACTGCTTGGTGTCACTTTTCCGACAAGCATTTAATTACCCCTTGGCTTAATGATATCCCCCTCTCTCCGTACAGTATGATGCACAATTCTGCGCTGCACGTAAAACAATTGGAAGTCACCCCTATTGACAAAATTAAAATATACAACACCTCTTTTTCAGAATTCCCACACAGCTTCAATGAACTGTTATTAGATTTCTATATAATACTTATAGCCCCTAAACTTGTAATAATAATAATAATAATAATAATAATAATAATAATAATAGAAGAACATCACAAAAAAATTTCGTGAGCTTATTAAAGTAAAACGAATAGGCAACTTGAATCTCAACATCGTAATACGCATTCACTTTCTGAATAAATAATGCTCAAATCAAAAAATTTCTCGGTTTCGTTACACCGATGCTCCAACAAATGCATCGTCTCAAATAACTTACATAGAATAATCTTTACGATATGAATTTTTCAAATAACTTCGTACGCAAAAGTCACCTTTACTCATCGTGACTATATAAAATTCTCATAAAACTCTCAAAATCTCTTGAAAACTATCGATCTTCTACATGCACAACAATAAAAAAAGATATTTTGCTATTCTTCAAGTATTGTTCACACAGACACCATGTCAATTACTGAGGTACGATTCAAATCCTAAAACAATTTCACAATAAATAAGTAACATCAATGCAAATGATAGTAGTGCTTAACATAAAACGGAGGTTAATGTCTGCTAGTTATAGCCTATGACACAATTCTGCTCGTATGTCACTGTATTTAGTTAATTCAACTGGTAGGATTACATCACAAAAACACTCAGTTACGTTGAAAGCCTCAATACTGTGAATCTGTCATGTAAACCCATCCCATTATAAATTAACAGATAAATGTCGCAGTTGTTTTGTCAGCTATTATTGTTTATACGCTTGCTGTATGATTAAAGGAAGTCTCAAGTGAACAGCCAAACAACACTTTCTTGATTTTCATGAACCAGAATTAGAGACTTTCTGCATTGAAGTAACATATCCAAATTCACCGGGAATTATTATTGGGGTGGTGTATAGGCCACAGTTCCAAATATTATCATGGTGGATCCCAAAATTTGAGATTTGCCGAAAATAAAGAATCGATCATTCTTGGGGATTTCAATGTTCACCTACTGGAAGAAGGTCAACACTGTGATTTTCGTGACCTTATGTCATCTTGTCAGTTGGATCAACTTATTACCCAACCAACAAGAGTAACTGATCCTTCAGCATCACTGTTAGATCATATTTATGTCAGTAACGCTGAGTATGTTCGTTGCATCAATATACCTACTTTAGGAATGAGTGATCATTATCCTACCATCATAGTCAGGAAAAGAAATGTAGCCCGAAAAGATACTTCAATCAAAATTAAATATCGGTGCTACAAAAATTTTGACGAAACAAATTTTATCAGGGAGCTTGATGAGCTTTCATGGTTAGTTTTGGAATAGACATCAAATCAGGTCCAATAATCATTATCATTCAAGGTAACTATCCAAGGAATATATCGAAAATGACAAAGGCAATGGGGTCATCTTGAACCACGAAATAGTGGTGGTACCAGGTGTCCGGAATGGGTAAAGGTACCCTGCCAGCTAGCTGCACCCGTAAAGATTGACCCAAAGCGACAAATCCATTGTTATTTGGTGAAATTACCAAATTACTTTTGTGAGTCAAAATTTGGTATGCTGTCACTCATCACTCGAGAATCACACAGGTCATATTTTGATACAACATCTCCGTATCTACCATAGAACTTCTTAAGTGATTTCACTTGCCTCACTAGCTTTTGAGCTAATAGGCTGTGTCTCACTCGAAAGTCTTCGTGATCATATGAATTGCATGCTCTATTGTATCCAAAGAGTTGTGAAATATACACACCATAAGCTGGAGATGATGGTATATTGCTTGACAAAAAGGGAAAGTTTATGATTTCAAAATTGAAATCATCTCTTTTGTCACACAGCTTATATAGTGTATTTTGTCTAATTTCAAAAAATAGGTCTAGATATTATGCCGAGTCCACAATTTCAGTTGTTTCTTTTATTTCTAAATCATCTGGGTAGATGTGGTGTAGATAATTGGATATACCAGGATTGTTTAAACTGATGAGATCATCAATATATCTGTGGGTGTTGTTAAATCGCTTGGCAATCCTTTTACACCCAGATTTCTGAAGTGATTGCATGAACTCTGCTTCATACGAATACAAAAATAAGTCTGCAAGAAGTTGGGCGCAGTTTGTGCCCATGGGAATGCCTATGGTTTGCCCGAATGTCATGCCAGCAGACTTGATAAATATGTTGTCAATTAGGAAATATAGCATTTGAATCACTTCAACATCACCGTATTTGAGTTTGGCATCGCTGTTGTCGGTGAAATAGCCCAAGTTGCGCTTGATGGCAATGTATTCATACCTAAGACTACCTTTCTTGTAAAAGAAGGCTTTCTTTACGAGAGATGATAGCCTGTCTTTAAGTTTGTTGTGTGGGATGGTTGTGTACAACGTTGAAAAATCAATTGTGTGGATTGAGTTGTACATGGTTTTGTTATTTTGTAAAATATGTAACAATTCTTTGGAGTTCTTTAATATCCACATTTGATTGACCCCACTAGTTTCATAAACGTTGTCACAATAACGTACCAAACCAGATTTAATGGTTGATAAAATGACGGTTAAAAGTTGTGACAAGCGTTTTGTTGTACATTTACAGGAACCAGCTATGAGATGTTGTTCATGGGGATTCTTATGGATCTTAGGAATCCAATACAGATTAGGTAATACCTTGTCATCTTGCGCTAACTCGATGCCAAATTCACTCAAAACTGTTGAATGGTTCTGCAATATTTCCCCTTCAGCTAAGGTTGAAAGAGAGTATGTTGTGCTACTCTCATCATCTGAGTAAATCTGAAGTTCGTTCTTTAAACATTGAATGTAATACTGCTTGCAGACAAAAATGATGTTGTTTGATCCTTTCTCTCCAAACACAACAACATATTTATCGTGTAAAGCATCTAGACATTCCCGTACAGAAGGGTCATCGAAGGCAGATGTAGTGTTGATGACAGCTTTTGAAGAACGAAGACGTGAAATGCGAGATTTTACCTTATCACGGGACTGTGCGAAGCCAGTCCGAAAGACATCAAACGTCTTCGTCTTCGAGGGCAGCCCACTTCTTAGCCCACTTCTTTTGGAAATGTTCGATGACCCAAATGATTATTTAGAAAGTTGATATGAAATGTATGTTGGTGTGTTGGATAAATATGATCCGTGGCGAGAAAAACTTGTCAAGAAACCAATGCAACCAGAAAGGTTATCTGATGATATTCTGAATGCTATTCACACTTATTCACACTAGAGATAGATTTGAGGCATTGAAAAAGCATACAGAATATAAAATCTTGAGACATAAACTTAATAAAATGGTTAAAAAGGCTAAAATTAATTATTACAGATCGCTCATAGAGGAAAAAAATACAAATACTAAAGAGCTATGGAAGTACATGTCTGATCCGGTGCTCAAAAAGTCAAACACTTGCCCCGCTTCATTGAAAGTAGAGGGATCAGATATTACAGATCCAATGGAAATAGCAAATTCTTTCAATAAGTTTTTCAGTTTACTATACAGAGTTAACAGATTCAGAAACAGATTTTACAAAACTTAGAAATCATATTCATGGCATTTTGGGTCCAGATGTGAGTTTTAAAATCCCTCCAGTTGGCAAATCAAGTTCAAATACAGCTAAAGCTACTGGACTTGATCAGATAAGTCCTAAGATTTTTAAATTATTATCGAACGCTATAGCTAGATCTTTATGCTTCATTTATAATTTAAGCTTAAAAACAGGTGTGTTTCCAGATGTGTTGAAGGGAGCAAAGTTTACCCCTTTTCATAAGTATGGATCCTTAAAACATAATGGAAACTACAGGCCTGTTTCAGTACTCCCGGTCCTTTCAAAGATATTTGAGAAACATGTTCATAGTCATTTATACGGGTTCTTAAAACCTATGGTTAATGACTCACTGTCAGGTTTTCGAAAAGGTTTCTCATGTGAGAAAGTTTTATGTAAAATGGTTCAAACCTGGAAATTGAAAAAACAGTGAATGATGATCTTGAATCAGTAAGACATTGGTGTATGCAAATAAAATGGTTATAAATACAAGTAAAACAAAGATCATGCTTATGACCACACATCAGAGATTGTCACGTCTATCAAGAAATGTTCTTCATTGTAAACTTGGTCAGAATATTTTAGATTCTGTAAATGGAGAAAGACTTCTGGGAATAGTTGTAGATCAACACTTGAACTGGAAGTCAAATACTGATTCAATTTATAAAAACGGCAATTCGCGCATAGCTCTACTTAGACGTATAATACGGTGTTTACCATTAAGTACTAGACGAACATATTGTAATGCATATATACTTCCCCATTTGGACTATTGTTGTAGTGCATGGGGAACTAGTGCAAATACAAACAAGTTATTCAAATTACAGAAACGCGCTGTGCGTGTTATGATGGGCACTAAGTACAATTATCCGACCAATGGACTTTTTAAATTACATATTATGCCTTTGCCTGATAGAATTTTATACAAAAATATGTGTTTAGTTTTTAAATCCTTGAAATGTATAGCCCAATTGTATATGACGGAAATGTTCCAATATGTCAATCAGTGTCATAGCCGTGAGAGCTTGGGAGCTTTGGGAGCTTGATATCCCTAGAGCCAAATTGAATGTTTTTAAAAACACATGATCAGTACAGGGAGCTATGGAATGGAATAAGTAGAAAACAGAAGTCAAATCTTCTGAGACACTTGTCTCCTTTAAAAGCAATTATTTAAAACAACATTGGGCAGAATTTTAATATTTACTTGTTTTTCCTGTTATATATGGCAGTTGTTATATGTGGTTATTTGTATTTTCACTTTTGAAAATTGTTTTTGTGGTTTTGTATTTATTTGTTGTAATGTCGAGGGCCCTGGGGAGATAAACTCTCTCTAGAGTTTACCAGGCTTCCCTCATTAAATAAAGACATAAAATTAAATGATGAAAGATTTTCCCAAATATATCCGGAGAAAGATAGCGATTTCTTATTGTTCCGATACAATTAGCTTAACATCTAAAATAATAGTTATTCTCTTACATATTATTATTCTCTATACCATATTTCACCGAATAAAGAGATTGAAGTCGACTTCAAAAAATACACTATCACCGTAAAATATTTCAACATAAGCGAGAAACAACCCAAGTCAGGAAACAAAATGGCTATAAAAACCACGCCATGTCACATTCCGTGTCCGATTTCACTGTGAAAATTAGCAAGTTCATCTATCATGTAACCGTCGATCGTTCCCTATCATTCTCAAAATTCATACCTGGTACTTAATTTGCTTCAAAAACGCTCGTTTCGTGTGAGTTTCGGCCGAATTCGACGGACACATCGTCAGAACATAAGCGTGAGCAACTTTCCGGTCACCTCTTGGGTACCTCCACTTTACTGACGTTGGCGCCGCCTACCCATGAGGGATGACTGGAATGTTGCTCACGCTTATGTTTTGGCGAGGTGTCTCTCGAACTCGGCCGAAAATCACAGGAAATGAGCATTTTGTAAGCAGATGAAGTATCAGGTATGAATTTTCGTGTGATTTTCGGCCGAGTTCAGAAGACACGTCGCCAAAACATAAGGCATGAACAACCTTCCAGTCACCCCTCATGGGTACGCGGCGCTAACGTCAGTAAAGTGGAGGTGCCCAATGTCCACTGTGAGGTGACCGGAATGTTGCTCACGCTTATGTTTTAGCGACGTGTCCGTCGAATTCGGCCGAAAATCACACGAAACGAGCGTTTGTGAAGCAAATTAAGTACCAGGTATGAATTTTGAGAATGATAGGGAACGGTCGACGGTTACATGATAAATGAACTTGCTACTTTTCACGGTAAAATCGAACGTCGAAGATGACATGGTGGCACAATCCCTATACGAAATAGCCATTTCATTTCCTGACATGGGTTGTTTCTCGCTTATGTACACTCGTCTATGGGGCGAATAGTCCCAGAGCTGAATAGCCCACGAGGGACTGTGGGTTAATCCAGAGTTCATTGCTAAACTTAGGGTTCCAGAGTCCTTGATGCTTCAAACTTCATCACGATTCTCACGGCACAGACTGCTTTACTGCACAGGTCGCTGATTTTCGCAACTCGGATCTCTGCATTGTTCTTCGTTGTTCGGTGTATGTTGATCGGTTCAGTTCCTGCTTTAGCGCCAGTTTCTTCATAGATATATCGCATTGGTTCATATTACACGTAAGCTTACAGTGTTACCCACTCAGTCGAATTTCAAAGGTCATTTTGTCGTATTCAGTTATTCTTGTCGTCATCGATGTTGGATACTAGTTCGACGAACGTCCTTCGTCTTCGTGCAGTTTGCTCTGTACCCGCTGATTCTTCCACCATGTTTCTATACGTTCTGTCTTTTTTTATCGGGATTGTTTATCTCGTTTACTCGCCTTGGCCTGCTGAGAGGTACCTGGGATCTTCAGTGTATTGAATACACGAAAGGGTCGCAGTTTGCTGGTACAACATAGTAGACTTTATTTCTTATAGATACTTTTTATTCCTTATAGATATATAGATACGCTTCTCCCATAGTGTAAATGTCTTGGGTCCGCTGTGTTCCTCTCTCAATGTTCCAATATTCGTTGTATTGGTTTTGAATGGCATTTTTAACGTTATCTTTAAGGCGTGGCTTTTACTAAGTGTACAATAGATATGAATTAAAGATAAAATTATACTTCCAATAATAATATCAGTGTCACAATTAATGTTTAAACGACACTCTAACACATGTTCTTGTTTTCGTCCTGACTTCCGTAAACACCCTCGTAAAACGTAATTATCGTTATTGTGCGTTTGTCGCAATTATGGTTTGTATTCATATAGACTTATAATTGAGATCTTGTTGTTTGAATTAATAATTTTACTGGTGTCGATGACCGCTAGGTTTATTAACCTTTCTGTGAGATAAAATATCCCCTTAACAATATATATATAATTATATATATATATATATATATATATATATATATATATATATATATATATATATATATATATATATATATTACTTCAATTACTTCAAGTAGAGAGTAGTCATGTGTTACTTAAGTATCGTGCCCCTTGCAGTCTCCGGACAGATAACATTTATTCCACAAGTATTGAGGTAGTGTTGATATTCTATTCATAACACGATAGGAACTTATTTGGGACAATTTGATCTTCACATATTTCACATTTCTCAAAAGTGTTCGGAGTCCTATTGCTGATTGTTGTAATATTACAGATTACTCATACAATCTAACAGATGAGTTTACATTTGCAGATGAAACCGACCTTACTTCACCATCCAATTATCAAAATTTGTTCCAATCGTGTTTCTAATAAAGTGCAAAGCTATCTTCATTGCCGTATGTTCGTGTTCAAATGAAAACTGGGAATTTACGTTGAAATGTGAAGATTGTTTGCTTTAGGAAGACTAGAAATTTTTCTGAAAAGGGTGTTGTTTCTAAAGACTTTACAGCCTTGATATCCAGTGGGACCATTAACCTTTATCTTTTATTATCGATTTGGTTGGTGTTCTCATGTCCCGTTTTCTTTTTTCATGACTCGAAAGACTCTCATATTGTGCTTGGATGAGAAACAGGCTATAGTAGAGCGCCCCCAACATCAAACACATACAGTATCCTTGCCGCACCTTCATTGAAATTCACTTCTTCCATGCTGTTTAGTTATTTTGAAAAATTCTCATTGTTTTGCTTTACCTTATGTCATTTTACGCGAACATAGAACTCCACTTGTTATAGGTCTTCCAATTTGAAACAAATGAGATTACCCGAATTCAATTATATATATATTATCTAGATATCTCTGACCTACTTTTTCTATTTCAATGGTATTGTGTGTAAGGCTTTGTTATTTGTATGATTTTCCCTTTTCTTTTCCTTCTCTTTTTAGACTTTCGTGTAAGACAAACGAGTAAGTAGGGCTATGACAAATTATAGTGGCGCTTCTCTGAATCGCCGTTGCTACCGTGCACGGTTTCAACTAAGCTGCAAGCACTTTTGTGTCATGATTTTTTCGATGCCTTGGCTGAAATCATGCTCTACTACACATTGAATACATTTATACAATTATTCAGTGTTTGTATCTGTTCCATATTATGCTTTCGATGTCATAATGTGGAATACAATAATAATTATAGTGGAGATTTACTCGATTGCAAAAGTTAACGAAATTTGTTTGTCGCTTCAGTAGTCCCGCTATGAAATTCCGAAAGACGACAAGCTTAAGGACAGTATATCTTTGTCTGATCTCGATTAGAAAAGGAAATGCATACTAACTCCCTAACTTTACAGTGACTCGCTAGCTGTCTTGAAGCTACTAAACCATTCACAGAATTATCTCCGTTGGTTTCTGGATCACTTGTTCGTTTCGGAGTTTTCATAACATTTTCTTTTACACAAATTCGTGTAATACCTCTATCGTTAGGTCAAGCTGTGAGTTGTTTTTGTGCAAATAGCCCAAACGGAGTCTTAGAACTGCGCACGCCCTCACTTCACTCTTTTGTTTTCTCGGTTTAATAAAATCTAGATCGCCCGTAAGCAAATTTCTGTCATGGCTTTAGCTATCAGTTATTACTCATATGATCACGTTTTTCCCCCTATAAATCCCTGTTCTCTTTCAAAGAAGAATGGCCTCAAATCGAATGTTTTTTGTTCTTTTTTTTCAGTTTAGTCCTAGTAAGCCCAATTCTACAGCATCGCGTATTCAACGGAATATAGTTTAGATTAATGCAAGACTGTCTGCCAGGCGTGTCTCAGTTCTGTCAAATGCATTTTATCAGCAAGCTGCAGTCATAGAGACAACCTTTGTTACGGAGCAACATTCGTGCTATAGGAATATTATCAAAATTATTCAGAGCAAGGAGACCGCACGACAGTGTTGATGATGGTCTCATTAGGTGTCAATTTCACAATAACATTCAACACAACCAAAATTCGATTTGGAAAAGATATCCACCGTCGGTCACATTGTAAGGGTTGTGTAAAAGGCATCGACCGAATGACCGTCTCAAATTCGACCAGCTTGAATGGTGGGCGATGAAAATCGCACACGGATTCGTAGATAGATGCAGATGTATCCTATTCCCAGGTATGATATTGCTGGGAAAAAGTGTTCCTACAGTCCAATAATTATAAATCCCGGTTCACCGTGACCTAATTATGGCAGTGAAACTCATAGGTGTACCCAGTTTTCAAAGTTTAATTCCGACGCGAGTCAGCGCTAAATTGAAGAGTTCATCCTTCATCAGTCACTCAATACATTCTCTAACGTCGCCAGTTAACAAGCTACAGCATTATATGACAGCCAAACGAGCGTGTCAATATATAACATTTTTACAAATGAGTTTAACAAATGAAAGTCTATATCGACGAAAATAAGTGTAATGACACATATTCGGTGTGGCCAGTAGCGTATTGTATTAAATGTTTACGTACAATGTAAACAAACTAGGGACAGACTCTTACTCAACTTGCAATAACAAATTCAACAATGGAAACGATCAAAGCTGTCGAAAGGTTCAAAGGGTAGGGAATAATATTAATAGATATTCATGAATATCATGATTTTAAAGTTGGATTGACAGACAGCTATTTCTCATGTTAAAAAAAGACTTCTTTTTACAGATGAAATTAGAATTCAATAAGCACTACTAAGCACCGTTAGGCCTATAATTAGGCAGTGCTTCCTCTATCTTAGTTTTTAAAATATCCGAGCAATTTCGCTTTAAGAAATAAAATGTAATCCTCCAAATTAGAACTTCCACAATCATTCAAACGCAAGATATTACTTGTATTAGCCACGTTTACGTGGTAAAAACAGACATTTGTCTAAACGGTCTAGCAGTTTGCCTTGCCCTCATCAATTGCTCCTCTTCATTTTGAAAGGCATTTCCATTGTTAGTTACTATCATAAGTTCATTGAAACCCGGACAGAAGACACTCTGATCGCAAGATCTGATGGCACCAATTTGAGTGGGTGTTCAATACGATTGCACTGGTTACAGAGTGATACACAATGTTATAATACTTTAGCAAATTCTGCGAAGATGTAACATGCACGGTTGGGCACGAGGTGCCGGGCGGCATCGTTAAAATTAATATGGCGGCCTTTCTATAATCCAGGGCAAATGACTTCGCTGAATTTGATGTGGCATGTGATTTTGTTGGTAGGCAGCAGAAACCTTGGTCACGAAAATATGCAACAATTATGTGATTGTCATATGTAAAACCATACACTATGTGAGATAGATGCAAACGAATGCACAAACAATGATCAATTTGCCAGACAATGATCGCATTTACTATCGAACATCACTTATGCAATAACGTACCCCCTTCTGGCCTACAATGGACGAAAGGAAACTTTTCACTAGATAGTGTGCCACGCAAAGACGATTTCTCATGGAGTGCGAAGTTTGCTTGTGTCCATTATGGGCCGGAAGGGGGCACATTATTGCTATTATTTCATAATTTTGGCAATATGCCAGGGAAGTTGTACTGATGTAGAAAATATCTGGGGCCACAATGCTTGATAATCGGATACATTATCAGTTACAATCTGGGTGATGACGTCATGAAATTCACTACTATTGACAAAGCTATAAAATTATATGCTATGATCAGATACATTTCATATTTAGTAAAGATGCAAAAGTACACTAATATACACATTTTCCGCATCAAGCTTGCTCAATCGTCTGCTCGGTGAATTGTCCTTGATGCTTACGTTGTGAATCTATGTTTGCTAATACTTTCATAGCTGATCATTTCCACAAAATAAAAGGTCGAGTGTCAATCAATTGAGCTCACTGAAGAATTTCCATGGTTAACTGGCTGGCATGGGCATTATTTGAGATGAATACGAAAGCAACTTTTGCCGACAAGGCAGCTATTTCGAATAATTTTTTCAGGAATGTTCTCCAATAGTCTGATGGGAAAGAAGGGGGCAATGTAATATTCGATAACATGCACGTTTGTGGTTCAGATGTTTATTAATGTCTTTGAATGTTTGTAAACATGAAAACTTACAATATAAATGTACTACATGATTTATCAGAGTGACGATCAAAAGAGCGACTGTACTTAAAATCTCCATTATCTGTAACTTTGATATGTTTTTCCAAGCATGGGAAATATTTGTAAAATAGAATGTCATCGCTGTACTACTCCCTTTGATGTTGAAATATCAACTTTTTACCAGTTTGTGTGATGTTTAATGTTCTTTACAGCGATATCGACACCAATCTGTTTTGTACGCTACGCGTTGTGTTTGTATAAGGTGTATTTCAACATACTTCAAGAATCTAAAGAAGAAAATGTAATAGTTCTTTTATAACGGTGAATGATGAAATCTTTTACATGCTTATCGACAAGGCCATAAGCTTACATCGACTGGAAGTACGACATTGAACTTGCATGTAAAATCGTGATTATACATTCATGTTGAGCATCTTTTATTTCACGAAACCAACCAGATCTCCGTAGCAAAGTTACACATGATTATTACAACCTAGAATCTACGTTTGCATGTCAAATACAACTGAGACAATTATCATAGTGTGTACTAAGGGTTCAAGTCTAGTCGTGAAGGAGCAAAATTGCAACGCTATTTACATCTAAAAAAACAACAATAACAACAGTAATACTAATTATAACAATAATCAGCATATGCAAACAACACAGCTATATAATAGTTAAAAAGGCAACGTACGAATAATAGTATTTTGCTTTTTTATTCAACATCGATAAAAAGTCAAGTGCTGTTCACTAATTCACTACAGCGCGTAAAAAGAGACTCATTCATCAAGTTTCTATCTACTCAATGCATGAATGGTGTTTAGAAAATCAATCTCAATTTCTCATAACCAATTACGTATACTTCCTTGCAATTTGGATTGTTCATCATTATCATAAACAATACAAATTTAAACTCGGCTACAGTAAAGTTAAGGACTTACGGCAATATCTAAGAAAATATTTAAAATACATCTATGATTATGAGTACAAGTAAAATAGAGTGATCCGTTAATAAATTATCCATCGTAACACAAATGAAAACAGTAAAGACTCACATCACAATGTTATCCCAACAACATTACCTTCATGTCATCTATATGTCCATCTTGTTATAATTGTAAGACAACCGTCTCTCGAAGACGCTTGCCAGCAACCAGAACTGCTACTGAATATTAACGATATCGGTAAAGATACCCTCATAATGATTTCAGTAACAAAACAACCTTCCAATTTTTCGAATCTTCAAGTTTATTTTCGCTTTATAGTATCAATGGCAATAATTATCTTCCATTTTCTGAACGAACGCGATGTTTGTTGGTCCTTGTTTAGTTGTTGTCGATCGTACCTGCTAATATTCGATGTTTTTCTTGGGTGAGTATGGACATATATCTATTAAGATAGGAAGGAGGCATTACGTCCCAGTGGGTATAGGACAAACGATCCAAAGACGATGGGCACAGCGACTCCAAATAAATAATTTCAATCATAAAAATTTCAATCGATACAAAGACGTTTCACTAAAGATGATTACTGAGCCATAATATTTTTAACTTGACATTTATTCTAAGGAAAATGCTTTTCGACTTCTCGGTGAATGACGATGTTTTATTTATTTCTATGTCGCGCGGGAAGTTGATTTTTATTTTCAACATTTTAAAGTTGAATAATGAAATCGAACGATCATACCTAGGCTACAGAGAACACCATATTACCTGGTTATGAGGGATACTAGTATATAAGCAGGGTTGTGTCCTTAAAGTTGCCAAACCCTACTACTGAAGTGTTAATTTGCGCTCTATACTTACACATGTAATCGGATAGGTCTATTGTTTAACCACTTATCAAGTGCAAAATAAGACAATCATTTTGCAGAGATTTTGATTTACTTTACAGTCATATCGCTTTTTACTTTGTCACAAACTGCAAGTTCTCAGAAAATTAGGAAAACAGTGTAAATTCATAGGCTTTAATTAGCAAATTGTGCATTCCTAAGCATCAGCACTGAGGTAAAAGTGCCTGTAATTGCACTGTTAAAATGTGAGGTTACCTAACTAGAGATGCAATATAGACAATGTCAAATACAATAACCCTAAAAGATTAATAATTTTTGAACACACTGTATCCCTAATGTGACTCGCCATTTTCTCCTCGACTTTTGTTCAGACAAGGTAATGTATAAGCTTTATGAGTATCAATAAAACAAAAGATAAGATTTTTTAAAGGCGAAAACGTAATTCCACGTTCGTCTAAAGAGACGCTGTTTTCTCAACGGCTACATTCAGTATTCAAACCCAAATATCCAACATGACTTCTCCTAATTTCATGACGGAAAGTTTCACTTTTATCGGCCCTTCAGGTAGTATGCGCCTTGAAAATATATAAACTTTTGCTCAATTTTTCCTAACTAAACGTTCAACTATGCATTCTCTTACCAAATCAAGAATATACATCAGTGACCACAATGCAAAGTTTTGAACTAGGAAAACAACCTACCCAACATTTAACGATATTTGAAATGTCCAAAATGGTTGCCATCCCTATGTTAACTCTATGAGTGAAAATGAAATTTTCTATTTTTGAAAAGCTAAGACGGTGAAAATGTTTCTAACTCCAAGGATTTTAAAATGAGCCCCGACAAGTGATTGATCAGAAAAGAATAATACAAGTTAGAGACTTCGAATATATGTCGTCGAGGCGTATTCTATTTTGAGAAAGCTTTCATCGAATGCCTTTATAATATTTTCTTCCAACTTCCCCTGCCTCTTCTTCTGTAACTAAATTCGGTACAACCGGTTTGACTGCAATGAATAATTTCAAAGTATTGATTTTAACGATGCGATTAATCCTTATTTACTATTGAGATTTCAGACTGGCCATTAAGATAATTTGAAATTAATTATAAGCTATTGAAAAACTATATCTGATACTTAGTGCATGCTTTGTGATCAGTTCCACGACTTAATTCGGACTTTCTGTTTAATTTTCATAGGCAGGGTTCTTACGACCGTCAGAGTGGAAACCATTACCAAGATCTTCATCTTCGGCTTGAGGTGTTGATATGCCACCCTTATCTTGATTTGTAGCATGACTCCCTGAGTCTTGTTCTGTCGACGCAGTACGCTGTTCACTACTGTCTTCAAACCGAGCGCGTCGGGCTTTCTGTTCGACAAGTTTTTGCACGCTGTTCGGAGACTTCTTGTCTTTAGTCTCATCGCTACCACGTCCGCAATTGAGGATGCTGGCGAACTCTCGGCGAAAGTTGCTGCCAAAGATGGCGTAGATGAACGGGTTGATCCAGCTGTTGGCGAGGGCGATGGTGACCGATAGCATTTGCATGGTTCTGTGTTGAGCCTCGGGCACCAAGTTGGGCATGTAAAAGAAGAGAATGCGCCTTACTCGGAGTGGGCACCACCCTATTGCAAACATCACCACTACAATGATGAGCATCTTTATCGCTCTTCTTTTTCGCTTACGAGAAACGTCATTTGGAGAGTTTCCAAAGTACAGAACGTTAATCATTTTGGCGTACAGAACGGATATCACAACGAGAGGGATGAAGTACACCAGCAAAAAGTCAGTGAGAGCTACTATTTTCACGTCATACACCGACTCGATGAAGTCACACTTGAGGATAGTAACGTTCTGTCCATTGACTTCGAATGTCTTGGAGATGACACCGTGGATCGCTATTTGGTTGCAGGAGTAGACGAAAGAGGCAAACCAAGTCAACAGGATCATCATCCTAGCTTGCTTGATGGAAATCTGCCGCTTCATCGGGGTGACGATGGCACGGTAGCGATCGATGGCGATGCTGAGGAGCGAGAATATGGTCGAATTAAGGCTGGACCATGATACGGTCATCACAGAGTCGCAGAGGAACTCATTGCTGAGTCCGTCAAGCCCGAAAATGCTGAGGACCCTGATTGGGACGAACAAGACTCCCACGCAGATATCTGACACGGACACCGATGCAATGAAATGGTTTGTGACCGAGTTGGCCAGATGCTTTCGGCGGTAAATGGCGGCGATGACCAGCAAGTTACCAACAACAATTAGGAAACTGTTCCCTAAACTAATACCAGCCAGTAACCAACGAAATACACTGTTGTCCGGTCCTCCAACTTTGCCGCCAACGCCGTGAAAAGTGTCGTTTTGAGCCATGGCTGGTACTCTTTCGATCATGGTATGCTCGACAGCTTTTCAAAAATCGTGCTCCCATATTTATACTCTAGTCGCTTATATTGATGGACAAGTCAATGACATTAATCATGACTTTATCCTGAACACGCATCACGATAACAAGAATTTGCATTTTCTTGGGTCACCGCCTACATAAAGGCATTGAATTAATTGGGTGGAGACCCTGTTTGACAACCAGCTTTTTCTATTGGATGAAAAGCTTTACTATTAGAAAAGGGGCGTCGATAGATAAAGCCCATACAACATGAACATGCCCATGTATAGACACAACATCTTATAAAGGTGAATTGCATATAATACCACATCTCCAAAGCGGTGACAAAGTTCCTTAAATATTTCTATTTTCCAAAATCGACACACCCTCACAATTAATGGGACACCGAAACAAAATGCAAATTTATAATTGCTAAAGGAAAAGCATAATATCAACGAAAACATGGAATTTTGTTGTTTACCGACAAGCAAAACCATTAAGCTGAAAGCGCACTTATGCGCAGTCAATAAGCATGTAGCTGTTGTGAAAAGACAGGATTTTAGTCAAAGAGTTTTGAAACTGTCAAGCGACTCCAAATTTCACCAAGACACTTTGACAGTTTCGAAATGTACGCACACACTCCATTTCTCTGATACGGAAAACAAACCGAACGTCTCTTTTGATATTGTAAAAGGACCAGAGCAATTTCATCCAAATTTTCGCGAAATCTCATATTACAAATATCCTGTAGAAGTTTCATCATGGCTTTATCGAGGTATTTCCAAATTCTGCAGACTTTGCCCGAAGAGAATCAATACTGAAAGATTTATGTGAATAACGAGGGACCAAAACGTGCGGTTAAAGTGCGTAAGCGGGAAAAATGTGCACACGCATTAGCCTACAGTTGCAGGCATTAACGACCATAAGCACGTTGAAGCGTTTGGGTTCAACTGATAGAACTATGGTTCAATTACTCGAGCTTTGACAGCCTCGGGATACAAATCTTCAGCTTGTTCTGAGTCGCTTTGTACAGTACAAACCATTCTCATCGAAGCGTGTGGTCACCATGACAAGAACAGCAAGAAGAAAAACAACATGCACTGAGTCTTAACTAAACGTCACTGATCTGATTTTCCAGTCATACATATTTACTCTAACGCACAAATCACCGCTTTCCAGGGTTAAGAAGTTCGACGCTGTGTCTACGGAGGATTCCTTAAGATTTAACATAGACAGGAACCATGGAATAGTTTAGCGGAGGGTCTGTCGAACTCTCAGCTTTAAATTGCTTATTCAATTGAATCATATCTTGCGAATTAACGAATTAAGTTACCTAAAGATAATTCATTCAGCCTTCTACTCGACAAAAAGAAAGAGAAGAAGCACAATTTTACAAATATTATAGTTATTGTACCCGTAATACATGTAGCCTATCAAGGTAAAAACAATCAAGGATTTTGAACTTCTGTCAAAGAACTTCAATACCAATAGTCTTTTAAATACTATTGTTGTCAATTTTCTGTAATCATGTTCTTCGTTATTACTCCCCTTGAAAGCCAATTACCTTTATAGAATTATGCCCGTTACGAGCAGATAATAAGCAGAAATAAACTAACGTTCGGGGCGACAAAGGAGGTGAATGTAACGCTGGACATTGACCCGCATCACTTGACAAGTGGAATAAGTAACAAGTACTTGACAGGTGGAATAAATTACATTGACATGAAGTAGAAATGAAACGCTAAGGCTACTCAAGTATATGGTATGATTTTGTTATGCGGTGGTACAGTGCAGTACATACCCCTATATTATACACTAACTTATATAAACATCATTGTATCAGTATAAAACAGATAAAAGTTGCACTGCTGACAAATACTGATAATGTTTCTTATCACTGGGCACATCACTTCAAGACCTCGCATCATTTATGCTTTATTACTTTGTCGGTGAGTCTTCAAAATTGACGCTATATCACTCCCTAGCTACTGCCTAGCTCATATCTTTAATGGTCCATCATTTGTGAGGTTGCCTCTCCTAAGAGCTCCGTAATACGTATAAGAAGACGGAGTACTTTCAGTTGGTAATTTACTATTGATCTAATGGGTAATAGTCTCCAACAATATCGATAGTAAAGAAAATGAAGAAAGAGATTAATAAAGGGGTAGTACATAACCTTGGTCAAATTAGTGATTTAATGCACGTTCTCTATTTGGTTGTATATCTAAAGAAGTGCTCAGCCTAATGTTCATCAATTTTAATAGCATACAGAATGTGTAACAATTTTGCATGCAAAATGTTCAACAAGTTGATATAGAGATTATGTAGCATTTAGTGTGCAGAAAGTGTAGCATTTTAGCGATGAGATGCAGAATGCTTAGCATACAGAATGTTTAGTAATTTAAATTTAGCGTACAAAAGGCTTAGCAATTTAGCCAACACAAGTTTTAGGCTGGGAAGGATATGTTGCGAAATGTTGACGGGTGTGGCTGGCAGAAATCTATGCTACTTTGGGTGACTCAGTTTTGAAGACCGAATGCTATTACGGCAAAATTTCCAACAAATTAAATGAAGTTAGATTAATATATAAACATGTACACTATTTGCGCGATGAAAGAAGTAAGGTCATGTCATAGTATAAAGTAATCAAAAATTCGCGCATTTAGATAGTTCCTGTAATTAAATTCTGTATCTCAAAAAGTACAGAGCAAAATAAGCCGAACAATGCCCCATAAAAATTTTAATATTTGCTTGATTTGCATGACCCTGCATTCGTGTCTGTCTGTTTGTTTTCGTTTCCTGCTCTTTGCAATTAAACTATGACAAATTGAAACAACACTAAGTAAAGCTGAGGAAGCTATCTAAGCAAAGTAAAAAAGTATGTTTTGGATCATACACAGACAGCGAGTTATGTATGACACCCTTTTAAACAAAGCCAGTCTTTGGTTCAGGTACATCAGACATTTTGAATTCATTCTCACGTGAACCACCTAGGTCATTCCTGCACTGACTTTCTTCGGCTGACTCGCAGCGTGTTTGCAAGGTTATATCTGATTGGTCGATTGTCACTATTCACAGCCACTTAGGGAGTCTATTTGTATTGTTTTCATTATATTGGTAAGATTCAGCCACCCAATTGGATAACAGCTTCGAAATCGCTGCGAGTCGGCCCACTTTCTTATTTGAAATTTGAAGCATTTAATCACACTCCGGAGCTAACACCTGTGTAGCACATATCCATTTTGTCAAGGGATACGCAAATTGTCACCGTACATTTTTTTTGTGTTACAGGTAACATCTTCGGCCTAAGTAAATGATCACCGTACATATCTTTGTCACAGGTGACATCTTGGGCTCTTTAATTGGAAACGTTATTACTAATAATCCGGAGGGTGACGTCACTTGTTTTGACAAAGCTATAATATAATATAATATACTGTAATCGCATACAACGCCTACTTCGTAAATATGCAAAATATAAACCTACACATTTTCAGCAAACTTGCTCAATAGTCTGCTCCTTGAATTGTCCTTGCTTGTAAGGTTATGATTCGGTGTTTGCTAATTCATTCACTGAATGATCATGCCTGATCATGTCTCGGAAATAAAATATTCAAATGTCGATCATTCGAGCATGCTGAAGCACTCCATTTCCGTGATTATCTAGCTCGTCAGGGCATCATCAAGTTTTTATGAAGAATATGTGAGCAGTTAATGCTGAAGCGGCAGCTATTTCGAGTAAGTTTCCCAGAAATGATTTCCAACAGTTTTGTGGGAAAGAAGGAGGCAATGAAATATTCGATAATATGCACGTTTGTGGTCCAGATGTTTATTTACGTCATCGAATGTGTGTAAACATACACACTTACAAATGTATCACATGGTTTAGCTGACTGGCGATCAAAAGAGAGAATCTTTTTCCCTTAAATGGAATATATTTGTAAAATAGCATGCCATGATAGTACTACTCCCAAAACATGTCGAAATATCAACTCTAACAGTTTGTGTAATGTTTAATGTTCTTTAGAGCGATACCAATGTATTTTGTATTATACGTGTTGTGTTGGCAAGGTTTATAGTTGTATTTCAACACACTTGAAGTAATGGACCGTTTTTTTATAACAGAGTGGTGAAAACTTTAAAGCTACAGTGAACAGTTTACATGCTCATCGACAAAGTGATTAACCTACGTACTGAAAGTACGATATTGAATTTGTATGTAAAATCGTTACTAGAAAGTCATGTTAAATATCTCACAATACAATTAACCAACCAGATCTCAGTAACAAAGTTACATAGGATTATTGTAGCCTGGTCTCTGCGTTTACATCTAAAATACAACAGCAATAATTATTCGAATTTGTACTACGGCTTCAAGTCTATAAAGAAGGAGCAAGTTTGCAATGCTTTTTATATTTAACAACAACAACAACAACAACAACAACAACAACAACAACAACAACATCACAACAACGACAATCATAATCATCGTCATTATCAGCAGCGGCAAATACAAACAATACAGGCATAATACTTTAAAAGACAACATATGAATAATATTAATTTGCCTATGTAAAACCTTAACACATTCATCAAGTTTCTATCTATTTATCGTACAACCCAATGAAATTTGGAAAATCAATCTCAGCTTCCAAAACCGGTTAATCGTACAATTCCTTCTAATTATCATTGTTCATCATTATCATAAGCAATACAAAATAACCCCGACTAAGGTAAAAGTAAGGACTACGGCAGTGTCGTTGAAAACATTTAAAATACACCTATGATTATGAATACAAGTAATAAAGCTATCCGTTTAAATACTATCATAAATGATAACAATATAGACTCATATCACAATGTTATGACTACAACAGTTATCTTCACATAATCTATATGTCCATCTTGTTATAATTGTAATACAACCATCACTTGAAGACTCAAACCAACAAACAGTGCCACTACGGAATATTAATTATATCTGTAATATATATCCCTAACAATATGATTTTAGCAAAAGTACAATTTTTCAAACATTGTCAATCATCAGCGTTACCGAATTGTACACCTTTATTTTTCGCTCTACAGCATCGATGGCGATGATTATCTTCCATTTTTGAAAGAGCGACGGTGTTCGTTTGTGCCTATTTGGTCGTCCTCGATCACACCTATTAATAATCTGCGTTATTTGTGTCGACATTTGTTGATTGAGATTGAGGCATTTTTTACGATTAAAATTTTACAGTTGACTTATGGAAACTGAACGATAATACCTAGACCATAGTGAACAAGTTATGAAGGATACTAGTAGATGAGAGTTGTTTTCTTAAAGTTGCTAAACTCTACTACTGAAGAATTAATTGCGGCTATACTAACACATGTAATGGGATACTGTTGTTTAACACTTGTCGCCAATTTGATGGCAACTTGACGTAGTTTGTTGTTAGTCGTCGACGTTCATCGATCTATATCGGGTGCGAACGATCTTCATCGGCGAGTGGAGTAAAAAGTTATCCGCTTTTCTTTATTGCAGGAGAGGGTGTTAAAGATAACTAGAGACAATGTTTAGACAATGTTATTACATGCGTGTATCAACTGTATCAAATGTAAAAACACGCTGCAAGAATTAGTTCTGACACAAAGAATATTACGAACATGTTTTGATTCTAATAAATGAATCCAAAGAATTTTTGAATACCGCTTGTTACCTTAGTCAACTTGGACTAAAGAGCAAATTAATAAGATAATCGTTTTATAGATATTTTGATTTACTTGACTGTCATATCATTTTCAACTTTGTTACAAACATTGTAAATTCATTGGTTTTGATTGGCAAATGGTTCATTCACAAGAACTGGCTGAGCGAAACAAAAGTGCTTGTAATTGCACTGTTAAACTATGAATTAAGCTGAAAACACGAAATAGACGAAGGGCATATGAAATTACCCTGAAAGATTAAGAACTTTTGAACACATTATAACCCTAACGTATTTATCAGATTTGTCAGTTTTCTCATACACTTTTGTTTAGATGAGTTGATGTAAAACCTTTATGGGTTTTAATGAAACAAAAGATAACAAAATGAAATGGTGAGAACATAATTGCTCGATCGCAAAATGTTGTAAAGAGTCGCTGTTATGCCAATGGCTACATTCAGTATTCAAACTTAAATGTCAAACATATTTGTCCTAATGTCTTGATGGAAAACTTCACTTTTCTATTATCAGCTTATAATAAAGACGGCTTTGAAAGAACCAACGTCAATTTTGTTCAATGAAAATCACATTTTTCATTACTTTAAATCTGAGTTATTTCATCAAATTAGTCCATAATTTTCTCTCAAGTTCACCTGGCTTTTCTTCTGTGACGAAATTCAATGAAATCGGTCTGACACAAATTAATAATGTCAAAGTATCAATTTCACAGTACGATAAATCCTAAAATGCTTTAAGATCTGGGACTGGCCTTTAAGATTATGTGATTCAAATAATTGACAACTTTTGAAAAAGTATCTCTTATACTAAGTGCATGCTATATGCGTTTCACGACTTCATTCGGACATTTTGTTTAATTTTCTCAAGCAGGGTTCTTACGACCGTCAGAGTGGAAACCATTACCGGGATCTTCTTCTCCGGCTTTGATTGTGTTTATGCCACTCTCACCCTGATGTGTAACATAGCTCTCTGGGTCTTTCTCTCTCACAGGAGTAACGTGTTCACTGCTGTCTTCAAACCGAGAGTGTCGGGCTTTCTCTTCGACCACTTTTTGCACGCTCTTCACAGAATTCTTGGCTTTGATCTGATCGCTCCGGCGTCCGCAGCTGAGGATGTTGGCGAACTCTCGGCGAAAGTTGCTGCCAAAGATGGCGTAGATGAATGGGTTGATCCAGCTGTTTGCCAGGGCGATGGTGACTGTGACCATCTGCATGATTCGGTGTTGAGCCTCGGGCACCAGGTCGGGCATGTAATATAAGAGAATGCGCCTTACTCGAAGTGGGCCCCATCCTATTGCGAATATCACCACTACAATGATAAGCATCTTTATCGCTCTTCTTTTTCGCTTTCGAGAATTGTCATTTGGAGAGTTTCCAAAGTACAGAACGTTAATCATTTTGGCGTATAGAATGGATATCACAACGAGAGGGATGAAGTACACGAGAAAAAAGTCAGTGAGAGCGACTATTTTCACTTCGTTCTCCGACTCGATGAAGTCACACCTCAGCAAAGTAACGTTCTGTCCATTGACTTCGAATGTCTTCGGGATGACACCATGGGTCGCTATTTGGTTGCAGGAGTAGACGAAAGAGGCGAGCCAAGTCAACAGGATCATCATCCTAGCTTGCTTGATGGAAATCTGCCGCTTCATCGGGGTGACAATGGCACGGTAGCGGTCGATGGCGATGCTGAGGAGCGAGAATATAGTCGAATTAAGGCTGGACCATGATACGGTCATCACAGAGTCGCAGAGGAACTCATTGCTGAGTCCGTCAATCCCGAAAATGCTGAGGACCCTGATTGGGACGAACAAGACTCCCACGCAGATATCTGAGACGGACACCGATGCAATGAAATGGTTTGTGACCGAGTTGGCCAGATGCTTTCGGCGGTAAATGGCGGCGATGACCAGCAAGTTACCAACAACAATTAGGAAACTGTTCCCTAAACTGATACCAGCCAGTAACCAACGAAATACACTGTTGTCCGGTCCTCCAACTTTGCCGCCAACGTCGCGAAAAGTGTCGTTTTGAGCCATGACTGGCAATCTTAAGTTTGCTGTGATAGTATGCTCGACGATTTGATGTCAAAAACCGTGCTTCCAATATTTATACTCTGGCCTCTTATATTGATGGACAAGTGGACGATATTAATCGTGACTTTATCTTGAATAATTTACATATTTTGACATAAAGGCATGTCAAATTAATTGAGCGAAGACCCTGTTTGACTATCCAGCTTCTCTTAGACTATTTGATTAAAAAGCTTTTTACTTTTAGAAAAGGGGCGCCGATAGATAGACACAGCAACTTACAAAAGCGAATTGCTTACATAATACCGCTTCTCAAAAGCGGTGGCTTCAGTCACAAAGTCCCTTCAATATTTCAAGAGTGTGTTTATTGGATACGATTTTACAAAATCGATCCTCCCTCAAATTTAGTGGGAAACCGAAACAAATTGCGACGTAATAATTGCTAATGAAAAGTATAGTATCCAAGAAAACATGAAAGTTTATATAGGCTTTAAAAAGTTGGGATTTTTTAGGCAAGCCGTCTGAAAGAGTCGAGTGACTCCAAATTGAAACGTCTGTTTTGATAAAATAAAGTACCTATAGTAAGCAACCCCCAACTACAAACGTTTCAAAGTCGAGGAATTTTCCAAATTCTGCCAAATTTGCCAACATAGAATAATTACTGAAAGATTTATGTGAATAGGGATGTGAACAAGACGTGCGAAGATCGGCGCGTAAACGGGACAAATGTGCACGTGCATTAGCGCAGTTGCAGGCATCAACGACGGCGAGCACTTTGAAGCGTTCGGCGTCAACTGAAAGAACCAGGTTTCAATGATTCCGCGTTTGACAGCCTCGGGATACAAATCTTTAGCTTGTTCTGAATCGTCTTGTACAGTAAAAACCGAAGCGTGTTGTCACCATGACAAGAAATAGCAAAAAGCAAAACAACATGCACGGAGTCTTATCTACACGTCACCAATCTAAATTTCGAGTCCTACATATTTACCCTGACGCACAAAAATACCGATTTCTAGAGTCAAGAAGTTCGTCGCTGTGTATGATTACTAACTTTTCTACGAAGAATTCCTTATGATTTAACTTAGATGGGAACAACTGAATAGTTTAGAGGAAGGTTTTGTCAAACTCTCAGCAATACTTTTCGAATAAATTATATCATGGCAATTTAAGTTTCCTAAAGGTAATTTATTCAGCCTTCTGCTTCTACAGAATACCCTATCCAGATAAAAGTAATCCGACGTTTTGAACGTCTATCAAATAACTTTAATACCAGATATAAAATAAATACTATTGCTGCCAACTTTCTACAATCAAGCTCTCCCTTATTACTCTCTTTGAAAGCAAATTACCTAATTACGCCCATTACCAGCAAATTATTAGCAGAAGTAAACAAGCGTTCCGAACGACAAAGGAGCTGGATGTGAGTACTGGACATTGACCCATGTCACTTGTCAAGTGTAAAAAGCAACGAGACAGCCTCTTATAAGCACAATCTCGGTGTTTCTTTGTGAAGTATCTTTCTGCTACAACGCACCCGATTCGTACAAATATCAGATCCGTGGTCGTGTTTACCTCTGAGTCATTTGTGGGCCTGTGCAGATGTAAGTTAGTCCCCATTAAGCGCCTCGGGGACAGATATTCGGACTCTAAAAACTTTTCCAACTCTTTTTTCTAATATACCACTTGTAGGGGTTTATTTTAAAGCTTTTGGTGTAAGAAAACTTTTCACCGGCTTAGCTTTTCGAAATTAGAAAATTTATTTTTATTTCTCCATAGAGTTAATACAGGGACGGCGGCCGTTTTGAATTTTAAATATCGGTAAATCTTTGATTATTTGTCTCTCTAGTACCAAAATTTGTACGGTGACCCCCGATTTTTATTCTTCATTTTGAAAGAGAATGGTTAAAAGATTCCCTAAGGAAAGTCTGAGCAAAAGTTTACGTCTTCACTTACGAGGCGCACACTACCTTAATATATCGTCTGGTATGTTATATTCGTAGCGTTGTACCAGTAGTTCAGAAACCCAAAACAATATAATTAATATGACATACGGTAATTTCTAAATCGAACCATCCAAATGTGCATGTGGTGGAATAAATTACATTACCATAGAACATTACTTAATTCACAAATGAAATGCTAAGGCTAAACATGTACAAAAAGATGGTATGATTTTGTTATTCAGTGGTACATGTATTGTATAGTATATACCCATATATTACAGACTAACTTATATGTAAACATGATTGTATCAGTATAAAGCAGATAAAACTTGTATGACTGGCAAAAACTTGCTATGTCTCTTATCATTGCACGCATCTTTTCAAGAACTGTGCATCATATACCGAATGTATTTGATTCTTTGAAAGTAAGTTCTACAAAATCGACGCTATATCACTCCCTAACTACTGGCTAGAACACAGCTTTGATGGTACATGGTAATATTACAAAGAAAACAAAGCATATGATGTCCAAGTGGAAAAAATTCAGCACTATGGATTATATTTGACTACTCTGCTGTTTCTGTGAAGATTTCGAGGGATATATGCACGACATACTGTGTTTTTGCTTTATTTGCACGAGGGCGCCATTTTACGATTGGCCAAACGTTTATTATTTATCTTGCTAAAAATTGCACATGCAGTCCCAGTGGTCAGTTTATTATACTTGTATAAACGCCCCTCAATGAGTACATTCCCGCGATTTTGTTTTAGTTTGGCAGTATGATAAAAGATACAGCTATTGGGCCTTTAATATACTTTCTCTATTTGGCTGTATATTTACAGCTGTAAAGAAGTGTTCTGCCTAATATTTAATAATTTAGCATGCGGAATGTTTAGCAATTTAGCATACAGAATGTTTAGACTTAGACAGATATGTTGCGAAATGTTGATGGGCGTGGTTGGCAGAAAGCGAGGCTAGTCTGCGTGACCAATTTTTAAGGGCCGAATGATAATACCGCAAAATGGAACCAAGTTAAATGAAGGTTGATAAATATATTACACAGACACACTATTTGCGTATTATGAAAGAAGTTAGGTCTTGTCGAAGTGTTAGGTAAACGACAATTTGCACATTTGGATAATTCCTGTAATTAAATTCTGTATCTCTAGAAGTACAGAGCAATACAAATCGAACAATCTCGCAAGTAAATTGAAAAACATCGGTCACTCACGTGTCGCAAATTCTAATGATTGTGGGGAACTAGCACATCGTGATTGTTCATCATTCTTTTTTCTTTTCATTTTTTTCACAAATCTGGTTGTATGGATGGTTATTATGTACATATGAACTTTGGGTACGAAAGGAAACCATCGTTAGAGATGTGACAAGCACTTCTGCTTTGTGGCAGCTAGGTTTCAAGTCAGGAAAATACAATGTGGCTGGCTCAGGTCACCGTCTTTTCGTGATCCACATCGTTTTTCCTCACTAAAGAATGGAACTAGACTATTAACATGAACATTGAGTTCAGGCATGTATAGGCTCCACAGTGAGTCCGTGTGAGAACGAAGATGGTGTCACATCAATACGCAGGGTCTGCGGATGTAATTGCCAGTTCCTCTCATGTTATTGACTCTATCTCTGCCTATTGACAGACCCTACCCAGCGCTATTAGCAGTTGGTTTGTAAGTTTGTAATACTGTACCAGTCATGTATCAGGGCAAAGATGAGAGGAAATTGTGTTGCAGTTTCAAATATTTATATAAGAAAGGCTCCAGTACGGAAAAGAATTGAGCATTTCAAAAAGAATTTTCATTTCTAAAACCCATTTGCCCATTTGCGTCCGTCCGTCCGTGCGTCCGTCCGTTCACGCAGATATCTTAAGGATGCCTGCAGCGATTTCATTCAAACTTGGTACAAAGATTACTCCTTATGTCATACATATGTACGTCAATTTATTTTGTGAAACGATCCAACATGGCCGCCATGCGGCTATTTTGTTACGATTTTTTTCATGTACAGAGTCATAATTCGGGCGCATCTCAACCAATTTTATTGTAAGTTGGTACAAGGACATCAACCTTTGTCATACATATGCACGTCCATTTGTTTCACCATGGAGGTCTACCTCCATGGTTTCACAATACAATTCAATATTGCTGCGTGGCGGCCATTTTGTTACGATTTTTTTCTTGTCCCGAACCATAACTCAGACATGTATCAACCAATTCTATTCAAAGTTGGTACAAGGACATTGACTTGTGTCATACTAGCTGTGGAAACGCAGCTATCTGTCGGCGGGGTAGCGTGTGTCTATGCGGGTCATCAAAAGGTCAACCCCGCCACGTATAGCTGCGGGCCAACTGGCGGCGGCGAAAATTGGTCCACTACGACGACACCACTTGTGTCGGAACTTTGAACGGTAAAATAAACCAAAGTGAGTGTAATTCAATAAAATGACCTATACCTGCCTGAACTCTGATTATTGTTCATTCCCTAACTCCTTTTGTGAACAAATCTCTGGTTCGTTTACGTAATTCAGCTGATTTTCCAAGGACTACTCGAGATTTTCACTCTGACCGGCCGTCACGCTATTCACACGTTCGAACGCGCGAACGTCTCAGCTGATTTTATTCAAAGTTGGTACACGGACATTGACCTGTGTCATACATATGCATGTCGATTTGTTTTACGATAAGATTGCGTGGCGGCGATTTTTGTATGATTTTTTTCATGTTCCGAACCATAACTCAGACATGTATCAACTGATTTTATTCAAAGTTGGTACAAGGACATTGACTATTGTCATACATACAATATGTTTCATGATATGATCCAATATGGCCGTGTGGCGGCCATAGCGTTACAATTTTTTCATGTACAGAGCCATAACTCAGACAGATTTCCACCAATATCATTTAAAGTTGGTACAAGGACAGTGACCTACGTCATACATATGCACATCAGTTTGTTTCACGACATGTAGTAGTATCATGTCAATTATTGAATTTTCGTTATTCGGCTGATATGTCAAGAAATACTGCATCAAATTTCACGAGACTTGGTACAGATGTTAAGGTCATATTGCTGTAACAGTGAATAAAGACATTTAGCAGTGTCATGGTAATTAATTTGTAATTGCATATGTATAATGAACTTTCCTAATTAGAGTGATATGTCAACAAATACTGCATCAAATTTGATTGAACTTGGCACAGATGTTGATCTCAATGACACTTAGCAGTAGCGTTTAAATTAATTGCTAATTTGCATTTACATGATGAATTTTGTTTTTAGGGTGAATGTCCAGAAGCACTGCATCAAACTTTAAGCTTATGAAATATGGTACCTGTGATCTGTCAGTGTTACGATGGAATGTAAAAATGTTTGGCATCATCCTGTCGATTACTTACTAATTGACTCATTTTTAATGACCTTTTGTAATTAGGATGGCGGCCAACATTGGTTTTATGTTTTCACCACCATAGAACTCGATCATTGTCGGCCATTAAATCCCATCTATATTGGAGTATTTTAATCACAGACCTAATTAATGAACAGGACTCTAGTCTCTCCGAGGACTTGTAATTAAAGTACCCATTAACAAGTGGGGGGTGTGTCATGTGTGTCATGTGACTTGTTCCTCGTGTTATTTGTTTAAATTATGACAGTCGTACCTTATATGAGTGGAAAATCTCTAATATTATTGAAACACGTGCACACTTCATCCGAAATCTCTGCTGCAATTAGTCAATTTACGAATAAGTGTGATGTTTTGTTTTGTTTTGTTTGTCTCTGACAAACAAATGGATAGGCTTGAAAGTGCCATCTACGTGGCCTGCGACTATGTTAAAATACAAAACATATTGACTGGCTATATTTGAGGAACAACGTGTGATGTCTTCGCCTGGGGCCTGTATGTTGCTCCTAGCGGTAAGACAATGGCCTCGTGGGCCCAGTGAAACAGAATATTTTGGGGCAACTTATAGGCCCTCGGGAATGCTGTGTTGCATTCTCACGGACGCGGTACGGTTAATTTGTTTATACTTATGATGAAACTGGAGTATAGTAGACGTAGCTTCTGTTGACACAAACCCTGAAATGTTTCCAAAGTCGATACTAGATACGTCGTAACATTTTTTTCAACAAAACGACCTAATCTAGGTTATCATTTACACAAGCAGCAGCCCTATGATTATGCCTTACATAGAAAATAGTGAATAAATTCAATAGGGGGTTCATTGACCTCCAGCCGTCATCTACATTGGATGATCGATTTTGTATTGTCAGCTAACTACCGATAAGACGATTTGTCTGATCATGCCGACAACAATAGGGAAATGGAAGAAGTAACAATTTACTGCTGCTTCAAGTTTGAAATCATAACCGCTTTTTGAAGAGCCATTATGGAAGGCACAATGGCCTCGCTTCCTTTCAGTGAAATCTGCAAGGCTTCCATAACGAAGTGAAATTATTTGCATATTTTTCTTTGTATTTCTTCTCCGACTACGTTCCGATGTTGTTGAATACATCCTTCCCCGTAATGTTCTCCCCCCTTTCGCAGATCTAAACTGGACAAAGTGTAGCAAATTGAAAGTGTCTGACCATGATACACGATGCGGGTAATAGGTTTACGAAAATTCTTGTTTTGCATTTACACATGATATCATGCTTTAAAATTAAATGATATAAATGAAGGGGCTGCCGTCAGTCAAATACCAGTCGTTATGAGCACCAGCATTTAATTGCCATTCAACTCGTGGGGGCATTTGTCCCGTAGCGACATAGCATTGACTATCTACATGTAGGTGTGTGACATTAAAATCGATATCACCCATATTACGCATTATTAGACTCTGCGAAAATGATTCTAATTTGCGAACGACTATGTTTTTCTAAAAATTAAGATTAAAGATTTTGTATGCATGACCTTTGCATAACAATCATCTTGAAATTTCGTTTCACCGTTTCAACCTGTTAACGTTGTGTTTTATTAGGCTAGTTGATTAGGTTCCACAAATTGTTTTCTTTAATAAGTTGATTTACCAACCCGTAAGCGCAGCATAGTGACTGTGTCGCTTTGATAAGAATACAAGAAAATTTTAAATGTTTGAAATTAGTCGGCAAATTAGTCGTATTCAACCGGACCTAGCTTAACTGATATAGAGCTGTAGTGGTACCGGTGTCGGAAGGGAGCGTTGAACGTCATTCGTATAAGAGAAAGGATAGCTTCTCGCAAAAGCTTTCAACAAGTAGACCAATACACAGTCATCATTCTCAGGTATTGTACTTGGATGAGACTAAACTGTCCTGTTGATGACATCAGCGTGTCGCTCTTTGATGATTTGTGGTCAAGTTCCTTGGATATGATGTCCACAAATGCGACAGTCCACCAGTTCAATAAGCACATCATGACATGTAGATAATTTTTGTTATCCAGTCACCGTAGAGGGCAGGCAACCCAACAGTCGGACACGTGAACAATTTTTACGCAAGGAAAACGAAATGTCAAGAACAGAAACTGGTACGCAGGAAATGTAATTTCTTTATAGATGGTGTCAATGTGGTGTGCGTCAAACTCGCAACAATTATGTTTGGGCACACAAAGCAGTTAAAGCAGCATACCACAATGTAGATTAAATGAATAAAATAGATTCGTGAAAACACTAAATTAGATGTGCAATAATTTTTATCTATTTATATTGCCATATTGGAATATGCATTTGTCATGTTCGTTTTTTATTGGTCGACGGAATTGAAACATTCACATTGTATCAACAATTACAGAAGCGGCACCAAGATTGCGAGCTATGGACAGCGCCCTCAACCACTGCTGATATACATAGATAGATAAAATACTTGATATACGTTCTTGTATATTCACAAATATGAACGTATATGGAACACTGCATTAGATATACGCTACGTACACCATAATGTGGTGTCCGTTCATATTCGCACGGTTCGGACCGTGATCAGTGATATAAGCTTACGTAAGTATACAAGAACGTTTATCAAGTATTTTATATATAGAAAAAAATATCTTGTGTTTTCTGAAGCAGGCTTGTGGAAAACGAAGAACGTCAACGCAAAATAAATTTTACGTAAGGCTTATTGCAATTGAATATCATTACTGACGGTAAAATTTAAAGTTGCCGATAACTTTGGATTTTTTTTTCGGATGTTATTTGGGATGCATAGGTTAGTTCTACGATCAAATACATATGTAAACAAGAACCATGCTTGAGCGCGAGACTAGTATGTGAAACTCCGCTTTGAGAAATATATCATTTCTCATATTCCTGGCCGCTAGGAGTGTGGGATCGAGCAGGTGGCAGAAGTTGCAACGGAAAAATTACCTGAGGGCAGCGCTGCCCTGAGGGCAGCTCAGAGCGGAATAAGTAAACATATGCACAACATTTAATGACGTCACAAATTACTTGAACATAGTCCCAGTTCGCATACCAATCTGCCCTGAGGGCAGCAATATATCAGAGCTACCCTAAGGGCAGACATACATTTCCTATCCTATCTACTAATCTGTCCTAAGGGCATATATATATATATATATATATATATATATATATATATATATATATATATATATATATATATATATATATATATATATATATATATATATAGGCTATGCGCTGTTCCCAGGGCACACATACATTTCCTATGCTTAGAGGATTACATAGTGTATATCTACCAATCTGCCCTGAGCGTAGTAATATAATCAGGGTTGCTCTATGAGCAGACATACATTTCCTATCTTACCTACCAATCTGCCCTGAGGGCAGCAAAATATCAGAGCTGCCCTCAGGGCAGACATACATTTCCTATCTTAAAGCATCGCATAGTGTATATCAGATCTTCCCTTAGGGCATACTTTGCCTATCCTATCTACCAATCTGCCCTGAGGGCAGCAAAAAAATCAGAGCTGCCCTCAGGGCAGACATACATTTCCTATCCTATCCATCAGTCTGCCCTAAAGGCAGCCATATATCAGAACTGCCCTCAGGGCAGACATACATTTCCTATCCTTACAGCATTTCACAGTGCACATCAGAACTGCCCTCAGGGGGCGGACATATATTTCTTGTCCTATTTGCCAATCTGCCCTTGGGGCAGCAATATATATGAGCTGCCCTCAGGGGAGACGTACAGTCTTAATCTTTACAGCATTGCATAGGGTATATCAGAGCTGCCCTCAAGGCAGACATACATTTCCTATCCTTTCAGCCTTGCATAAGTGTATATCTACCAATCTGCCCCGAGGGCGGCAATATATCAGAGCTGCCCTCAGGGCGGACATACATGTAGATTTCTTATCCTATTTATTAATCTGCCATGAGGGCAGACGTACATTCCTAATTTTTACAGCATTGCATAAGGTATATCAGAGCTGCCCTAAGAGCAGACATACTAGACAGGCATATGGTACTTACCCGCGCTAACGTGAACTGGGACTATTTTCAAATTATTTGTGACGTCGTTCAATGTTGTGCACGTTTACTCCGCTCTGAGCTGCCCTGAGGGTAGCACTCACTCTCAGGTCATTTTTCATTTGCAACTTCTGCTGCCTGCGTGGGATCGACAGTGTGCGAAAAATCGATCCCATACTCCCTGAAACCGTGGTTGTGTTCGATTATGATCCTCGGGGAGCCCTAAGTGACGGCATGATGTTATGATGGGGCTCCCCGGGGAAGTGGGAAAATCGAACGTTAACGGGGGAACAAAATGTCAGACGACAAAAACAATACACCCGAAAATCAAAGATTTCGCCACAGAATAGTTATTTTATTGCCTGTTTATTTTCAACAACTCCACTATGTCACGTCAATTGTTTTGATTAACTAAAGACACCAATAGGGCGATTTTCTCCATGAGCACTAATGTTGTCTGTTTGTCGTCCGCCATGTTTGTTATGCAGTGCCATGCCCCGCACTTCCCCGACTCGACGAGCAGGGACGGTGAAATCTACCCCGAGGTACCCTGACAATGACGTCACACGATAATCGAACAGAAACTGGGTCGCCCCGGGCCGCCCGAGGGCACCTCGAGTAAGATAATCGAACGCACCCCGTCCCACCACAGGGGGCTCTTGCTCCTTGTTTATTTGTGTCTGTGTTTGTTTGTGTGTGTGTTTGTGTTTGTTTATTTGTTATTTTTAATAAAATAACAGCGAAAAGCTGTTTTGTTAATATTTGTCAATAAAGAGCAGTTTATTTATTTATTTGTTTGTTTGTTTGTTTGTTTATATTAATTACCGATGGTTAGGGTTAGGGTTAGGGTTAGGTTAGGGTTAGGGTTAGGTTAGGGTTAGGGTTAGGGTTAGGTTAGGGTTAGGGTTAGGGTTAGGGTTAGGGTTGGACGTATTCACTCCCTCTATATGTCTGAATATATAGAGGGAGTGAATACGTCCAACCCTAACCCTAACCTAACCCTAACCATCGGTAATTAATATAAACAAACAAACATACAAACAAACAAACAAACAAATAAACTGCTCTTTATTAAAAACATTAACAAAACAGCTTTTCGCTGTTATTTTATTAAACATAACAAATAAACGAACACAAACACATCACACAAACAAACACCGTGGCAGACAGACCACAAATAAACAAGGAGCAAGAGCCCCCTGTGGTCCCACACTCTGCAGTATATATTACACGAGCTCTGATTGGATGATAATTAGCCTTTCGTTCAACGCGCAAAATATTATCCAATGGCACGATGAGGAACACATGGACCATAGGCGCACGACGAATTTTAAAATCACTTATCTGAATTTTTAATGTTGAAAACATGCATTTTAGTAACAAATGTGCAAACAGAAATCATGCGACCAGATTTTGAGGCATACAGTGAACAGTGCCAATCAGTGCAGTGCACGGCTGTGGCCGTTTAGCTCTGCTGTTACTTATACTCTCGGCGAATTTTAAAACCACTTGTCTGTAATTGAATGATGAAACATGCATTTTATTAACAACTGTGCAAACAGAAATCATGCGGACAGCTTTTGAGATATACTGTGAGCAGCGCCCAGAACACGGCTGTGGCCGCTCGGCTGTCTTGTACACAGCCAAGCGGCCACAGCCGTGTTTTGGGCGCTGCTCACTGTATGTCTCAAAAGCTGCCTGCATGATTTCCGTTCGCACAGTTATCAATAAAATGCATGTTTCAACATTAAAATTGTAGACAAATGATTTTGAAATTCGCCATTTGTATAATGTTAGTAACGTTAACATAGAGCTGAGCGGCCACAGCCGTGCACGGGGCACTGTTCACTATATGTCTCAATAGCTGCCCGCACGATTTCAGTTTGCACAGATTTTAATAAATGCATGTTTCAACATTAAATTACAGACAAGTGATTTTAAAAGACGTCGTGCGCCTGTGCATGGACAGGAACTACAAATTAAGCAGGTCGGAGTAAAGGGGCAGACGACAGCGTTATCAAGATTTTAGATCATGTTGTATTTTATTGATAAAGGACTCACAAAAAATGGCCGAATTTTCCAAATAACTGGTGAACATAAGACACTTGGAATACATAGCACATTTTTTGTTGGACATCTCGTCTGAAGCAGAAATTGAAGTATCGGCAGTGGAACTCACCACGGAGTTTGCGTTAGTGACACGGTATAGATGGTCACGAAGTAGGATAGTCGCCGATATAGTTAAACATTCAATGTTTCCAGTGTGAATTTAACGCATTTTGTGGTCATGTGAGAAAAAGAATCTCACACACCAAGGACCTGGGATCAGATTTCTCACACTCGTTGGGGATATTTTGTTTCACACTCGCCTGCGGCGACAAAATATTCCCAACTCGAGTGACAAATCTGATCCAATGTCCTTGGGGTGTGAGATTCTATAATTCTCTCGGTTCGAACTTACAGGGAGACATTGATGTCTTCGCCTTACGTGATTTTGATACTTGGCATTGATGAATGGTGTGAAGGCGGGGTTACGGAGATATAAGTGGAAAGTTTGGCTGCCACTTCTTGATCCATCATTAATGAATGAATGAATAGAGTGGAACGTAATTTATTTATTAGAATGAGAGTATAGCGAAGACGACTGTCAGTACACAGATTACGGTAGATATCAAAAGTTGTCGCTTGAGGGCGCTCGGCCTTGCCCCCTCTTCGGTAGATACAGCTCCATCAATTCAAACGAACTGGTATATTCATGTATGGATAGGGTTCTGCATGTTCGAAATTTATGAAAAAACTATCATGCTGCTGTTACGGGTAGGATACTATAGAAACAGGATATACTCACGAACCTACAAAAAGTATTCACAGTTTACCTTTGTGATATGCAAAACAATATGAATGCAGCATATGGTAAATCATGGTAAATAAATCATGGTAGATGGTATTTTGTTCATTGGTGACTATTGGGATGTAAGTTACATCACCAGTATACCTCATTTGTAACAGTCGGATATAATGGATCTTAAAAATTAAATATACCCATGGCCACTTTACTGTTAATTAAGCATGTCTAGGGCCGACGCAAGCAGAAACTCTATTTACAGAAGAGTCATAAAACGGTTACTCTACCACGGATCAGACGTGGTAATGACATTACTATCTGCACCTCATGGAAGTGATTAGCCTGAAATTTCTATGTAGAACTAGAACAAACCATTTCGAGCAGCACCAAGTTCATTGGAGGGTTTTGAAAAAAGGATGAAATATTGGAGAGTGTAAAACACAATTTGGTTTAGTTATAATTCAAGTACCAAAGGTAAGACAGGACACAAAAGGCCGAAAACAGATCATGTTTTACACTCTGCAATATTTAATTCCCGCTTTCAAAACTTTCCAGTACAGGCATATCAGTTTACTCAGTGGAGGAGCTGCCTGCCGAGTTTGGTGGATTCCTTATCAGTCTTCAAACAATAAAATAGACTTGTAATAGGTAAGATTTTATGCTTTTCGTCAGACGGTGATTTTGTTATCCAGTTCAGATTTCAGTTTACTATGATCACTATGGACAACTAATATTTACGTTCTTTCCATTTCCCGGTATCATTTGAATGCGCCGGGACGGCTCGCTCAGTTTTAGATCAGGTTTTTTTCTCTGTGCAGGACAAGAGTTAAAAATTGGGCTACATATGGACATTCCAACTTACAATACCACTTCAATGCTGTTTATATTCCATTGACAAATGAAACACAAGTGTCAGCTTATACAATATTGCGAGGAATATTACAGGCGTCCTAGATAGGTAATATTCTCAAGCCATGCTAATCATTCTTACTCCAAATCGACAAAATCTTTCGCAATCCCTTACGATGAAGGTAAGTGTAGACAAAACGTTATGGAAATTTTAACCGATTATGTGGACATTGTATTGTTCGAAAGTCGCGGTCAGTATGCCCGATATCAATAACATTTACTTTATGGACCCATTTTAATCATTATTAACGAAGAGCTGTCATATTTTGGAACCAGAAGTACAATCTTTTCATCGATGATGAATGGCGAGACCTGGCCAAGTACTCTTTCAAATTAGCAGAGAGCTGATACCAAAGTACAATAGATAAATAAATTAATCAATAAATAGATAGATAAATAAAAAATAACTAAAGGTCTCACGTCCAGCGCTAATTAATACTAAATACAGTCAGGATGTGGTACAGGAAATTGACTTGAAGAAAATAAAGAAGAGATCAAGAAATAAATTACAGTGTAAAAATTCACGTTTGCTGCCGGGTATAACTCGTCTCGTCTATATTTTCACACAAAATTACATATTACTCTCCGTAGAAGATTATGCGATGATAGTTTTGAATTATAAGTGAAATGGACTTCATTTAACGCAGCAAATGTCAAATCAAATTGGGTATCAGAATTATACATTACGATGACAATATTCTTGCAAAGCAAGCAGATTATGTAATATCCGAGGGTTGAAGATTTTGTAGGAAAAATCTTCAAAGCTACACAGCGTTAGACTCCTTTTCAAAAGGCAGCCATTGCTATTAAGAACTTATACTCCAAGCGACAATAATGGCGGGAAGAAAAAATTGGTTCACCAGTAGGTACTGGCATCATCTTTCATTTCATTTCCTGTGCACCCTCCGGGTGCATAATTTTACTATCAGTAGGCAGCCTCCGGCATTTTGCCGGTACGATTCTAACTGCAGATTTTTTTTCGATAGAAAAGATAGCACACTCACACTCACTCATCTTATATTTCATATCTTTCCGCCTTTTGATGCATAGATTTCACTCGCTCATACAGGTCGAGGATTATTTTACTCGATCGATCAATCAATCAGTCAGTCAATCGATCAATCTTTAGCATCAAATTTTGGGCAATAAGCCTTGCGGCAGTCATATACATACAGACATCAATCACAAATGTAACAATTTAAGAACGCTCATATCAAAATTAAGTAAAATTCAATAGACAAAAGCATACAAGCCTGGGGAGGAATTAAAGAAAACCACATTTTAAAAGCTCGTTGATTCCGTTCAATCGACTGATAGTTCTGTTGATAAAAAAAATATGCCACGATTGCTTTGCCATCACAAAAAAATACAGTAATAGTGACTCTTTTGATGTTATCGCCGATGTTGGTTTTATTCTGCAAAGTAAAGCATTCAATATTCAACAAACGGTAATGTGCTTGCGACAAGAGCAGTCTCAAATGAATAATATTGAATTTTACTCTCTAACAAATGCCATATACACGGTAATTGCAAAATTATATAACTGTTGCATGTACGATCGTCAAATAACTTGAGATGTAAGTGAAAAACTGTAACACATCCGAGGGTTTAAAGATTTCGTGAGAAATCTTCAAAGAAGCACAGTCTGAAACTCCTCTTCAAAAAGCAGCCATTGCTGCCAAGGAAAAGAGACACGTATACGCCAAGCGACGATAAAAGCGCGAAGAAAAAGTTAGTGTTCAAGTAGGTACTTTCTAGCATCATATTACATTTTATTTCCTGTACGCCCTCTGGATGCATAATTTTACTATCAATAGGCTGCTTCTGGTACAAGATTACAAAAGTACAACTTTCAAATTGGTAAAGTAAGTATCATATAATGTCTAGTAACAACCCTGTTTTTACTTAGTCTGTAATTTAAATGCCCTGGAGAGAGGTTATACTTCCAGTGTTACCCTGGGACGAGGCTACCTCTAGGTTCTCCTCTTCACTTGCTATACTTGGAAGTGCGGACAGTTTGCATGCTCAGCATTTTTTCTCTTTTCTCATTTAGAATTTTGTAAGTTTGTTTTTTCCCTTCTGGCTTGTTGTTTGCGCAAGTTGGCTACATTTTATTCAGCCGCAATAAAGTTGACTTTCAACCATGATGTTATATCAGTCGTCTTGTATGTATTTAGCGGGATCTAAATAATTAACCTTCAAAGTATAACATCCAGTCTGATTCAAGCAACTCTAGTATCCTTAAAAACTATCTAGGAAACCACGTGCATGTGTTGCATGTGATTGATCGAAGAAAATGAACATGACACGTCGCCGGGTTTTGTAATTGGTAGAGCACACAAGAACACACCTATTGAATGAGAGAACCACTAAAAACAGCGAGCCATAGACGAGGTACTAGTATTTGCATATTATTATGATTCATCAAGACTATTACAAGCGCTTAGCTCTGTTGGTTTTTAAAAATTGGTACTCTAAAGCGACGGCCAGGTCAATGATGTAATGAATGCTAAAACTTTGAATGCAAGATGGAATTTCCTTTTCTTAAAACATGCTTATCGTATAAGTTAGAGGACCCTCTCGTTCTTCTCCGATAATATTGCTGCAAATATTTCCTATCTTACCAAGTTTGTTTCCATTGTTTCCGTTTCAATTTTAATACCAGCAGACGATTGCAAATTAAAACAAATACTTTCAGTGAACTACTCATTCAACAGCTTCATCACTAACTTATTTAAATCAAATTGATTAAGTTTCTCAGGAAAAGCACCACAATATTTGTACTTACTAACAATCTAATCGTACTCTTATCGAACTCTAATCGTAATGTTGTGATGTTTTGCATCGCACTCAGCAGTTATTTCAAAGTAACAATAGAAATATTTATAATTAACCCTTTGAGCGCTGTTATTTTCTCCCATCAAAATTTTAGTGCAAAATTTTACCAATTTTTCTGAATTTTTCTGCAATGTTTTGATAATTTTGGACCAAATGGACATCACGTTTCATTTGCTACAGTTTTCTCTCAAAATTTTGGCATAAATCTGAGAAAATTGACTGGGGTTTATTTTATAAAGGGGACAAAAATAGACTTTGGCGCTCAAAGGGTTAATGGAGATAAGACAAACATATTTATTAACGTTCAGAGTTGGTTTTAAATACTGAACTTCCTCCTAACCAACCACAGAAATTGTATCATTTAACTTGAATTCAAGTGTTAACGATAAAAGATACATGTTCAGCATACCAGATGTGTTCACAACCTTCATACTAAGCTTTTCAATATGTTTCACGTTCCGAGAACACTAGTACAATGCATAGTTAAGTGTCAATCAGATCGTCATGGTAACATCTTAACGGTGGAAACAGTATTGATTTCTAGGGAACGAATAACAATACAGCTTTATAACTGCAATTGTAACAAGTAGCTTTCCAAGCGAGAACGATCTTGGGGATTGTCATGTTGTAAAGACGGACTGGAACACCGTTGGTGTGAAAATGCTAATAGTAAAATTTCTGAATCAATAGATATCAAAATTTTCAAAAGATTCAAAATATTTTGTCTGTCTCCGAAGTTTGGTTCTATGCTTGTTGCATGCCGAGATTCATTAAAAATTGAGTACACCACATATCATCGGTCAATAGACTTGTTCCAGCTCTAGACTCAAATGGAGAAAGCTGAGATAGATTTAGTGAGTTTGAAATGGTGAGTAGCTGTTGGTAGCTTTTGATGATATTTTTCTTGTTCTTCTCTTATTAAACACCCACTCTTTCTACGCGCTGAGTGCTCTGTACTGTTCATATTTCAATTCTATTCAGGACCAGAATTGACGTGTCAACAACAATATCAAAGAAAGCAGTTTATATTATCGGGTACAGGTTGATTTGACAAGTTGTGTATCCCGATATGCTATGTGGAGTAGAAAAAGAACCTGCAGTTGACGTTAGGAATAAAAATCGTAAAAAAAACTATCAATATTTACAGCTACCGACTCTTTAAAATTTGAAACTTTGACAGTATTGGCCCACCAAAGGCAGAAGAAGATAGTTCGTTCGTCTTGGAATTTTCAGCGGTAGGAATTCACTAACCCAACGCCCAACCCCCCTCCCAACCATCATGGTACTTGAAGTATGGAATGTCATCGAAAAGATGCCGACAGCAATTATGAACATCTTATTTTCTACAAACCAACATCGCGAGACTTGCGTAAATACGGTCCCTGAGTAAAAAGTTTGCCAGTCTTCGTAGAAGACGTGATGAGAGTATGAAGGACGAACTAATTTATACACGCCAACGGTGTAATGTCCAAAATGAATAAATCACAGTCAAGTTAATTCCCTTCAACCCTAGAGTACGACTGGAATCTTTAAAACCAACCCTTTGCGGTGCGACACACAGTGAATCATTGTGAATCGAACAGAAATGTTACTGATGGTTAATATAGTTTGATAAGAATGATAATTTCTCGTTAGGCAGCCTCTGTATTAATATAAACGTTTTGCCTTTGGGATACGTGGTGCAGAAAAATGTGCTTTAGCGGTGGTTTCTTTAGGAGCAATTTCAATTTGAGATCAATGAATATATGGCACTATGCAATATATCTATTATGACATCACCAAGGAGCGAGGACTTAGATAATTCCCCCCTGCAATCGACCAATTTGAATGCTTTACTCACAATCGACGGATATTAAGTGTGTCAAATTATCGTAAACATTACTCGCCGAGAGGTGCAAGTGGCAAAAAAATGTTGCCAAAGGAAGAAAAGACGGAAATTTTTCAACGCCCGTCATAAAAATCATCTAAGATAAAAAATGTCAAGGAGCGCTATCGTTTCGGAAATGTCCATTGCCCCTGTGTCATTGAAGACCTGACATACTGCCGGTTTTCCGTTTGCAGATGAAACCGGGTTCAATGTGATACCGATGTTTATCTTCATAGATTTCGTAAACAAAAAAGAGGGTAATCGTCAGAGTGAATATATTTCCCTGACGATATCTTCCGAATTGCTGCAACTCTTCTCATTACATATCCTTCTGTGCAGAATAAAACTTAGAAAATTAATCTAGAAAATATCAAGAAGTTTGCATCGTGTCAGCAGTGATTCAATATTCAGTATCAAGAAAACACAATACTATGAAAAGCTGTCCTTGCATGTAAGTGGATGTCCTAGTGGACCATTCCCAGTACTGGCAATGTATTCAAATTAATACAGTCTGTAAAAAGTTTTGTCATATGCCACTTTAAAACTCGCAAGCAAGTTAATTTCTTATCTGGTTGTAGATGAGCACGTAAGACTTGTGATCATCTGTATCTTTGCTCATATTCCATTACTAATGCATAACATTTGAAAGCCAGCCTAATATTCCGTAGTTGTAATGCGCGTTTCACAAGAAATGATATAGAGGGTCGCTCTGCTCGCAGCAAAGTCGGATATAGTAAAGCCCTGATTTTAGCTACAGCGACCTGGTGACAGTGCTTTTGCCTTGGCGAGAACATCCTTGACGTCTTGCAAGTCTTACCTTCCCTTTATCACAGCCCCTCCACACACCCTTTATGCATTAAATTGGCTAGAACTATACAAAGAGGTATTGATGCCTAGGGAAAAGGAGCCATGACGACAGTGAGATCTTCTTCGGCAGGTATGCTGACTTCGAAATTGCATTTAATGAAGCGCCATAAGTGCCTATTGAAAGTCGCCTTCAAAGAAGAAACACAGCGGTTGTCACCTTTTATTTCACTTGTGCCTATTCAGTGACACGGGCACGACTCATAAATTGTTACCCTGGTCTGAAGCATCCTATGGATAGAAACCCGAGGATTTTACTTTGTCACTGTAATTCAAATATGCGAAGCGAGAGTTACTGTAACATATCGTGTATGTCGGTGTTTAGGCTATGAATGCGGACAGATAATCAGACTCTCAAAAGTTTTTGCGATACCATGCCCGTGTGCTACTTGTGTGAACTTTTTTGACGCTTGTGGAGTTAAGGAAGTTTCCGCAGTTTTGGTTTTATGAAAATCGAATAAAATTCCTCCGTAGAATTAACGAAAGAGATGGCGGCCGTTTTGAGTTTCAAGTATCGGTAAATTTTGGGGGATTTGTTTCTCTGATACCAAAATTTGCATGGTGTACCCCTGAAGTTCATCTTTATTTCCGAAGAGATTGATTTAAAGTTTTTTGGAGTAAGTTATATCTTTACGTTCGACGCGCGTAGTACCTTAATTAAAAGTAGAGTACGCCTCGAGGCAGATATCTGGGTTCTCAACTGTTCCGATTCTTTTCTCATGTACCTCTGATGGGGACTTATTTTATAGCTCTTGGCGCGAGAAAAAAAATTATACTTAGTTTTTCGAAAATCGAAAATTTTATTTGTCTCGTTAGAGTTAACACAGGGATGGTGGCCAAGTTGGATTTCAAATTCCGGTAAATCTTGGGTAATTTGTTTCTCTAGTACAAAAATTTGCACGGTGACCCCCGATTTTTGTTCTTGGTTTTGAAAGAGGATTGTTGAAAGATTCCTTGAGGAAAGGTTTGTATTTCATTTTCGAGGAGCATACTGCCTTAAAGTTGAGGGTCATCTTCACATTTTTGTCTTACACGCCAATGAATAAAATGACCGTAAGCTGCACTTTGCGACAGTGTCTTCAGTTTCCAGAAACGGAATCGTAGACCTTCGTTCATCTGTGTGTATATAATTGACACGATTGGAACTAATTTGTGAAAATTGGATAATTACATTGTTCAAATTTCTCAAAGTGTTAGGTGCTGTAAAGTTGAAAGTTGCAATATTACAAATTACTCATTTAAAAACAAGTGTATCGCGAAAAAAGAAAAGCAGATGAACTTACATTTAGAGATTAAAGCAACATGAATTCACTATCCAATTATCCTAGATTAGTTCCAATCGTGTAATATGTAATGGACACGGCTATTACCACAGGTTATTACATGTGATATTCGTTTAGGAAATATGATCAATAAATGTCATGTATTAAACTTCTTTATTACACCCTAGACCCTAAACTATGATTATAAAAGCATTACATGTGTCGTGTATGTACCCATTACTTTACTCTCGCTATCTCTGTATAGAATTTAAAAGAAAACGGCCCATATCTGCTAATCTGCTATCCCTGATCCCCTCATTTGTATGTTCTGCTGATCACCAACGCGGGGGCGTATCGTCCTTATCCAATAACTCTTTAGCAGCTCATAAGGTAAGCTGCTTACGAGTTGTTTAGTCTGGGAGATTGTCCTCTGTGTTGGTAATCGGTAGATAAAAACTTACGAACGGGATTATTTAAGATATGGGCTGTTTTCTTTGAACTACTATACGTAGATAGCGAAAGTAAAGTAATAAGCTCACGTGCAACACAGGTTTATATTTGTATAATAAGCAAAAGTTCAAAGCATGACATTTATCGATCATAACTCCGGACGAGTATTGCTTGCGTGCAATAGTCTGACTATTACTGGTGATTACATCACTCTTTTCATCCATTCTGTATGTCCGCATGGCTGGGTATGATTCACCGATACTCATTTCAGCATGTTACAAGTATAGACGCACAGCACACTAGACCTCACCAACGACTACGTATTGGCAGAAATATAATGTCCAACGTTTGCGACTTTATCCATTTGCAAACAAGGATCAATCAGTACATAATTTGCTGTCGATAGAATGCAACTTGTGAACAGGCGAACCCTCAAAACACATTTACAGCTTTGCAGTGGTCTATTATTTGTGAGCTGTGTAGAGTCATTTTCAAGTTGAAACCCACGTAGTAAGCATGTATGAATTTTTCACCTTCGTAATTTTATAAAAATTAAAAATATAACTTGTCCACATATACCGTTAAGATAGGGTATTGCAACATAGAAAATCGGTTAATTTTAGGTAAATGATTTCTATAATCCCAAAATTTAGACAATGATAATCCGACTTCTAATCTTGATGATAGAAGAGACTGGTTTGAAGTTTCCTCAGGAAACTTAATCACAAGTCCGAATGTTCTGAGGCAGAGAAAAATGCATGGCGCGGTGCGGCGGAGAATGGCAGTCAATTGTTGTACAGATCTTGAGTCGCCATGAACATTCTATAGAAAGACGTTCTTATTAAGAGTAAACATATTTCCAAAGATCATCAATTGGAAAGTATCGAAGAGAGCTCAAAATGGTTAAGGACCTTCAATTTATGGCAAAAAATCTCGGTAAATAGCCCGCCAGCTCTTACCCACGGAATTAAACGTAATAATACCAGTCGAGTCTACACATTTTATCTAAGCCAAGATTGTATCGCAACGATTTCAATCGTGTTAGAAATTTCAAAGAAAGTCAGACAAACATCATAAAAACTAACTATAATAACGAAAATGTCGGACTTGTCTCCAATACATACTTCTTTTGGTATGAGCAAATTTATTTACCGACATTTGCTATTCACTAGAATTTTCTATCAGCGAATGCTTGAGCGCTCATACCATCGGATGCTACGCATAATTGGTGGTTCATTTATGTCTCGAATGTAGGTTTGTGTCTGTGTGAAGTCGGAAAAGAGAGTGTAATTTCTTTCTTCGCTATCAATTCAGACTCCGACGAGTCGTGGACCCCCGTCTAATCGAGATCCAGGCTCAGGATTTTGACACACTGAATAGACAAGTTTACGACTGAGATTCTTGAGTATCTTCTGCCTACTAGACGATATTTACTGGCGTCGCATGTGTGAATACTGCCGCAGGACGTGTCTAACATGCATGGCTGAAAGAACCTATACGGAAACTCTCATCACAAAGCGTGATGCTTCGAAGATTCCAGTCGAGTTCGTTCTACAAGCTTGAAAAGTTTCTCACAGCAAGTCTTCAAGGTTTGTTCTATCCCACTTCCTTTCAAAAGTTTGACAATTCCGAAACTTTCACCACAATCGGGAAGCGCAGAGTCCAGGAAATTTAAATACTGTTAAGGCAAATTATTTTTTTTGCGAAGGTTAGTAGATACACGCAGCTACCAAGCAGTTGATTACTTTAGCATTTGGAAGGTTACGCTGCAGACAGTAATCACGTGGTTGTTACCGTAGGAAAGCCAACTGTACTCTTGATAAAAAGACCAAATTATCCACGGAGTTCAGTGATCAATACCTTGGAAATGTTACTTACTCTATCGGCGGTTAACGACCCCTTTTGGACTGGAGTTGTTGGCAATGAAAGGAGAACGACGCATATTGGACGAGAAAGCTCACGGGGCAAACAGACCGTACCAATTCTTATAAATTCGGCCCGAGTTTAATATAGAGTCAGTGCTCGTCAGACTCTGAGCTGTTACAACATAAGTCGTTTGCGTTCACTAAACCATGTTTCTCGATAGCCAAAACAGAACGTCTCTATCTAGACCAGATGCACGCAAAAGTATTGATTGGTTGGTTGGCAGCGTTAATATGAGTAATACAATCTTGGTCATCAGTGGCAACTTACTGGTTCTCGTTACCATTTTTCGACAGCCAAACCTACGAAAATCGGCGACAAACCATCTCATCGCATCTCTATCGCTTTCTGATATCTTCGTCGGTACTGTGTTCATTCCCGTCAAAGCCGCTAGACTTTTCGGAGTTGAGTGGCTGGTCACCGAGTTTCTGTGCGACTCTGTCATGACAGTATCGTGGACTTGCTTGAATTCAACGATTTTCACACTCCTGTGTATCGCCATCGACAGATATCGCGCGATCGTCACCCCGATGAAGCGACAGATCTCAATCAATCAAGCCCGGATGATGATTCTACTGGCTTGGAGTTTGGCTTTCATCTATTCCAGCAACCTCATCGTGGTGAACGGAATCAGTTCAATGACCATCACAATTTTTGAACAAAATCTTACCTATCTAAGATGCGGGTACCTACTGTCTGAACATGTAGCACTCAGCGTAGTTCTTGATTTTTTACTGTTATATTTCTTACCCTTGATAGCTCTAACTGTCTTATACACAAAGATGATCACAGTCTTGTACTTCGGGAACTCACCAAACGACGACTCCCGTCGAAGAAAGCGACGAGCTGTGAGAATGTTGATCGTCGTTGTGGTAATGTTCGCCATAACATGGTGTCCGGTACGAATTGTACGAATGCTGCGATTCGCCATGCCCAGCTGGGTGACCGAGTCCACATACGGTAGGATGCGACCCATCATTACATCGGTCGCCGTGACGAATAGCTGGATGAACCCGGTCATCTATACCATTTTTGGCGCCAACTTTCGCAGAGAGTTCGCGAACATCTTGGGATGTCGGATCAGGAACAAGGGTAGCGATGCGAAGCGAGGCCCGAACCGGCAACGTATGGCGAATGAGAAGCGCTTGGCCCGAATTGAATCGAAACCAGACAACGCAACACCAGAACCTGCTCAAGCAGAAGAATGTGGCCTCTGCGGCGACGGCGGAAACCTTCCCGGTTATGATGGAATCATCTCCGATTCTGAGAGAAAAACAATCGCCACTCAAACCGATGACGTTGATATTAGTCCATGTTTGCACACACAGGGTCATCGGAATGAAGCGTATGATATCTCTCTGGAAAATTTGAAATGAGAGTATGCATTCATGTGAAGTTACAAAAAGGACATACGATGGAGCCGATATATATATGGCTACATTTATTTCGCTATATAACGTATCATTAGAAATGTCGTCTAAATATTAAAAAAATAGTTCAAGTATTGTTATTTGGAGTTACAAAGATATCTCATTGAGGTACAATATTGATGCATTGTTCTTGATTACACTTAGTATTGTCGATGTTCGTTTGTATGATATTTTCAATGACTTGTAGGCATACAAGCAATCCCTTTCATTCTCTCATATGGCAAATGTGTTTGTGCTGTTCGTAACGGAAGAATCTGTTATAAAAGTTAATGCTTGGCACGCTTTTGTCACTCTGTTACACTCAGAGTCATACAATGCTTCATTTATTGCGTGCCTTAAGTTGAGCAACAGCATACCTTCGATGTCGCAAGACACTACCAGTCCGAGAAAATGAAAACAGAATTTTCATTTAAAAGTTTAGAAAACAATTCAGAGACTGCTTCCTCCGTATTGCATGAATGGCTGTCATCAACTGTTTACAAAAGTATGTCAGGCACATTCTATTGAGTTTTGTAAGATTTCAGGAATTTTTTTGTGACAACTTTTGTTGAAGCGTGTGAACGTGGTAGAAAGAACCTTTGTAGTTCATGTAAATTATGTAGGCTCGCATACTATAGTCTTTTACACGACTTTGAGGTATACTGTGAAGATATATTTTTATGCCAGCATGATCTTTATCTTAACCTTACTACTTAATTGATAAATGTATTTACTGATTAATGAGCCATGTACTGTGAGTATCTGCCTTTGTTTTTGACAACTGCTATTCTCAGAAGAGACGGATTCTTCTGATGTATACGCGGAGACCTTATTCAAGAACGTGTTGATTTTTACAACTAAGTCATCTAAGTGATAATGGTGGACCTTTGTATAAATCTGTCATCGACACGATACCGCCTGGGGCAATCTTCATGAGCCGCTGCGCGCACAATACGCTATAAAAGATGTGCTCTGGTCAAAGATGCAACGATAGAGTGTTAAATGGATGATTTGGTGTTGCTGATGATGTGAATTTGCCGAGAAGAGTAGCTATCAAGACGCGATTTGCAACATTGAGATATGGCCCACTTATCAGTCATGTCGCTTCCATATACCAGTACGTGTATATTAGAGTATAGCCTCTGGTATAGTAATATAGCTCTATTGTTGTCACTTGTAGGTAATCTTGCGAGGCGTGATAATACATGAATGGGACCAAACCAAATGTTATTATATCAGTGCCTCTTTGATTTCCAGACTATCATGTGTTACCCACGCCATATTAATAGATTTGAGGTGTTGTCTTGTTACAATAGCGACACCATCGGAGAAGTGAGACACTTTATACGCACCGAGATCATTGACACTGTACAACACCAGTCTCTAGAAATATAGACCTCGTGTTCTTAAAGTATAACCCCTTGTAGCAAAACATTATAGCTATTACCTCCTAAATCATCTAACATTTGCGGATATTTGAAATTGAAGGTGGCCGCATCCCCATTTTACTTTCTTGGGAAAAAATCAAATTTCGATTTTCACAAAGGAAAGCTACAAGAAACGGTGAAAACATCATTCTTCAAACCAAATCCACACAAGCAACATATGTGCAAAGCATTATAGAAATTACGGGCGACGCGCCGACCGTGAACGTTTATTTATGGGCAAGAGCGAGAGGAAAGCCAAAAATTAACGGGCGAGGCTTGCGGAGCCCGTTAATTTTGGCTTTCTTCTCGCCCATAAATAAACGTTCATGGTCAGCGAAGAGTCTGTTATTTCCATTATATTATCAACGAACCCCAAAAACGTACCGTCAAAATTAAGAAAATTTCCTACGCGAACGACAACGGGGCCCAGAACTTGTCAGTGAGTAGTGCGCGCGCTGTAAAAATGTCTGCAAATCCGGAGATTTTTTCAAAAGTGTCTAAACTTGACCTACAAGTGTTCCATTTTATTTTTTGGTCGATCTTTGTTCAAATTTACGATTTACGTTTTAGCTGAAAAGTTACGATGTTTACGATATTATTCATATTCACGGGCACATAAACAAACCATTATTGCGTATTTGTGGTCGGTCAGATGGCTCAGCTCGATCAATTAAAATGCGACGGACAGGGCATGTAATATAATGTAAAATATCTGTCCCAAGACTCAGGCTACCTTGAGTTTTTTCGTTTCGCGAAGAAAAATTATAATCTCATCAATTACGATATTAGTTTGTCAATACTGAATTATTCTAGTTGCTAGTACCGACCTCAGACCTGCGTTAATATTGTTTATGTGAACGATTTGTGTCTGTGTTCCTGAACTTCTCCGGCTATCCTGCATTGCTCACATCAACCTGTTAAGAAGGTTTCGGAATTCAAAATCGCAGTGTCGCCACCATCCGTGGTCTCTTCAAGTATTACATTAAGTTTAGATTGGAACTTTTTTTTTTATTGTGTTTACACCTTTCAAGTGATTTGCAGTGGGGAAAGTAAGGAAAAATATTTTCGAATTGTTTTGATCACCAATTTAAAAAAATGAGCATTTTTAAAACGAGTCTTGCACCTTTTTCATAGCAAATTTGCTTTAACATTGGTCGCATGTCTTCGGTGAACATATAACTGGTATAAACAGGACTGTTTGTCAGGACGACCAATCATTTAAAAATAATTTGATATGATGTTCGCCTTTCTGATTTTTTAAGAATCTAATGTCATGGCAACAGCCTGATGCACGTTAATTAGGTCACAAGTGTTAAAAAATAACAATGGCCTCAGTATCAGCATGAAATTGCGGAGGAAATTCGTTTACGCATAGCCGCTAGCAAGAACTTATGAGTTGGTGAATTGACGAAATCTTTCTTCTCTGGCTTTCTGGCCCTGGGGTGATATGTCAGTGATATGTCCATGTCTGGCATTTACTTACCGAGAGTATGTCTTCGTGACATCCTACTTCTGGTGGCTTCCTTTGAAATTGACGCAGTTCCAGGATGATCGTGAAATCAAAGTACAGAAATAGTCATGACCAGTGTTCAAAATTAACGTTAGTCCTGCGGTACGAGACAGACTGTTTTCTCGAAGGACCGAGAATTTTGACATGCGGGTGGCCCTTGTGACCGACCCAAAATATGTACTCTGGATTGTTTCTGTAGCCTACTATTCTCATAACTAGTCGTTTATGTTAAAGATATGTTAATTTCCCCATCCAAATTTTCCCGCATAAACGTGTGATAGTTCTGATATAGATTTCTGGGAATTTGACTCAGGATGACTGTACAGTAAACGTGCCAAACAAGTTATTAAACTTGACTCTGCTTTTGTAACAACCATCGGTATCACGGAAATTTTGGAAGTATATAATGTCTGTGTGTCTCTCACTCATTTGCTATCTGAAGAGTGTTCTCGATCAATTTGTAGGGCTGCAACACTACAGTTATTGGCTTTCAGTGGTCTGATTAATATGATGTCTTCATTTAATCATTTAACATGCAGGGAGGGGTAAAAATGCCAAGCAGGAGTGAATGCAATGTGCAGTCACGAAATGGCTGGTGCAGTCATCGGCGACTTCAATTGGTGAGACAGGTACAATCACGAACGAGATATCGCATGACCAAAGAAATAAAACTGTTCGTACAAATAGGTTTGAATAAACCAAATAAATATGACCTTTATTTATATACGGGCAAACGCCAAGCGACTAGTGGGCTAGACTGAGCTAGAAGATTTGGAACATGAATACAATGGTAACATATATTTTGGCAATAAACCAGAAAATTACTCTGTACACATCTGTCTACTCGTGACAAGGCTCGAGATAGACTCCTCAAACTGACCGATATTGCGGTGCGGAGAACGTTAAACACACAAACACGAAACTTCAATTTATTAAACCAGTCAGTCGTACTGAAGATGAACGAACTAAAATGTGAACAAATATCTACTTTTCTACATTTTTAACCTTTAAGAATACTCACTTTTATGCAAGGTTTCAAGTAATTCTATGAAAAAGAGATCACAATTCTATCAACTACATGAAGTTTAGTTTTTAGGTTTACCTTCATTTATAGCTAAGCTTGTAATTGTACAGAGATTACTAGTATTGTTTGTCAAGAAACTTATTACAGCCTAAAGGCCGATATTTAACAACATATACAGATAAAGCAAGCTTTGTAGGAGGAAATGTTTGACAGTTTACCCCTAGCCTACCATGAGAAGTGAATTAAATTTTTTGGGTTACATTTAATATCATCACATCTGCACTTTGAAACACTCTATTCTAATCACGTACATTCATATCACTTGTCAAACATTTACAAAAGCACAGAATTAGAAGTTTTGTATTGAAACAAAATTACTCATAGTTTTCTCACAGGCTACAATGTAAATTAAATCGGCATTTCGGGGAAATTCCAAAATCAAATTTCTTGTGCATGCATGCACTTGTAACCACCCTACTGTATTAAAGAGGCACTCCCATTTGGTAACATTTTTAAAACACATTTTTTTAATGCCAACGGTCGATATTTGACGTGGCGACTGCGCGCGGATCGCGAGATATCGATAAAACATGTCATTTCCCGAGCGTATTTTTCACATCCCGAAGTTTTACGATCGTTTCTGATTATGACGCGAAATCCCCGAAGGTTTGTTGTTGTGCTGATTGACGATATTCTAGGGAGTCCATAATAAGTTCGAACGACGCAATTTTACCTCCCACTGCGAAGACTTTATATACAGCATTATGCCTTTACCATAGGTCAGTTTTTGAAAACTTCTTCTTAGCTTTTGTCGTTTTCATTATTCTAAATCAGTTGTATTATATTTTTAACCAATACCACATAAACATCAGTTTTTACGTGTAAAATATTAGCCGCCTCCGATGACTACATTTTGTCGTCTGCCACACAGTACGTGTGGTTCGCCGCGCGCGTGGTATGCGTCTATGCATACCACGCAGTGGCCGCTATGTATCAACCGCACGTAACTGGGCTAGTCACCTATGCGAATTCTGGTGGAATCAGCAAAATTGTTTTTCGTTTTTCCACCAAGTCAGTAAGACTCAGCTTTCTCCCAAGGGGCATGACCGATCATCGACGCAAGTGGTACTGTGGCGTACAGCAGCGTCAGTGTAGACTCGTACTCCATAGCTTAGTTGACAATGGCCCCAGTGCCGAACGTTCGATGTTCGGAAGCTGAATTTAGGTGGGCCACCGGAATTCAAACTTTTACTTTTTTGAAGACATGTTTTTATCGATATCTCGCGATCCGCGCGCAGTCGCCACGTCAAATATCGACCGTTGGCACTAAAAAATGTGTTTTAAAAATGTTACCAAGTGGGAGTGCCACTTTAAGTACATTTATGTAGATTATCAAACATCAAAACGCACAGACATTGTTTGTTTTACAAGTATATTGGAAAAATGTTGATCATATTTTTTTTGTTTATGACTTAATAATAAGTTCTATAAGTAAAGTTAACAACGTCAGCCCATTACGTATCCAGCTGGATTGTTCGTACATGTTGATAATTATTTAGAGTTTCTTTACAGAAACAGTGAACGAATGACATAACTTACGCATCTTGCTTCAACTACTTTCTTTGAATGTAAGCTACATTTAAGTCTAAACTTATTATAAGCTCAATGTTTCATACAGGAAATTTTCTACCGTATTCCTTTTATAATCAACACCTAAATTAAAAGTCGGACAATTGGACAGGAATCAGACAAACAAATTACTGAATATCTACAGAGATTTGAGCGTAAAATGGCTACGACACCTGTCGTTAACTCTCAGACAGACATTTTGTCCGTTTTTTCACAAAAGCAAGACAGAGAAATCGTCCTTTTCTCAACAGTCTTCCACACACTAAACAAGCAAAATATTGAAAAAAAAGCATTCGAAATTTCGTGCCAAATTTTACTTTCACCTTGCTTATTGAATTATTGCCAAGATGTACGTTTTTACATAGCCTATATAGTCTACACTATTTTACACTATGCTAAGGGCTGCAAAATTACATTTCTGTTGTGTTTAGGAACTTTGGAATCGCACATCAAAGAATAATCCATTACATGCAACAACTGAAAGATCGAGAAAGATTTGTTACTCTCTTGAACAGGAAACTTGCATTACTAATAATTTGTCAGGCAGTGCACAATACTAATTCAATAAAGAGGCCATCAAACTAATGTCACGCGGGTCACGCCCAGTAAGAGGACCGGAAACAAATCAGTTTTACGTAAGTAGTTGCGGTTCGTTGGGAAAGTCGTTTTCACTTTCCAGTGTTTCAAAAGAACAGTTCTCATAACATCTGGACCCTTGAAAACAAGAAATGTCTTTGTCGTCGGTTTGGGTAGAGGTGGTTTTAGTCGCCATGCTTGATTCTGCAACAACTTCTCTGTCACTTCGCGTTCTGTCTGACAAGCTGGACTGGATGTCGTTGAAGTTGACGATGAAACGTTTCCGATTGTTTTTGTCGTTCGACTGTTGGTCTTTGGTTCGCCTGGCCTCTTTGGGTCCGTTCTTCAAGAACCCTCTGCAGGTCAGGATGTTCCCAAACTCCCTGCGAAAGTTGCTGCTGAAGATCGCATAAATGAGCGGGTTCATCCAACTATTCGCCATGGCAACAGTGACGACGATTCGAAGGGTGACTGTGTTCTCGTAGTCGGTTGCCCAGCTGGGTATGGTAAACCGTAGTATTCTGATGACTCGCAGTGGACACCAACTTAAACCAAACATGGCAACGACGACGATAAGCATCTTGATCGCTCGTCTCTTCCGTCGCCGTGAATTGTCGTTGGGAGAGTTCCCGAAATACAACACGACGATCATCTTGGTGTACAGCACAGCTATTACTGTTAGAGGTATAAAGTACAATAAGAGAAAGTCTGTTGCAGCGATTATTCCCACTCCATACTGCCTCACTACATACTCGCACCTGGCTCTTGTAAAATTTTGTCCGTCAAGTTCAACTGTTTTGGAGACGACACCACTTACAACTATGAGGTTGCTCGAATAACAGAACGATACCAACCATGTCAGTATGATTATCAACCTGGCCTGGTTGACAGAAATCTGTTGCTTCATCGGGGTGATGATCGCTCGATAGCGGTCGGCGGCGATTGCCAAGAGCGACAAAACGGTCGAATTCAAGCAAGTCCATGATATTGTCATTACGGAGTCGCAGAGTATCTCGCTAGAGACCAACTCGATACCGAACACGTCCGCTTCCTTGACGGGAATGAAAAGGGCGCCGACGAACAAGTCGGATATTGCCAGCGATGCGATGAAGTGGTTCGTCGCCGATTTTCGCAGTTTTGGTTGGAAAACAATGGCCAAGATGACGAGCAGGTTTCCAGTGACAATTAAAGTGCAATTACCGATTGTAACTCCCGACCCAAACCAATTTCTGCGAAAAATCTCCCCAACTCCGATCGCTCGTCCCCCAACGCCAACGAAAGTGTCGTTCTTTGTAGAGCTTTCGAGAAACATAACGTCTTCGTTTACCGAGCCTCTGTCCCTACACCCTTCTATTACTTGGTCTGCCGGGATGTACCAGTGACCAAGATACGCAAAACATACCAATATATCCAGAAAACGTTCGCTGCACCAGCACATTTATTTCGAGGTTTATCCCATATATGGAAGCGGTAGCGTATATGTGCGTGTCCACGGGAAAAACAGACCTTGCCTGTAGCAGCGCCGGAACTTGCAGTTCAGGAAGAAGTAAAGAAATTATGAAGAAATTACGCAACTGCTCAGTGCGCGTGGCAAATTTCAAATTCATGAAAAGAGCCTCATCGTACGGTAACAGAAAGACTTCTCACTTCTGTACAATGTCGTGACTACAAGCTTAATCTTGGCACAATCAGTTGAAACGTAGCTAACACACTACCCTATTAGTCCAAGCAGACTTATTCAACTGGAAATTGAAGATCGCGTATGAATTAACGCCTCAAAAGATGATTTACCTCGAAAGTGGTGGAGTTTTCAAATGGCACAAATTGGTTGCATGTTCCTTAAATTCTTTGCCGTAAAGATTGGAACGGAATGACTTCGATCATAAGTCGTTTGAGGATATGCTACTTTACTAGGCCCTCCTGTGAATATAAATTCGTTTATTCCCTCGTAAATGTTTAGAGGCGATCCAGAAATTTCTATATGTCCTCGATGAATCGACGCTAAAAAGTGCCATAATTTATTTTGCTGTTGCTGTACATAATTGAGAGGCAGCTATAGGCCCTTGGAATCGCTTTTGCAGGACTAGATAAGACTTTATACGTGTTAATCTTTTCTAAACTTAAACGCCATCTTAGAGGGTATTTTGTATCTATTTATGAAAGGCACTTCCAGACAAACATCGATACTGCCACGAGGTGCGGCAAGTCTCGGTCTGAAGCAATTACGCCACTCCCATTTTGGCGAGATCCGGAGTAAAACACAATACTGAATAGCTTGAGTCCGTGTCTGCAAGATCTCGCTTTCTGTTAGACTCGAAAAAATTGAAACACAGAAAAAAACCACAAAGAAAATGACATTTATTCAGAATACTAAATGTCACAGCAACTATGCAAGCAATTTCTCAAAAGACGCAGACATCTATACCCATGCAAAAAAAATATCTCCAATGGAAAAGATTCCATCCCTAAGTTTGCAAAAGTGAACTTTGACAAGTGTAAATAAGAAAATACAACAACAATAAAGCTAATCATGCAATCAGAGAGATGATAGGAGAGCACGATGTTGACGAGTGCGTTTCAATGAACTTTCAACTATAATAGGTCACTAGCACCTAGCAACTACTTTTCGCAGGAGGTAGCGCTGTTGGACAACCTTATAATAAACAAATTTAAATTCCGCCATGATTCAATTAAATATTTGCTTACGCTTGCAACAGTATGCCAGACATCGGAGTCGACCCCGAAAAGTGAATGGAAATTTAATTTCTATGGCACGGTGAAGACATTACTACCGTAAATCTACAATAAAGACCCCCGCCCAAGCGATGACGTCAGATTGAGGGATTTGATATGATTGACATCGTATCCATAGTAACACGGTCAACCGCGTGCATGACGGACTTTACGATTAGTAAGCAAAAAAACATGTCGTTTTGGAGTCATAACCAAGCAGACGGTCATGAGACATCAGTCTTTGTCATACAGTTTCTTGAAGGACTACGCACAAGTAACTAACGTTCAGCAAAACATCTACTGAGGAATTGACCATTTTGGTCACCTTGAGAGGGATTGTCAATACTAAGGAAATCTTAGGAGAAAGAAGTTGTAAATATAATTTCACATGACTTTCATATGTCTTGAAAGTGGAAAAAGCGATGGAGTTGGAAAAACTGTGAGTCAGATATTGGAAGAAGGAAAACAATTACACATCTTTGTTCTGTCCACATCTGGTGTACATTGAGCTGTATCCCTTGCACTTGAACCTACAAATACATCGAACGGTCATTTTAGTGACAGTGGACTATTTTACTTCGACGATCATGGCAATAGGGAACAATCGTGTACATGGTTCCTGTTTTACTGTTTGTTTTGTTTTGCTTTGTTTCATGTACACAGAACTCAGTCTCCCATCTACCACGCTCAAGGAGTAATAAGATGGTCCATATATAATTGCAGAGACTTGCCTGTACGAGGATGTCAAGCCATCGGGATGCTCCGTTGAAGTTTGCAGCATTAGACAACTCTTCCCGAAAACAGTTGGTATCGGTATCATGAGGTCTGTTGGACAGAAAAGATACATCGCATTCGGCCCGCAAGGCACTCCATTTGAAATGGGAGTCGTTTTTTTTCAAATTGAAATAATGAGGCAATTCCGAGGTGCAGCACCGCTGAGATGATTTCCGGCTGAATTCATATGGTTTCTGATTGAAATCGCGGATGAATACTCCTGCCGTCGGGGTCGGGGTAGGTAAAAGTACCGAAGTCTTCGGTACGCGGTGATCTTCCTAGCAAAACAGCAATCTTCATGACTATTTTCAGATTGCTTGCAAACGCGGTGACTGTAAATGCATTATTGGTACTGAGTAATCTGACTTTAAACAAGACAACGGTGGGCGAAAATAACAGTATGTATGTACATTGTGCCACAGTCCTCCCGTCATGATGGGGGACAATGATAAAAAATTGTGCAAAGCAAAATGTGAGATCTCAACATTTCCTACTGCTGCTCGCCAGCATTCTTGTACCACGAGAGTAATAATATCGAGGGGAGTGGATTGCTTAGGGCGATCACGTCGTTCCCGTTACTACTCGGTTTGATCACGTAGAATCCGTCAAGTCAACGAGTCTTATCTCGATCGTGAAGTTGGAATCAAGAAGATAAAAAAGGTGTTTTGATAGATAGCGTTGCAATAAAACGACTTGCGAAAGTATTTTGAGCTAATTTATAATCGATCATAGACATTAAACAGATACCTCAAGATATAGGACGAGAAAGAAAAACCAAAGTAACAATGTAAAACCAAAGTAACAATGTGTGAGTATGGTTTGAAGAGTGCGACAAGTTTTGCAGTCTCTCTCTCTCTCTCTCTCTCTCTCTCTCTCTCTCTCTCTCTCTCTCTCTCTCTCTCTCTCTGAGTGCGATGTTTTGCAGTCTCTCTCTGTAAAAGGAATACATCAGCGCTCTTCATAAGTAAAGGAAGTGAGTCACACATGCCAGGGGGCTTTCATCTTAGCGGGCGTGAATGCCGATTTCTAAATTGTGGGACGGCGGGGAACCTACGAAAAGTCATTGTATTTTATTGTTCGATGACATTCTAAGATTTTCCATAACTGTAGATTCTCTTGGGTAACATTTCGAACAGTGTAGCAATTTCGTTTCTTTTGTCATGGTAACATTTTCCCTGCAGACAAAACCAGCATGGTAATCAGTGAATATGATTGTTGAAGGATAGGATACACTATGAGTTGGAGCCAAGCGTGCAAAGAGTGATGAAAATCGGCATTATTTACCCAACAGGAATAAATATGGGACAACATTTTTGATTTTTAAACCTCGACAGGCAGCTTGTAGGGACTAATGGCCCAAACTCATCAAGATGAAAGCAGTGCGAGTAAAATACGCTGCCTGGACGACACCACGTGACGGATTTACATTCAAGGGGCAAGTCAAAAGAACCGTCCCTTGTCGAAGACTGCAGCATAAATTTTAAACTGCTTTTGTGGGCCGTTCACAGTTTCTCCGCAGAGAGTTGTCAACTGCTAAAGGTTCAATAACTTCCCTTATAAACGTATTTCTCCAGTGCAGAAGAGAAATTCAGTAAAGACATAAATTCGACGGACGCAAGTATTTCATGTGACTTACCAATCCTTTCATGCGTATGCTTAATCTTTATAACAGCGTTGCACTTAACAACCACACTTCTTTTCAAAGCAATATTTCTCATCAAAGATAGCATGAACCCCGCCCCCTCCCCTTGCACCATATATTTTCAAAAAGTACAGAATCGAAAGTTAAATATGGAAGCCATAGTTTCCCCGGAGGATGAAGGGGTAATTTTTTGGCATGGAGAATCTAAATGTCGGTATTAATAATAAAAATTGATTTGAACCAAAGTTTGATGCTACTTAATGAAATTTAATCATTTCTTTAAAAGAAAAAATGAAAATTTTGTTTTGCATTATCAATTATACTCATCCTTAAATGACAGAATTTGAAGTACTGACATTCAAAAACGTTCTTAAAATCATGATAAGCAAAATCAAAGTGGCTCTTATTCAAAATGTAAGAATTTTATTGCCAATTTTATTATAGCTTTGTCAATCCCAGCCGATTTGTGACGTCATCCAGATTATCACCGATAATGTTTTTTGATTATAGAATATTGCGGCCTAAGATGTTATTTACATCTACAAATTCCCTGGCATTGCCAAAACTATAAAATAATAGCAATAATATACCCCACTGGGCCCATAATCGACTCAAGCAAACTTTGCACTCTATATTGTTCTCAGCTTTGCTCGTACATATGTCGTGCAATGTATACTTTCGTCCTTTATGGGCCGGGAGGGGGTACATTATTGCTTAAACAAAATTTTCGTTTTGTTAAATAGTATTTAAAGAACTAAAACTTCACAAAATTTGACCTAGCTAGAGGCAATGGAATTCGCATATTAGAGCGTATGGGCCTTTTCAGCGTGTTCTCACACTTAACTCGTGTTCTAGTGAAAAGCAAAAATCTCTTTATGCAAGCATAAATAAATGACCGTTACATGTAGAACAACCAATTTTGTTCGATGTCCAAAATTTAAGCAAACTATGCATGCTCAACTGTAATTGATACACGCATATTAGGAGACCAAAAAACCGAACGACAAACACTTCTGTTTGCTGAAGATGTCTTCTAACTTTATTTATCTTAATAAGACACAATTAACAATATCTATACGAAAAGTAACATGATATGTAAGTATGAAAGCGGCTCTTAGGTTTCAAAGATATTAGATTAGAAAGTCGATGGACAGAACTGTCCGCCAGTCTATCTGAAGCCTAGATTTGATTCAAGTCTGTGATTTGTGAACGTTTGAGTTGGATGAAGTTGCCAGTACTACAGCGTGTGTGTGTGTGGGGGGGGGGGGGGGGGAGTAGGCAGTCAGAAATATTGCAACGACTTAGCTTGGTTATTGAATCGTTCTCTATCAAGGGTGGAGGATTCAGCCCAGTGGTTTTGACAACAGATGTCTTCGCTATGGGTGAACAGGTGCTGTACGTTGTAAGTTCAAATCTGATCGAGAATTTACTGAATTGAAAAGAACGAGAGACAGAACGATGCACATTAATAAACAGTGTATCAAGTTTTAAAAATGTACTTTGACATTACTTAGGAAGTGATACAACTTTTCTACAAGCATATCTCAAACATTATAATTTACTCATTGTGTCGCAATCTAACATTTCTTACATCGAACGATGGAATGATGAATCATAATTAGAACAAATGACACATATTTTCCACCTAGTATATACCCAGTGACAAGAACAGAATTTTAGGATGTTTCTAATTTTGATTATTCTGGAATGTCTTACACGTCAGCATCGTTAATTTAAGAAAGTGACATGATTATATATATATACTGGTAATGCCGCGTGGTGTTTTTAACGTAACAATCCAGGTGGCGATAATAGTGCCGACAATCAATATAAGTATGCAGAATCAACAAATTAAGAATTGTCAGCAATTCTTTGTATCACGAGATGGTGTATCATCAGAATATAATGTGTATATTACCTTTTGAGTAAAGGCAGATTACGTAAGAAAGTAAACTTGAATGGTTATAAATGAGAAATGAAAGTTATTCAGCGGAGAGACGATTATAAGAGAGCTTAGGCGGTAATTCGGGCTGAGTTCCCGTGCTGTAAATAAAGCCATAAATCTCAATTCTACTGACGTGTTAGTCTTCAATTACACAAGTATTACGATCCCGTGGTACTTCTGACTTCTGGTATAGGACTGGACAACGTACGACTACTGTTCTCAACAGACAGGTTTGAGCTATTCTCAAGTAAAACTCACTGCATAAAAGGTGGACATAGTTGCGACAGAACACTGAAAGATGCAAGGGTTTTACAAGCTGAACACATTGATTTGTTTTATAACACTTTTAAAGGAGAACACAAATACTAACGCCATGTAAATGTGCAAGATCAACAACCACTTATGAGAGGACCAAGAGACTTTGGAGTATTTCGCTTTAAACTCATTTAGGCGAATTGATATTTGATATATATATATATGAAATGTTCAAACTTTGACAGGAAATACAGCCGTGTTTCTGCATGTAGATTTTCGTCGCGTGATATGTAATGTCACATAGATTACGTAGACATAATTCATAATTGTCGAGATTCTGGTGAGATTTCAAACCCTACGTTCTCATGACATTGACAGTGCAGACTGGAATCAGGATCACGGTCTTCGGTTTGAGTGGCGGTAGTTCGCCTGTCGGACGGATTGCCCTCAACGATGTAAGGGGGGTCGTTCTCTCGGGCAAGCTTAGGCTCCGGTGTTGTTACGCTGTCCACGTTTGATTCGGTACGGGCGATTTTCTTCTCATTTGATCTCCTTTGGCCGTCTCGGTCTCGTCTGGCGATATCTCCACCGTTCTTTAACCCACATCCCAGGATATTTGCAAATTCTCTGCGAAAGTTGGCGCCAAAAATGGCGTAGATGATCGGGTTCATCCAGCTATTCGTTAGAGCCACGGCCACAATAATCGGCCGGATTTCCATGTATTTGGACTCGGGCATCAAGCGCGGCAAGGCGTATCTCATCATGCGCAGACTTCGTATCGGACACCAGGTTATTGCAAACATTACCACTACAACGATCAGCATCCTGACTGCTCGTCGCTTTCTTCGTCGGGAGCTATCGTTCGGCGAGTTCCCGAAGTACAAGACTGTGATCATCTTTGAATACAACACGGTCAGAACTATTAATGGTAGGAAGTAAAAGAGTACGAAGTCAAGAACTGCAACGACTTCCACCTTTTCAGATACTAAATAGCCGCATCCGCGATCAGTGAAATTTTGTCCAGCAATTTCGACAGCTCTAGAAGTGATTCCGTTTACCACGATGAGGTTGCTGGAATAGATGAAAGCCAAACTCCACGCCAGTAGAATCATCATCCGGGCTTGATTGATTGAGATCTGTCGCTTCATCGGGGTGACGATTGCGCGATATCGGTCGATGGCGATACACAGGAGTGTGAAAATTGTTGAATTCAGAAAGGTCCACGATACGGTCAAGACAGAGTCGCAGAGAAATTCTGTGACCAGCCATTCAACTCCGAAAAGTTTAGCTGATTTGACGGGAATGAATACAGCGCCGACGAAGATATCAGACAATGATAGAGATGCAATGAGATGATTTGTCGCTGAGTTTCGTAATTTTTGTTGACGAAAAATGGCAACGAGGACCAATAAGTTACCACCGATGATCAAGATTGCATTAGTCGTATTCAAACTGCCGACCAACCAATCCCCACTTCTGCGCGTGTCTGGTCTGGCGACCTCCCCCCTCAACTCATTTAAACCATCTGTTTCGTTCTGACTGTCGAGTGACATGGTTTCAGAGAACATGTATTACTGTATAGGTGATAGTTGTGCTTTGCACTAGCTCTGTCCGACGCTAATGCTGTTCTGCAAGCCCAAGTCAAATTTATAAGAACTGATGCAAATCTAGTTTCGGCATTGGCCATCCTTGGATTCTTTCATCCTGTACGTCGCTCTCTCTAAACAGCGTAATGCGCAGAACTCAAATAGGCTAATTCGCCCGTGGTTGACAAAGCTTACAAAAGCATTGCTTCAAAGGTATCTGTCAGGGGCATTTTACAGTACGGTCATTATCCAATGGGAAGTACCTTTACCGTTATCATAAACACGTGATTATCGTCAACATGATAAAGATCGAAATCACAAAGTCACCAGTCGGGAGCATAAATTTATTTTAGGGGCCGTCGATAATAAAAGCTGACGCACGACAAACGTAATTCTTTCGTTTAGGGGGGAGGGGGTAAAAGCTCATTTCGTTTTGTGTGCGTCAAAATCGCATAAGGCCTAAAGGATTTTCTATTGTTTTCGAAGTGCGACTTTGCAGCGAGAACACAAAACTATACCTTCGCGTTCATCGAGAACAGAATGACCACAAAATACGGAGACAGAAAAGACAACGAACAGACATGAATGTGAAATAAAAACTTGTATCTGTTTTCAACTTGAAACATGTATGTGAAACATTTTCCTACGTGCGAAATACATTAAAATTTTCTGTCTTAAAAAGTGAAACGCGTAAAGTGGAGGTTTATTAATTAATGTGCACTTCCGGTATTTTTTCATGGACGTACGGATCAGAGATTTGCGTGTGGGTTTGTCAGAAACGGCATCATAATACGGAATTGATTTCGCATAAGAACTTTCGTTTTGAGGGGGGGGGGGTTTCAAGTAAAACGAAGGAATTACGTTTCTTCTGCGCCAGCTTTTATTATCGACGGCCCCTTACTTGGCTCCGAGAGAGAAAATTTGCACTCGTTACGTTTCTTGGCCTATTTTTATTACGAACTTGAGAACTAGATAAAAAATTGGAAACAAATCGGGATGGTCTAGAATGGAACCTTTGCTTATTTTAAAGCCTTTCAAATTAAACGACGGCAAGTTAATGAATTTGCTGACCCAGGGGCTTGTGAGTTAAATGAATTAAACACACCCCATGGCGTCCTTTAAACAAAAAAACAGATGAACAACAAATAACAACACACAGAGGCATACATATGCCATACTACTTCATTCTAAGCTCTGCTCTCAATGCATAACTTGTTCATGATGAATGCTTTTTTCATACTGAGTCTTTTTTCTTCTTGTTACAAGACTTTTTATCGTCCTACTCAGTTGCATACCAGTGATCATGATTTTCAACGATTCACAGCAGCTGATAGACCTTCAATATTAAATTCGATGATATCACCACCAACACTTTCTTCAAACAGTTCTAAGAAAAGATGAAAGACATTGACTCCTCATGTTTTAAGGTTCAGCTGTCAAAAATCCCGCCACAAATTTCGATGTTTCTAGCACTGCGGGTTTGAAGCAATTTTTTTTGAAGTTCAACGTTTTTTCGGCTTCAAAAATTCTTGTTATATACATGAACACTGATAAGTGTTTTCAATCGGGTTCGAACTCAATTTACAATTTACGCTCGCTCTCTCTCTCTCTCTCTCTCTCTCTCTCTCTCTCTCTCTCTCTCTCTCTCTCTCTTATAGATAAAGGTGACACCACCCTGCTTCTGCTTTGAGCTTTAATGTGACCTATTGTAGCTCCTGTTGGCATTTATGAAAAGGTAATTCCGAACTATGGATACAGACCGTCTGGAGAACCAGTGATTAGCGAAGATGTTGTCATCGCTCGATGGGAAACTGCATTGAATAGATGTTGAGGACCGGTGTGCAGTTCTTCCCCTAGAGTCACAGTACTGATTTTAGCGGAACGCAAGTCAATTTTTGCAGGAAAAGCCTTCAAGACTTGTTTTTCGAGTAGCAAAGCTCTATGATGACGTTCTCATCAATGTTTTGACTGTCCGCTACTGCGCAAAGGACAGATCGACACAATACTTGTTTTCAATTGAAACGTATGGAGCCAGTACGGTTTATCGGACGGGCTTTCATATATCGCAAGTTTTCCATAGCGCATTGTAGAAATGTAATCACATAGTTGTTGCACAGGCGTTGCCAACCACTTCGCATACTTTGCCTCTTGGAAAAGTATAGATTCGAACATCGGCAACAAATATAGCCTACACAAATTTGATGTTACTCTAATAAGTAATTATGCCTTTGGGCAGAATTCAACTTCACAGATATGGAGTTTAGTCACTCTATTTCGGAAAAAGTCAACAACAAATGATAGGCCTAATGATAGATAAAGCCAGAAGTTAGAATGTTGTATTATGCTTTTCGAGTGAACACTGCACATCCTTGGCAAGTATTACGTTGTCGTTGTTGCCCTCTTGATTACTTCGGATCCATAAAATTGAAAGAGCAGAAGAAATGAACGGCGTGTTTGTCATCGTTTCCATACTCCCATTGGTAACTCTTGTCACAGACAGTAATATCTGGCAAGCATTCGTCGCTTGTGCGCTAGTGAATGTGAAAAAATGTAGACTTAGACTTTTGTCGACTGACAGCCTTGTAACCAAGAATAGGTATAAACCAGATAGCATGAAGGTGACCGAACTACAAGGTTCGCAACTAACAATTTTTCTTATTTTTCTCCGAATCGAAAATCAACATTTGAGATTTAAGGTAGAATTCGCCTCGGGCACAGATATTTGGACTCTCAAACTCTTCCAATTCTTTTCTGATGCACCACTCGTGGGGGTTCATTTTGAAGCCCTTGGAGAGAGCCTTGTAGAGAGAAAAACCTTCACCGTCTAAGTTTTTCGAAAATCGAAAATTGTATATTTTTCTCCACAGAGTTAACACAGGGATGGCGGCCATTTTGAATTTTAAATATCGGTAGAAATTTGGTAATTTATTTCTCTAGTACCGAGATTTGCACGTTGTCCCCCGATTTTTATTATTGATTTTGAAATAGCATTGTTAAAAGAGTTCTTCAGGAAAGTATGAGCAACAGTTTAAGTCTTTCAGTTTGGAGGGGCATATACTGCCTTCAAAAAAATAAGAAAATCCATGTACATATTGTGGCTAGAAGGGGTTGTACTGCACTCGCTTTTCACGTCAAGAATATGGCAATTCTTTACATACTATACTGTAAAATCTAATTTTCCACACATGTATTTATTTGAAATATAGCTCTCTGAAAAGAAAAGAAAACTAGACTCTCCAGCACAAAAATCATTAATGTCTATAGAGATGATATATTTTTGTTTGTGTGTACATATTTATGTCATACTGCATACTCGTAAACGATTAAAAGCTGGTACCTTATATGATATGTACCCACTAGTTCTTGTATACCGAAGGTATATCTACTTACATGCTACACATTTGTTCGTCATGCTCTGAAGACTTATCTGTTCAGACACAATAGCTTACCTTCTTCTCCACGTTTGTACATCGCATATACAGAGACCGCTACCCACAGCTACTCAGTTTTTTAAACTTTACTAACACTACATACTACGTCGAAATGCTACTCCAATTATCGGTGAAAGCAACCACTAGTCAAAGTTCAAAGTGTCAGTGGAAGAGTGACGCGCTCTGACCATTAAAGTCTATGTCATGTACACACACACAATACGTATTGACTGTTGCGTAACGGGAACTGCAGAATTACTCACCATATGTTGGTTGGTGGAGATGACTCACACGAGGAATGTTAACATGTGATTTTATGTGAAAGGATGGCAGTCGTTAGGGAACAAAGGAATATTTATTTCTTTATGACATTTACTAACATGTAAACTAAAATCTACCTTATAAGGATATTTATCAGAAAAGAACAATAAATTCTTACGATCCATTTCTTCAACAGAAGAATCAGTGTCGGATATTAGTTCTTTATATATTACATAGCTATAAAAACCTCACATTTATTAATTTTCTGCTCACTCGCACTTAGTTTCTTCTCCTTTATACTATTATTTGATATTTAACTTCCAAAAATAGTAGCTTCATTGTTTACACCAAAGGTTATTCCCCGTAAATATTTTGACAGCAAGTGATACCGAAAACCTTCCGAGAACTGTGATCCTTGGAAATAGGAGTCATTTCAACTGTGGACTCTGAAAATGTTGCTACACACACAACAAGTAATAATTACCATTTGGCAAGATTTTCTCGCCTGCTCATTTATTTGCGGATTCTCTGGAGATTGATTCGGATAGTAAGTAGCTTCTGGAATGTAAATACTATTCCCGGAATTCATCGGTAAATGTTACATTTCAAAGACATAAGCTTACAGCGAACTAGTCCGAGCCTGTACATTTGACGAGAAACGAAAATGTACTCCTGTATTATAAGGCATTTTTGTATATTCTTGCAAGACTTGAATGCTGAGCAGTTAACAGGGCCTCGTTACATGTGATTCTGGGCAGAGAAGCATTTTGCTTCAACTTTCAGATCTTAATGTTGTGTATGAGGTTTCTTACAGAAAGAGTTCCTTAAACTTTATGAACTTTATTACTCTCGAAATTGTCATTCATTTTTGAGTCGAACCAATCTAAATACAGTGAGGAAAGCCATCGCCCTACACGTTCGATCACTTTTTTCGAATATCTACCCAGATTGTAGTTAAGGTTTTCATTTTTGTTTATGACATCAACGAAGCATTTTCAATATTCAGTGTCTGGTATTACGTTTATCCAGTACACTACGGTCTACGAAATCCAACCCCTGCGGCAATAAAAGACGCCTCTCTTTTCAAATCAGGCACGTACAAGAGCTCATGTATATGTCGTGTACGTACAAAAGTGTTGATTGCTACTCCAACTATGGCATTTTTCAGGCTAGATGGATTTATAAGCTTCATTCATATAAAGTATTGGCATCGATCTCGAGATTGTGTATCAAATAAATAGATAAGTAAATACAAGAAAATACTGAAGACCAGAATAGTATATATCGTTGTCAGAGCTAGCACGCATTACTTGATATCCCAACTTTTATAAACTCCACGTTGCAAGAAGTGTTCTGTACGTGAGACCCCATCATATTGGCATATCATATCCAAATCCATGACCATTATGATGATTCGATTTTATTGCAGTGTATTTTACGATTTGAAGTCACTATATATCTGCTAGCCAAAGATTTTCTCGCTGAGAGCAATTGAAGCATGTAGATCCTTCTTGAGACAGGATTCATCATATTTTTGACCAAAGTTTCCGCGTGGAAAGTCAAAAGCATCGGACAAAACTTCGTTTTGCTCACTACAAAATGTTAGTAAGAAGATATACCTCATTCATGAATGTGAAATTGTCGACGTAAAAGCAACTCATACATTCCTATGATGCCTGAAAATGATGATACAAAATACAAAATACGATTGGAACTAGCTTGGGATAATTGGATGATGAAGTTATGTCTGTTTGATCTGCAAATGTAAGCTCATCTGCTTTTCTTTTTAAGTTAGACATTGTAAATGTAAGCTCATCTGCTTTTCTTTTTAAGTTAGACAATTTTTTTTTATGAGTAATTTATAATGTCGCAGCAAACAGCTAAAGAGCACCTTACAGTTTTGAGAAATTTAAACATATGGAAATCCAATTATCCCGAATCAATTCCAATCGTATCACAAGTTTACTAGCTTATTATATTACTGCACGATTAATATGAGCACATACTTTTGCATTATTTGGGCAGAGAAAATACCTATATTCACATATCGAGCATTTCCAGATATGACATATTGTATATTACATTCATATACATGTGATAATCTAAGTCACGCGATTTTTGTGCACATATACTAGAACTACTGACTAAAACTATCATTTTAAAACTTTTCCCCGCAATCATTGCATGTCTTATCACTTGGTCATGGATTATGTGAACTGCCATGTAATTTTTTACTTATTACTGCTGAGCTTCAGAACGCTATGTTCGCATGACACTGGCAGTCTAAACCTGAGAAGCAATATCATGGTCTTCGGTTTGATTAGCAACTGTTTGTCTTGTGGCATGGAATCCGTCTTCGATGACGTCAGGATGGTCAATTCCTCCGACCAGCTCCCCCGATCTTAGATCTGCGTTCAGTGTGATTGGTGCTAACTCCTTGTTCGATCCACGTTGGTGATCTTCCACTCACTCACTCTTCGCGCAGCCACCATTCCTTCTTCCGCCACACCCAAAGATGCTGGAAAACTCTTGACGAAATATAACACCGAAGATATTGCATACATGATTGGGCTCATCCAGCTGTTAGTCAAAGCTACAGACACGATGACGGGGCGAATTATAAAATATTTTGTGCTCTGGTATCCAGCTTGGCACTATATTCTCACAATTCGTATCGGACACCAGGTAAGCATAAACATCGCCACAACCACGATTAGCATTCTGATGGCTCGACGCTTTCGTCTTCGTGAGTTATCGTTGGGCGAGTTTCCGAAGTACAAGACTGTGATCATCTTTGAATACAATACAGCAAGAGGTATCAAGGGAAGGAAAAATAACAATACGAAATCAAGAACTACAACTAGTTCTACTTGTTCAGATAGCAGTTACCCGCATCCGCGATTGGTGAAATTTCGTCCGACGATTTCGACAGTTCTGGAGGTAATCCCGTTTACCACGATGAGGTTGCTGGAATAAACGAAAGCTAAACTCCACGCCAGTAGAATCATCATCCGGGCTTGATTGATTGAGATCTGTCGCTTCATCGGGGTGACGATTGCGCGATACCGGTCGATGGCGATACACAAGAGTGTGAAAATTGTTGAATTCAAGCAAGTCCACGATATTGTCATCACAGAGTCGCACAGAAACTCGGTGGCCATCCCTGCGATTTCGATAAGTCTTGCTACTTTCAACGAGATGAATAAAGCGCCGACAAAGAAGTCAGAAAACGAGAGAGATGCAATAAAATGGTTTGTTGCCGAATTTCGTAATTTTGGCTGACGGAAAATGACAACGAGAACCAACAAATTACCACCGATGATTAAGATCGAACTGACAATTCCGACATGAAGGCTTGCACTGGACCAATCAACACCTCTTTATTGTCATGGCATCTGTCTACTAAAGTCATCAAAAATTTATGTTTTGTTCTGACTATCAAAAAACATAGTTTTGCATACGTAGAAACGTATGTTAACATAAACGTAATACTTCCCCGAACTCCGACCAACGCTGAAGCTGTTCTAAATTCACGCCCCATTTAAAAGAAATGCTTCACATTTAATTTCCGTAACTGCATGTGTACGCTCTTTGATCTTTTCACCCGATGCGTCCGCACTCTAAATTGCATGATGTATATACTCTTCACAGAATCACCGTTGTTACCTGGTCTAATGATCACTTAAATAACCGCAATTTTCGTACATGGCGACCAAAGCGATTTGTAATGGGGTTATCATTGTCCCTCGCATTGTAACCGAATGGTAATTACTCTGCGTTAAGTGCATTTCCCACTTAAATAACCATACGATTATAACCATCTGCAGGATAATCATAGGAATGATGCCGTGACCAGTCGGGATATGAGCTATAATTGCTGAGCTTCGAGAAATAGGATTTAAAATCTTGTCGGGCTTTGCATTGCTTTCTAATTCACTATTTCTTCCGGAAAACTTCTTAGAAATCAAGTTGAGTAGAACAAGATTTCAGATCTTATATATAGTTATGGAAACGTTTTCACTCCAGGTTGTAGAAATAGCAGGATAAAATCTCTCTCTCTCTCTCTCTCTCTCTCTCTCTCTCTCTCTCTCTCTCTCTCTCTCTCTCTCTCTCTCTCTCTCTCTCTCATGGAAAAGGTGATGCTGCCCTACTTCTGCTTTGAATGTGACCGTCTGTTGCTTCTGTCGGCATTTATCAAAGGTAATTCCGGACAGTCACTATTGATACAGATCGGCATGAGAACCAGTGATTAACGCAGATGTTGTCATCGCTCCGAAGCTGCATTGAATAGATATTGAGAACCGATGTGCAGTCCTGCCCCGAGAGTCACAGTGACTGATTTTAGCGTAATTCAGGTCTGTGCGGGGAAAGCCTTCAAGACTTATTTTTCGTAAAGCAAAACTCTATGGTGACACTCTCATCAACGTTTTGACTGTCCGCTACTGTGCAAAGAACAGATCGACACAATACTTATTTTTAATTTAAGCGTATGAAGCCATCACGGTATATCAGACGGGTTTTCAAATATCGCACGTTTTCTATAGCGTATCGTAAAAAACTGTTAGTTGCACGGGCGTTGCCCACCACTTCGAATACTTTGCCTCGTGGAATTGTATACATATATTCCAACATCCAGAACAAATACAGCCTACACAAATTTAATTTTACTCTAATAAGTCGCCATGACTTTGGGCAGAATTCAACTTCTCACTCTATTTCGGACAAAATGAACATAAATGCTGATAAAATCGGAAGTTAGAAAAATACTATTATGCCGTTCAAGTGAACACTGCACATCCTGGGCACGTATTGAGTTGCCGTTGTTGCCCTCTCGAATATTTCGGATATACAAAATTCAAAAAGCAAAGAAGAAACGAATGGCGTGTTTGCTCTTGTTACCAAACTTCAATTAGCAACTTTTGTCACAGACAGTAGTAGCGGGTGAGTATTCGTAGCTTTCTCTTTAGAAAATGTGAAAACATGGAAGATAGAAGATTTTGTTGACTGACAGCCTTGTGTACCCAGATTTGGCAGAAAAAGAGTATGAAGGTGATGGAGCCACGACTTTCGCAACTAACAATTTTTCTTATGTTTCTCGGAATCGAAATTTACATATAACAATTCAGAAAATAAAAAATCCACGTATCACCAGATTAGTTTTGTGGCTAGAAGAGGTTGTAGTACACTCCGATTTCACGTCAAGCAATTAAAAATTCTATATATACCATACAATCTAACCTCACACATATATGTATCTATTTTAAATATAGCTCTCTGAAAAACAAACAAACATTTACTTGACTTCGGGCCATGTTCATTGATAGTGTCAAGTTTTAGAAGATTTTCGTTGCAGTATTATCATGAAAATTTGAATTATCACAATTTATATCCTTTTCGCTGATAACTGACATTTTTGTTAAATAAAATCCCCAATTCTGTTTATTAAAAATACTTTGTCAAATATATCATACTTCTCACCAAATATTTTTTTGTTTTCACACATTTTATGTAGAATTTTTTTCAGTCAATTCTCTATGGCATTCGAACTCCCAGCGGATGGCACCCTACCACCTAGCGAAAACATCACAGTCGAAACCGTTCGGCTAAATCCTCACCTTGTAAAGAGTCTTTAAATAACCCAGCCATGGTTGTTACAGTTTCCCTCTCAACTTTATCAAAGCGATGAATACATCGCTTAGCTGGGCGAAAGACAGCCTCTGGGACAATTCTGCCCAGCAGCAGAGCGATTAATCCAGTATGAAATGTCGAACTTTATATATTCCGAATAAAAAATATGGGAGCACAACCTATTTACGGAGTCACATCCCTGCAGTAGCGTTTATATCCTGCTTGGTGACCCCGATTTTCATTCTTAATTTTGAAAGAGAATGATTGAAAGTTTCCCAGGGAAAGTTTCAGTAAAAGTTCAGACTTACTATTTCCGAGGCGCATACTACCTTAGACCAAAAGCAAAGGTGAAGTTATTTTTCTATTTTGCCATGATTTTAGAAAGCAAGTTTTTCGTCCGTCCCTGAAAATTTACGTGGCGAACTTTAGATAATGTCTGAAGTATTTCAATTGTACGATAAGGAATGTAACATCAATGACGACATAGAATTACAAATCTGCAAGGGGATGCGTCTTTCTCTCCATGGCTAAATATCGCATATCGCATTCAAACTGCGAATGAACTCGCATGAAGAACCAAGGTGGTTGTTGTGTTCCAAATTGTCGAAATGATTATTTCAAATCTATTGTAATTTCCTATAAGGTACATGTTTATGATATAACTTACACGATACTGATAGTAAGTCTTTTGGCAATTTCGTATACGGCGGAACAGCAATCCCAGGATTGGATGGTTCAGGTTCAAGTCGATGCCAGATTTTTCGAATGGAGTGAGCACATCCCGCCTAACATGTTTCATCCACCATCTACATCAACAAAGCGTCTTTCGATGACCGATATTTCTCTAAGTCTGGTCCTTCTTCTTGGAACAACCGACCGTTTAATCTCAATCACACAAATCATTAATGTCTGTAGAGATGATATTTTTGTTTGTGTACATGTTTATGTCATACTGCATTCTGAAAAGCTGGTTATTTACATGATCTGTACCCACTTCCTTTTGTTGACTCAAGGTACAGCTCACACTTTGTTCGTCATTCTCTGGAGACATCTGTTCAAACGCTAGCTTACCTTCTTGTCCACGTTTGTACAGCGCATATACAGGGACATCCATCTACTCAGTTTTCAAACTTTATTAACACTGCTACGTCGAAATGCTACTACAATAATCAGTGAAAACAACCACTAGTTAAAGTTCAAAGTGTGACACACTGTGACCATTAAAGTCTATGTCATGAACACATACTGAAGTTTCGAGATGAATATAGGATACGTACAGACTGTTGTGAAACGGGAATAATTGCAGAATTACTCATCACTGGTTGGTTGGTGGAGATGACTCACACGAGGAATGTTAACACGTGATTTTATGTGAAAGAATGGCAGTCGTTAAGTACGGAATCATACGAACAGTGAACTATCACTTTATTGACATTAGATAGCTACGTGAGCTAATGGCTATTGTATGACATTTAGCTTCCAAAAATTGTTGCGCCATTTTTCCCAAAAAGTTATTACTCGTAAATATTTTGACAGAAAGTGATACCTATAACTTTCCGAGGACTGTGACCCTTGGAAATAGGAGTTACTTTAACTGTGCGGAATCTGAAAATGTTGCTACAAAAAACAAGTAATAATGACCATTTTGCAAGATTTTCAAAGATTTGTCACATTCTCGCCGGCCCATTTATCTAGAGTGATTCAGATAGTAAGTATAGATACTGGAATGTAAATATACATCGGTAAATGTTACATTTAAAAAACATACAGCGAACTAGTCCAAGCCTTGTATATTCGACGAGAAAAGAAAATGTACTCGTGTATGTATTTTCTTTTCTTGCAAGACGTGAATGCTGAGTGGTTGACACGGCCTCGTTGCATGTTATTTGGTTAGGCAGAGGAGCATTTTGCTTCAACTTTCCTTGATCTTTATGAACTTTAATACTCTCGGAGAAGTTATTCACTTTTGAGTCGAACCAATATGAATACCGTGAGGAAAACAATCGCCTTTCACGTTCACTTCCTTTTTTTTCGAAAGTCTACTCAGATTGTAAAGTTTTTATTTTTGTTTATCACATAAACGAAGCTTTTCAATATTCAGAGTCTTGTATTACATTTTTCCGGTACCCCACGGTCTACGGGCCTTTGGCAATGAGTAACGTCTCTCTTTTCGTATCAGACACCACAAGAACTTATATCGTGTTCTAAACCCCGGCGATGGCATTTTTCAGGCTAGATGGATTTATAAGCTTCATTCACATACACCATTGATATTGATCACAGGAATGTGTATCAAATAAGAGTTACAAGAAAATACTAGTGCTGTAGCCAAAAGCATCGGACAAAACTTCGTTTTGCTCAGGACAAAGGGTTAGTAAGAAGATTTGCCTTATTCGTGGATGTGAAATTATCGATATGAAAGCAACCTATATATTCCTATGATGCTTAAAAACGATGACAGAAAATCACAAGTTTACTAACTTTTATATTACTGGACGATTTGTAAAGATGAAGACATACTTTCGCATTATTTGGGTAGAGAAAAAAACACTATATTCACATATCAAGCATTTCCAGAAATAACATCTAAGTATATTACATTTCGAGACATGTGATAATCTAAGTCGCGCGATTTTTGTGCAAATTTACTAGAATTACTTACTAAAACTATCATTTTTCAATTTGTCCCCGACATCATTGTATGTCTTATCACTTGGTCATGGATCAAGTGAACTGTGGTCCGATTATTTTTGAGTTTCTGCTGAGCTTTCGAACGCTACGTTCGCATGACACTGGCAGTCTAAACCTGAAGCAATATCATGGTCTTCTGTTTGCGTGGCAACTGCTTGTCCTGTAGCATGGAATCTGTCTCCGGTGACGTCAGGATGGTCAATTCCTCCGACCAGCTGCCCCGGTTCCCGATCTGGGTCCAGTTCGATTTGTGCTAACTCCTTATTGGATCTACGTCGGTGATCGCGCCCACGCTTCTCGTAGCCACCATTTCTTCTTCCGCCACACCCAAAGATGCTGGAAAACTCACGGCGAAAGTTAGCACCGAAGATTGCATAGATGATTGGGTTCATCCAGCTGTTAGCAAAAGCCACAGATACAATGACGGGGTGAATTCTGTAATATCTATACTCTGGCATCCAGCTTGACGCGACGTATCTAAACATTCTCAGAATTCGTATGGGACACCAGGTAAGCGCAAACATCGCCACAACCACGATTAGCATTCTGATGGCTCGACGTTTTCGTCTTCGCGAGTTATCGTTGGGCGAGTTTCCGAAGTACAAGACTGTGATCATCTTTGAGTACAACACAGTAAGAGCTATCAAGGGTAGGAAATATAACAGCACGAAATCAAGAACTACAACTAGTTCTACTTGTTCAGATGGCAGGTACCCGCATTCGCGATTGGTGAAATTTCGTCCGACGATTTCGACAGTTCTGGAGGTGATCCCGTTTACCACGATGAGGTTGCTGGAATAAACGAAAGCTAAACTCCACGCCAGTAGAATCATCATCCGGGCTTGATTAATTGAGATCTGTCGCTTCATCGGGGTGACGATTGCGCGATATCTGTCGATGGCGATACACAAGAGTGTGAAAATTGTTGAATTCAAGCAAGTCCACGATACTGTCATCACGGAGTCGCAGAGAAATTCAGTGATCAGCCCTTCGATTCCCATAACTAGACTTGCAGCTTGGACGGGGATGAACACAGCGCCGACAAAGATATCAGAAAACGAGAGCGATGCAATGAGATGGTTTGTTGCCGAATTTCGCAATTTTGGCTGACGGAAAATGGCAACGAGAACCAACAAATTACCACCGATGATTAAGATCGAACTGCCAATTCCGACATGAAGGCTTGCATTGGACCAATCAACACCCACTGTGTGTGTATTGTCCGGGCACCTGTCTGCGAAAGTCATCAAAAGTATCTGTTTTGTTCTGACTATCAAAAAACATTTTTTGCATACGTAGGAACGTGTGTTACCATAAACGTGATACTTCTCCAAACTCCGACCAACGCTGAAGCTGTACTAAATTCACGCCCCATTTAAAGGAAATGCTTCACATTCAATTTCCGTAACTGTGTACGCTCTTTGATATTTTCATCCGATGCATCCCTTCTCTAAACTGCAAGATGAGTGTACTCTTCACAGATTAATCGTTATTGTCCGGTCTAATGATTTGTTAAATAAAAGCAATTTTCGGAGAAGCCGACCAAAGCGATTTTTCATGGTGTAATCATAGTCCCTGGCATTGTAACTGTGTGGTAATTTTACTCTGCGTTAAGTGCCTTTCCCACCTAAATAACCATACGACAATAACTATCTGCAGGATAATCATAGGAATGCCGTGATCAGTCTGGATATGAGCTATAATTGCTAAGCTTCGAGAAATAGGATTTAAAATCTTGTCAGGTTTTGCTTTGCTTTCTAATTCACGGTTTCTTCAGGAAATCTTCTCAGAAATCAAGCTGACTAGAAAAAGATTCCAGATCTTATATAGTTATGGAAACGCTTTCACTCCAGGCTGTAGGAATAGCAGGATAAGATGTCTTTGCACTTTTTTGTTCACTACTCGCAGACATTCTCTCTCTCTCTCCTCTCTCTCTCTCCTCTCCTCTCTCTCTCTCTCTCTCTCTCCTCTCCCCTCTCTCTCTCCTCTCTCTCTCTCTCTCTCTCTCTCTCTCCTCTCTCTCCTCTCTCTCTCTCTCTCTCTCTCTCTCTCTCTCTCTCTCTCTCTAGTTTTTGAGAGTCTATAGACCGCCGATACCTTCTTCCATTATAACACAGTAAAGCTACAGATGTAGTCAATGTTTTCGTTGCATCGTCTACCTAGGTATACAAAAACATAACCCAGAATTTCGTTGGTCCTGTAACTCATCATAACGACATTTATAAAGTAGTTTTTGAGCTCAATGAGTCAAGGAGTTAACAAGTCAAAATCCTTGTTCATAAAGCAGCCCTATACTACCTATCACATAACCTATTTCATATAATTGACCACCTGCTACGTGTTTCACTGAATGGGTACCCCTACGTTTTTTTGTAAATGAGAAACTGAAAGGTGAAACCGTTCTGGAGCATCCTCAAAAGTTACAGTGTGTGGAAGTCCCATTGAGAGGAAAATTACCAAAATGAAATATCAGTTTAATCATATCAGCCTGAGTCGGGTGGCTTATGTCCTTAGGGTAACATTTGCCTTTTGTCCCTTAAAAAGTTCACTGTTGGGATTTCGTCCTTTCCCGTCCTCAATGCCCAAATCGTCACCGAGTTGACTTAATTCGAGTCAAGTTATGCAGGAAAGTGCCGCGACACTTATGATTTTGCAAAATCTGAAACCTGGCGATGCCCCTGTTATTATTCTGCGGGACTAACTGTATTCTTCTGCACCCAGTGGGGAGCTACACTAATCGTCTCGAGTAAATCGTGCCGAGCAACGGCGACAGATCAGAGGGGCTTTCAAAATGCTGTTGAGTCGTGAGTTTTCTTCCATCCCGCCAAGGTAATTACGGATATCTATAACGGTAAGGGAGCCCTAATTTTTATAGGGAGGGGTCGGTGGAAATCCTGGGGGGATGAGTTTTACAAACCGGTTATGGAGGGGTCAAATTTTACAATCGACAGTTTGACGAGGTTTTAAGACTTGTATAGAGCGATGGCACTACAAAAATAGAACCGAAAATTTAAAAAAAAATGAATTATAGGAAATGATTTTTTTCTATATATGAAGTCTAGGAACGATAGTAAGACGATATTGAAAAAGAACTATTTTAAACGACGAGATCTGGTCGACAGTGCACAAGATGGAAATCACACTACTACGAAGACTAGACTGAATGGCAGACAAACTCATTATGCTATAACATAAATCCAGCTTGACAGGTGATAAGTAAATAACACGTCACTTTAAAGGGACAAAGTCGGCCATTTTTCATGAATTTTGTTTGATACGAGATACTACTTATTTTGTTTGACATGTTGAAAGATACTGAAAGAATGGGTGGCCATGCATATATTTGACTCCGGGTTTAGAAACGATACATTAAACCATGGCGAAAATGAATTAATGGTCATGACCACTAATTCATTTTCGCAATGGTTTCTTTTAATTGGTCTAAAACCGGGGTCGAATATATGCATGGTCACCCATTTATTCACTATCTTTCAACATGTCAAACAATATAGTAGTATTTTGCATCGAACAAAATTCATGAAAAATGGCCGACTTTGTCCCTTTAATGCTCCTCTATATAATTCAGCAACGTATAGCTAATTTATCAGTATTATTGTGTTCTGTGTATCAGCTTCAGTTTCGTCTTCAACTTCTCGGCAACAGCGAGATGAAATACCATGGTGTTTAGCTTTTCAATCAAGACAATATGTGTACAAGTAGCACTGTAATTGTCCAAAATTGCATTCAACAATACCTATGGTTGGGTATGCTGTTCAATTCCAGCGCTTCATCGTGATGGCACACCATAGCTACATTATAATTTTTCATTAATCTAACCTATAGATCAGTATTTTTGACCCGGGTCACATTTTACAATTTATAAATTGAGAGGGGGATCATGTTTTATAATGGATACATTGAGGGGTGAGCTTTTACATTTCTTAAATTCACCATCCTCCCCTTCACATAAGATAATGAAGGCTCCCTAAAGTACCATTACCCCTTATTGCTATCACACTCGCGTCAAATACGCTGCTTTGCAAAAAATATGTTGAATGTTGATAAGTACGCACCAAAGGTAGTATGCGCTTCGAGAGTGAAAGACTTAAACTTTCGCTCCTCAATCAATGAAACTTTCAGTCTTACTTATACCAAATCAATAATGCAAATCAGGGTTGACCGTGCAAAGTTTGGGACAAGAGAAAGAAATTACCTGACATTTACCGATAATAAAAATTCAAAATGGCCGCCATCCCTGTGTTAACTCTTGGAGAAAAATAAAATTTTCCATTTTAGAAAAACTAACAGGGTGAAGGTTTTTCTTATTCCATAGATCAGAAAAGAATTGTAAAAATTTAAGGGTCTGCATATCTGTCTCCGAGGCGCATTCTATACCTTATCACAATGTAATGCAATGTTACTATATAGGTCGCACCAGTTTATGCAAACTAAACTTCAGATGGAAACCAAATGTTCCGCAATTTTTGCTTAAGTAAACAAACACGACCCACGCATACTGCACTTTCTGACTCTCTTATATTTGCATCGTGGAAATTTCACAAATACGATATTATGTTTTTAAATTACTATTTTCTTCGCAATAAAACTTTTCACAGCTAGATAGTATCCCCATGAGTAAAAGTCGCTTCTGCTTCAGCGAAAAAAAGGAAAACAATCAGCTGTCTGTCACCAGAGGGCGTTGTCGCCTGAGCTCGGAATGCGAAGAAAAAGATTGCATTCATATGATGATCTTTGTAATTAAACAGCTAATTATTTTTTGTTTGTTTTTTGTTTCAGACTAGACGCATTGTAAATTTAATGCATTCACAGTAATGTAGATTTGTTTATTTGCGACCATGTTGAAATAAATTTATCTTTTTCAAAAAAAAGAAAAAAATTGCCTCGAAGGACAAGTAATATGCGTGGGGTTAGATACATTTCACCCGTGTTGTCGCGATGCCTATTAAGAAACGTACATATGGGGTACTTGGTCTTCCTACCAGATATAAGACAAGAAAAAATGTATGAAGAAAAAGTTATTACACAGTGAATGTTTCCAGACTTTTTGCTTATGTAGAAAATGTGAAGATTATTTGAAGGTGAACAAAGCATGGCATTGTTTTTAAAGGTTATATATGCCTACAGATATATATATATATATATATATATATATATATATATATATATATATATATATATATATATATATATATATAATATATATATATAAATAATATGTATACACACACACACACACACACACACACACACACACACACACACATATATATATATATATATATATATATATATATATATATATATATATATATATATATATATATATATTGTGTGTGTGTGTGTGTGTGTGTGCCTATTTTTAAATATAAGTTGAAATAGTAGCATTTCCCAGTCGTGGAAACCGCTCACAAAATTAGTGCTGTGCCCCTTTAATTAAGCAGCTGTTCTGTGCTAAAGTACTTCCTACTTGTTTTCTTTTTTTTTAATGAATTGGGTTTTTCTCCAAAGACATGTGAATTTTACGAGGCTTTCAGGTTAAGCTATGAATCCAAGGCAGACTTATTCCTCTCGCATACAGTTACTTTCATGTCGACTTCATTCGAATTGAAAGATTACGAAAAGAGGGGTATGCCACTGATATTGCCTCCCTTTTTCGATGCCAGGGATATGACAATACTGTTCACGTCCGTTTCCGAATTTGACAGTTATCGTTTTATTTTTACCTGGTGGTCTGCATAGAAAAGTGAACCTATGCCAATAGTTGCCCGGGTCGTGTGTGTCTAATTTCTCTGTTAAATTCTTGTAGCTGAGATGATAGTTAACTTTTCATTGTCAAATCAACCCCAGTGTCTGATATTTCCCAAATTTCTCGTGGCGGTCATTTTATCCTTTCAGTCAAAAAAGTAAATTTATACCCAACCGTAGATCGATTCCACAAGGAGTAACCTGATTTTGAGGCTTCAAATGAAGAGGAGGAGATTATACCACCGCGATATGAATAAAACTCACAAAAAGATTGTTCCTAATTAAACATTAACGCTTTTATCGGACAAATTGATATTAGAGTGATTCAATTTAATCGGAGAATCCCGACAGCTCAGCCTGCGTGAGAGGGCGTTGCCCACAAGTTAACCTACGTCATGCCTTTTGTCGAATATCTGTGTTCGTGTACGTGTATGTTTCTGTGTCTGTATACGTGAACAAAATTTTGATCCACTCAGGAACAATGTTCACAACCGAAACAGACGGTATCTGCTGCGTTCGTGGATTGATCTGGTTCTGATTCTTGGAGGCCGTAGCCAGCATAATTGAGACAAATTTACATAATTAATTATCTGGGACAACAGATCTGAAGAATTGATATACAAAAACTGATGAGACCGTGCATCATATTAGTGACTTTTTAGTCAAATTATGACTAAGCTCGTTTGCTTACTTGACGAATAATTATATTTAGTTTCTACATCAAAACTTAATGCCTGAACTCTATTTTCAACTTGTTTGTACATTTAATGAACTTCAGTAAATAGACCGCATATTACTGAAGCATAGAGTTTGATAAGATTTCTCTGGGCCATTGCTCTTTCTTAGATTTAAATAAGTAGGAAGTTTGTCGGACATAGCAACTTGAAAACTATTAACTTATTTGCATATTTAATGAATTTCAGTAATAAGACAATATATCACAAATGAGTACACTTAATTTGACTGGACTGCTAAGGTCCATTGGTCATACTTATGGTCTCTAGGCGGAGTACATTCATTATTAGCTCATTTCCATAGTTAATGAACATTTGAAAGTTGTTCGTTACCGTTGGTCAGAAAATAGCAAATCTAGGTATTTAGAAAATGTCACTTCTGTTGAAACATCAAATTCTTTCAAAGATGCTATTGCTAGCTTACCTGATGTAAATACAGCTATTTGTAAATTTACCAGTGCATTGCAGTTTGCAGGTGAAGGTATGAAAGGTTCAGATTGTAACAGAAATAGTCGTAAAATACAAGGTTGGTTTGACGATTCATGTTATTTCAAAAAAAGAGTTATGTACGATAAGTTGAAAGACTTTCGGAAAACAAGCTCATATTCTTCACTTAAAGAGTATTTGACAGCAAAGAAAGTTTTCAAAGAGACTTGTAGAGTTAAAAAAACAAACTATCAAGATGCCATTAAGGAGAAACTGTTACAAGCTTTCAAGGAGGGTGGTTCTTCAGACATATGGCAGATTTTGAAGACATGTATGAACCGTAAAAGCCATACTTCAAATGTCATCAGTTTAAATGAATGGTATGAGTACGTAGTGACACTGATGTAAGTGACCAGTCTTTTCGTGAAATTGTCGAAAATGCAATAAGTAATTTAGTTTCATCGCCTTCTCCAATCCAAGTTGATGACGGAGAACTAAATAAAAGTATTACAGAAGATGAAATACTGTTAAGTTTAAAAAGATTAAAATCTGCTAAGTCTCCAGGAGTTGACGAATCCCGGGTGAATTTTTCAAATTTTCATCCGCTGTTATTACTCCTTTCCTTTTCATTTTATTTAATAGTATCTTTGACTCAGGAGATTTTCCTGAGGACTGGGCTATAGGTGTCATTATCCCTCTTTTACAAAAAGGGAATAAAAACGTAGTTAACATTACAGAGGAATCTCACTGCAAAATGTTTTCGGAAAAATTTTACATCAATTTTAAACGAAAGATTATCTATATGGGCAGATTCCAATAACATAAGGTCTGACTGTCAGGCAGGCTTTCGTAAGAACCACAGCACAGCACTGTCGATAACATTTTTGTTCTGCATGCGATTACCCAAAAATACCTTGGTAGGCCTGGTGGAAAATTTTATTGCCTTTTTGTAGATTTTTCAAAGGCTTTTGATAGAGTGAATCATTCCTTGCTATTGTATAAATTGTCACTTCTTGGTGTATCAGGTAAAATGTTTTATATCTTACATTCTATGTATTCAAATGTCAAGTCTTGTGTTAAATCAGGGTCTTATGTATCACAATATTTTGATTGTCCTGTAGGGGTTAGGCAAGGCTGTATGCTGAGCCCAATACTTTTTACCTTTTTTATTGAGGAACTGAACGACATGCTAGTAAATTCTAGTAATTTGGGGATTCAGTTAACACAAGACATTTATAATTTATTTGCTCTGTTATTTGCTGACGATATTGCCATTTTTGCAGACGTCGACTGTGTTGTAAATCTACAAAGGTTAATTGATGTTTTAAGTCTTTTCTGTAAAAAATGGGAAATGAAAGTAAACATTGACAAGACCAAAGTTATGGTTTTGCGTAGAGGTGGCCATAGAGCACTTTCTGAAAAGTGGTTTTTGAACGGTCAAATGCTAGATGTTGTAAGTTATTATAAGTATCTGGGTTTGTTACTTTCATCTAAAAATACTTTGGGGAAAGCAGTATCGACACTTGCTGACCAAGCCAACAAAGCGTTGACTGCATTATATGCTTCTTCCAAAAAGTTGCATGGTTTTCCTTTTAAAATTCATTTTCACTTATTTTATTCAATGATTCTCCCTATTTTTAACGTATGGGTCAGAAATATGGGGGTATCAATATTATGACAAAGCTGAGAAGGTACAACGTAAATGGTGTAGGATATTTTTGGGTCTGCCTTCCAGTGCAACGAATGAAGCAGTCCTAAGAGAATGTGGTAGATTACCCATTTTTGTCAGAACTCTGCAACGCTGTGTGAAATTTTGGCTTCAGTTAACTGAACTGCCACCAACTAGGTTGCCACGCCAAGCTTACGTCATGCTTTTTAATTTAAACTCTCTTGGCAAGCAGAACTGGGCAACTTCAATAAAACATATTTGTATTCATACGGTTTTGGATACGTATTGCTAGCCCAGGAAGTGGGGAACAAGGAAAGGTTTTTGCATGAATTTTTTACTAGAGTCCAAGATGTTGCTAAGCAGCAATGGTGGGCAAATTTGAATAGAAAACAAAAAGCGTTCGTATACTTGTTTTAAGAGTGCTTTAGAACCTGGAAAATATTTGTGTATGAATTGTAATTTCAAATTCCACCAAATCTTTGCATGTTTTCGTTGTGCGTGTCTGCCATTAAACGTCGAAGAAGGTAGACGAAATGGTACTGAATGTAGTGTCAGATTTTGTAAAATTTGTCAATCAAACAAGGTTGAAGATGAATATACATTTTTTATACCACTCATGGTCATGTGACACATTGTTCTCACCGTACGTTTATTATCGCAACACCAATTGTTCTTATGCAAATAAGTAAACCATTACGGTTCATTGATATGGAAATTAGTAAACCTTACAGTTTAATGAATAGACTTCATTATCATATGAATACAGACGTAAGGTTTACTACTTTCCATATCAATGTACGCGTAAAGGTTTACTTATCTACATACAAACGAAAATCAAACATCTGGCAGATTTTACATGTGGCAACTTTTAATGAACTAGCGAAATTACATTTCAATGAAATTACATTTCAACTTATCACCGTGTTGGTTTTGAATGAAAATATGGCCTGATGAACTTGTGTACCGGGTTATTAAACGTAGTGGTATCTGACGAGCAGCACGGAGAATGCTACTCTTCAACTTTTACATCAACTTTTGTCACAGGTTGTGGGGGCTGTAAAGCATTAGACACGGTTTTCTGCTTGGAAAATGCTGATACGCAGTGTACGTTCGAAATTCTTCATCAGGGCGATGACCAGTGCATTCTTTAAATAGTTGTTCATCGAAGCCCTTATACATACAAAGAAGTTGCTGCAGCAACCTGAATTTAATGAAAATAATCAATAATTGAAAAATATTGCCGTGGAAAAGGAATGACATTTGAGTGGAAAGTAATGGAATCCAACACTTGAAACTCCGTTCAAATGACAACACTCAGCGGGCGGGATAGACCCATTGCATCGAACGTTTCAAATATTATCATGTCACAGTAAACTGGCCTTTCAGAAACACGATGGAAGAAACAATAACGATAACAGTCACGCCGGGAAAATGTAAGAAAATAATTGAAACTAACCTGCCCGAATGGCCGGTATGATATCCAGATATTCCACACATCCGCAAATGAATATTTCGCTGCTTTTAACTGGAGTTGTTTTAAGTTTCTCGCTTCGGGTACGTCCCCATGCATCCTACACTGACACGCTTGATCCGGTAGACTTGCGTGTATTTTGAAGTACGCGAGATCCTTATATTTCAGTCAATTTTGTACTGTTCACGGCAGCAGGAAATCTTTCACTTTCATGTTTGCCGTTAGGTAAAATCCTCTCTGTCATCCAGTGGTATCGCGTTATCAAACTGCGAGCAAACCGTTCCACTTCGCTTGATTACATTGTGTCGGAGATATACAAGTATAGGTCCATACTGGTGGCGTGGCCGATGCACAGTGACATGCACATGCATCATACCACGTGGCAAATTGATGTGCACCTGGATCAGTGCAGTCAGTTTGTTAGCCAATGAGAAAGCTGTATTAAACTATCTATTGTGTCAGAATTTCAATCCCTAATGACACCAGGTGTTTTAAGGCGTAATGCAAATTGATCATTCTGACAGCACCGCACAACTAGGTCATGATATTTTTCAAATTTCCTCTTTTTTCGTGGTATAAGTAGGTAATTGTACAGGTTCTCGTGTGTTTACAATTCTAAACCTCACGGCTTTAGCTGGCAAGTTGTAAACCGCACTCGGCCTTCGGCCTCGTGCGGTTTACAACATGCCAGCTAAAGCCGTGAGGTTTAGAATTGTAAACCCACTCGAACCCGTACAATTACCTATACTTATTTGAATGCCTGCTTACACAGATTTACGAATAAGATATCTTCCAAGTGACTTTATTATACATCCTAGTCTTTGTAAATTTTATCACCTATTACGTACCCCACGTACATCTGATAAAGAATTATTATGTCAATTATACACATATATTTCTAAGGCTTTTCATTTACGTAAAGAAGTGATATATTATGTAAAATCTTGTTTTGTTCCTGACATATTGGCGGGGTTTTTTTGGGTTTTTTTGGGTTGTTTTTTTCTTCCATAATTATTTGAAAATGTTCATTTGTAATTATTTCATCTGGAATGTAACTCCTTTGTATAGGGGCCGGACGCCTAGAAATACAATAAATCTATTTATCTATCTAATGAACATTTGAAAGTAGGGCATATATAAACACTGAAGGCCCTATAATTCAGAAGATTATTACACTATGAAGTTTTCACACATATCCACTTAGTCCTACTTTGATTTCTATTCTGAAATTTATCGCACGAACTGTGCGACTCTCGAATGACAGCAGTCTGCTTTACCTTAGACACTTTCTAAGCTTTAATGCTCGACTTCTATTACTTATACAACTTTCTTAACTCAGTTTCCCTTTCAAAACTTTGTATTCAAGTTGTATTGACAAAATCGCATTTTTGTCGAGTTAGAATTGCGAAAGTCGTCTGCAAACCGAAAATTACGGTACATATTTATTTAAAATACAGTATAAATAATTTTGTGACATTCTCTGCCATGCGCCCCACCGTAATACTGCACTTCAATAATAAGGACTGACTACGCATCCTGTGCGATGGAGTATTTACCTGCATCTGCATAATATTTATACTCAAAATAAACACATAAGAACTAGCGTATTTTTGAGGTAGAACTGGTTCTTTCCGCTTGAAATCCTTTGTTGCTCTTGATGGAGCGCAAATTTTCATATAAATCTCGAGTGTCTTCACCCGAGATAGTGCTCTGTTATAAAGAGTAAAACAATGCTGCCAGTGGAAAAGTTATGAATTGGAGCTTTTATAATCGATGACGTGCGTACAGATACCCGGTTTACGCAAATACAAGGTTGGTTACTTGCTAGTCACACCGCATCATGGATACGTATTATTTTATGCCGATTCCACAGGTTTTTAGGCACCGATAGTCCAAGAAATATTTTATAAATATCATATAATTATGAAATATAAATACTGTTTATGAAATTTTGGTGTTTTAGTCCTGCTCTATGGCGCGGCGCGTCCATTATATATCTGTCCAGCAAAGGTGATTTATTACATATAAGTCCCAACAATATGATGGATTCCGTCCTAAAGCAGGTACCAATACCGGTGATTCCTGTTTGTGTCACTTGGCTTGATTTCATCCTTGTTTATAATACCATAGAGAAAGATAGATAGAGTGGCAACGGGTATTGTTTAAGGCGTGAAGCGGTTACGTAACCCATCCATGTTCGCCTCGCCTCAGGTTGCTCTCGCCTCTCTTTTCCGAAGAGTGCCGACCATGAATCCTTCGGTAATTTTCGGATTTTCGCCAATTGTTAAGCGAAAGTATGTTTGGCAAAGTTTGTGTTGTTGTTGTCGTGTGGTGCTGAGAGGAATTGACGTGCTGGCGAAAACGGGAGTGTTTTGAGCTTCAGGAAAATGAGTTTTACCGTTTTAAAAATTCCTCTCATATTTTTATGAATATATAATGAGTGTATTTGAACCAAATTTGAAAGTCTTTTATCGATACTGTCTGGTTTTACTCAATGGTTTACGGTCAGTCATACCCTCTTTTACACGTGCGTCAAGGAAGGACATGTTTATGAAACTGCTGGCGTGTTATGTTTTGATTGGCGTGAAGCAGTGTTTCTGGCCTGAGAGCTCACAAAGTAACTATGGTTGCTACGCGACTGGCAGTACGATGCCATCTCGTCGTATTTTTCGCATAATCTCGTGTAATTATCAACCACAAACAAATCCTCCAAAAAGTTTAACACCTTTGAAGCTCATTTTAATATGAAAAGCCAATAGTCTACCGAGACGACCATGGAACAAAAAGGCATGCAAGTGTTGCCACTCTGTTATGTTTCTCTGTGATAATACATAGACTGAAAGATCCGTTGCATGCTCGAGGGGACCGTAGAGAGCGCCCTCAAGCGACAGATTTTTCAGTCTACCTTGTTGCATAGCCTATTTTTGTGGCATTCATTATAATAACTGTTTTCTTGAAAGTTCTCGAATCCTTGAATCATATCGGATCTCATTTCTGTACACCACGGACAAAACGAAATCACGCTATACTAAAACGTCATGCCAACGAGGGCGCTCAGCAGGTTTCAAGCGAAAGCTTGACAATCGCAATAGCGTTGATCGCGATTTCGGGTTTGTTACTAAATATAGCTGCACGCGCGTGACTTTCGGACAAATATGCTGAAATTCTGACAAATTTTGTCGTTGTATGCGCGGCTGTCGTTGCAACTTGTAGTCTCAGTCGTCAATTCATACGAATAAGTGTGACGCTAAAAGCCATTCTTATGGAAGACCGGTCACGACATGCGACATGCGAGTTTTTTTTAACTGCGACCTGGGAGTTCTTAAACTGCGACATGCGAGTTCTTAAACTGCGACATGCGAGTTGCAAAACTGATATGGCGTTTGCATACATGTCATTTCGTTCTCCTCCTAACGATGGATTATAGAGGTAGAGAAGAGCTTATGTCTGCATACTTCTACAATGGATACACCCTGGGAGAAATAGCGGCCACGTTAGGACTCCGACATGTAGGGAAGACCGGTCACGACCTGCGACATACGACCTGCGTCTTTAAACTGTGATCTGCGACCTAACCCTAACCCTAACCCCTAACGCTAACTAACCCTAAGTAATGCCGTTACAATTTTCCCTCCCTTGGCCTAATCTCCAGGGTTGAGAGCGAAGTAAGGCTTTTACCAGAGAAAACCTAACACCTCACCCTAACCCCTACCCTAACCCTAACCCTAACCGCAGATCGCAGTTTTAAAAACTCGCATGTCGCATGTCGTGACCGGTCTTCCATACATTCTAACACTCGCAGGTTTATTTTCGTCGTTTATGCGGAAAATGCGGTGAAATGTTTATTTATGCATATTAATGAGAGAGAACAGTGACGTCATTTGCGATCAGTGCTATTTCTCTAATAAAATGTGATGCCATAGGGAAAAGAAATGACGATAGGTATCACTTGCATGGTTCATATTGCGCCTTGTGAGGCTGCGTACAATACGGAATGAGAAAGTGTGATTCTTGTAGACTTCCGACGCTTAGGCCACAATTCTTAAAAGATTCCTACCGATTTGAGCACAGCCCATATTACTTATGAAAGTCCGTAAGAGACATGCTCTTTGAAACAAAAATAAGATCTCGAGATAATAAGCTTATAGTCTGTTTTCCAGTATCTGTTTTTTGTCTCAAGATTTCATTCGGCGGAATAAATCCATTTCTCTTATTTAATGTTTAAATCAAGAATAAATTCATGTTGTCATTATCAGCTAAGCACTCTCATGTAAGTCCTTAAGAGAAATTTCGGTAGAGCCCGAAATATTTAAAAGAAAAAAGAGTTATTCGATACATCTTTGAGATACATGTACTGTACCGACCATCATCATATGTCACAAAATTTTCACAGAACCATGGCTTTAGTCACTAATGAACTAATGGAGTTACTTGTGTCATACTCTGCTCATGCCGGAAATTTGATTTCGCTCTGTAAAAGTACTATAAGTTTTAACATTGTTTGTTTCTCATCTTCGCGCGTGTCACATGTTGCTTGAAAAAATGACAGCAGCGCCAGGCGAGGCAGAAAGAATATCGGACTATGTAGGATCGCACACGTACACACGTAGTTCTCTGAACAGTTTACATGTTGTTCTCACTTTGCTGTGTGTCAGAATTACAACTGCTTGAAAAATTATATTTTGTTGTTGTTTTAATGTCGGTACGTAAAACATGTGAGCTAAAAATAAAAGGAAAAAGAAAAGAAAATGAAAAATCCTCGTCCGGTTGCATCATTTTGTATGAGAGACCCCGGATGAGAAACAGACCTATAAGCTTATTCTTCAAGTTGCCATCTTGTTTACTCTTTGTGCATAATTTGTTTTTGCAGTAGATACTTCTCCACATTGCTCATACTTGTCAGTGTGGGCTTCATAATTCGCGAAAGAAACGCACGTTGTGAACACATTAACATTTCAAATTGTTCCAGATTATTTAAGAGAAATATTATATTACTCTGAAAGTTTAGTCAATAGCCTCCGAAACTACGAAGTTCTTGCACCAAATATCAATTGATGCTATCCCAGGGCACGAATTTTGACGGCTGTTTCCGTAGACCATCTTTTGATATGGCAGATTTACACTCAGAAGTTCTCAAGACATCGTCAAACCTATGCATGGAATGCGATATGAAGGATCCTGGTACACAGCCTAAAAATTGTTTCAACTTTTCCTGAATTTTACAAATAGGCTAATGGGATCCGTCTGTTCAAAACAGGAATTACTACAACAGCAGTAAATGTTCTTGCACTGAGATGCACGCCCGAAGTGTTGAGGAGGAGGGGGATGAGCGAAGTCTGGAGTAATTTTTTTTTAGATAATTTCTTATTTATTTATTTAGCCGTGTACACATGTGACATTGGCATAAAATGCAATACAAAAGAATAACAAGATGTTGAAAAACTTCGGCTTTCATCAGCTCATTAAAGAACTTGCAGTAATATGCACGAAGGAATCATCGGAACGAGACATTATGAGTTTGAAGAAGGGCATTTGTCAAAATGTTTCAGCTGAGCCTGAATATCAAAATTACAGTAAGTATAAAAACCTTGTGGAGGTGCACTTTGACAAGTCATAATATAATGAAATTTTATTTATTTATTTATTTATTTATTCGGAAAACCAACAGGAGTAAATTCCCAATTACAGGCTCCGCAAAACATAGAAATTACATAAAATTATAGACAAATATACAATTGACGCAAAAGACTTACAAAGAACATACAAATCACGAATAAAAATAATTCATTACACTTGCTTTAAAAAGACTAACTTTGTCAAATATGTCAATACTCGAGCGTAATTTTGAAATATCGTTATAAGTGCTCAAAGCACATGGCAAAAAGGATCCGGAGACGGTGTTTACGAACATTGGTTCTGCAGGTATACCCGTAGACTACGTTGAACGTTCAGTGGGATTTGAGTTAAACGAGAACAATTTACCACAGAATGAACACATTTGTACAGGAAGCTAAGATCAGAAACCTTCCTACGATTGTGTAAAGGAGACAAATTGAAAAATTTGCATAATTCTGTATATCCTGATGAACAATAGCGCATATTCAGTTTAAACGAGTTATTTAACGACAGACAGCAGATTCGACTACGCTACGGTTCAAGTTCATGTGTAAAATCATCCCAAACTATGGGTATCTCATTGCAAATGTGGCGGAGTCGTATTGGTGTGTTTTTTCACCCTTCATCTTGGCGGTGTGTTGAGTCGTTCAACAATGCGACTACTAAGCATGCCAAATGGCCACCTGTTCTGGAGCTGCTGTTCAGGACTGCGGCGACATCGTTCATCGTTGGTCTGGCATTATCAGTGAGTTACCTGTTTCTGAAACTTGATTTACCGAACACACTGACACTATCTACCTACATGGATGTTGATATTAATCGTTTAAGGGTGAATTTACCAAACCTCGACCAACGTTTCGTTACAAGCGACACGATATCCAGTGTCACGATGCCAGAAACTTCTCGGTCCCAGGTGTTCGTGCCGTTTCTACTGACCATTTGCGGAGATGTGGAACTCAACCCCGGTCCAAGATCCTCTAGGCAAACCAAAATTACTAATTCTATCAGCCAAAGTGACCCTAGAACGCCCACTTCAAGTGCAACGGTGAATCCCGATGAGACATTTGATACAGCCGACGTAATTCGTGAAATCAGAGAACTTAAAATTGATCTCAGTGGGCAAATTGATGTGGCCATTAAAGATGTGCACGGAAGAGTGGATGAATTGAAAGAAGAAGTCTCCAGTTTACGAAAGGAACTTGAACGAAGTTATCGAAATTGTGAGAAGTTGGCTGAAGAGAATATGAATTTAAAGGATAGTGTAAGTTTCCTGACACGAGAACTGGACGACATGAAAGGGAGAATGAAGCGTGATAATTTATTGATCTACGGCATTGAGCAGTCACCCAACGAAACCTGGGAAGAATCAGAAAGTAAGGTAAAGTCATTTATTTCCGAGACATTGGATCTGGATGGGAGTAATTTCGATTTTGAGAGGGTTCACAGACTGACCAATGCTAAGTCCCGTCCTCAGCCAATTATTGCAAAGTTTTCGCGGTTCAAACAAAGAGAGCAAGTTTTACAAACTTCAAGGAGGCGGTTGAAGAATACCCCGTTCGGTGTTTCCGAGGACTTTTCACCAATGACACGTGAGGCTAGAAGAAAGTTGGCTCCGTTTTTAAAGAAAGCCAGAGATGAAGGGAAACGTGCCTTCCTCAATTACGACAAGTTGAAGATCGACGGATCACTGTATGTTTATGACGAAGCCTCTAAAGACATTTGTGCCGTGATGGCTAATAATCATAGATAGGGGTTAGGCCAAAGCCGTAATAATAGCAACGGGACTAACACTAACAGCCCATCTAAAAGTAGTAATGGAACTGCAGGTCAATTTATTGATGTTGGTATTTCATTTATTTGTTGGAATATTAATGGTTTAAGCAGTAAGTTTTTGGACCAGGAATTTATTTCTTATTTAACCAATTTTCATGTAATTTGTTTGACAGAAACATGGGCCCGTAATTCTACCCAGTTTAATTTGGCCGACTATGTATCTGTAAACGTGGCTAGACAAAAACGCACCCAACTTGGAAGGTATTCAGGTGGAGTGTCATGCTTTGTGAAGAAATCGATATGTAAAGATGTTGAACAGCTGCCCAGTGCAGCTGAAGATTTTCTTTGGGTGAAAATTTCTCTGAAAGAAGATTACATAATCAATTCCCTTCTAGTTTGTGTTACTTATTTCTCACCAGAAAGGTCATCCCAATATGCCAACGATGAAATGTTCAAGGTACTTGAAAACGAATTGGCCAACTACACAGCTATGAATGATGAAGGCCTGGTTGTTATATGCGGTGATTTAATGCCCGTACTGGTAATCTCACCGATACAATTGAGAGTAATAACAGATTTTTACCGATTGATGACAGTTACGTCAATCCTGTTTTACCACCACGTGAGTCACATGACACAGTTGTTAACGATTATGGTAGACATTTACTCGACTTGTGTAAAAGTACAGAGTTAATAATTGTTAATGGTAGATATTTTAAAAACAAAGGCAGTGGTGATTACACTTATGTAACAGAAAATGGTGGCAGTGTTGTGGATTATCTGTTATTGCCCTACAGTTTTTTGCAATTACTATCAGATATGTATATTGATACTAGACCAGAGTCAGATCATCAGCCTCTGCTTTTTAAGTTACAATTACTTGCATGTAATGTTAGTGCACAATACCAAGCTAATGTTACCAATACTGGTAATAACAATGTGTTTAGCTGTAAATGGAAGGGAAACCTCACCGAAAATGTGAGAAGCTTTTGGAGAAATGAACTTACGAACTTTGGTTTGTCTGAATTGTGTGAATTAATAGATGGCGGGCATATAAATGATGCCATTGATTGCTTAAATAATTTGATTTATAAGTCACTTGAATGTATGGTTAAAGGTCAAGTAAAAAATCGCTTTGTCAAAGTAAATGAATGGTGGGATGAGGAATGTAGTAGATTGAAGTCTGATGTTAAAAAGGCACTTAAACTTCATAAAAGTATGCCTCATGCTTCTTCTTTTGGTGATTTTAAATCTCTTCAACGTAAATATCGCAACCTTCTGAAGGATAAGAAGAAAATGTGGGATATGTCTAAACAGAGGGATTTTGTTGAAGCAGCTCAGGATGTCAATTCAAAACGTTTTGGTCTATGTTGAGGCCTTTCACTCCTGGAGCCTCAGATACAATATCTCCTAAAGAGTGGGTCGACTACTTCTCTACTTTGTTCAATACCCCAGGTAATTCAGATGATGAGTTTCGGGATTTTTACCAGGAAGTTGAAGATTGTGTAAATGATTCTTTTTCTTTCCATGAGTCTGTAAGTAGTGGATTAGAAAGTATTGATGTAGATAGTAATATTCTTGACAGTGAAATTACTCTTGAGGAAATTGACTCGTCAATCAAGAAGTTAAAAACCGGTAAAGCTGCAGGTGTCGATGGTATACCTGTGGATTTTTTAAAGTGTTCTGGCCAAGAATTTAGTTTCATACTACTGACACTGTGTAATAAAATTTTCAACTCAGGTAACATTTCAATCGAATGGGCGAAAGGCATGATTGTTTGTTTTTCCAAAACGGGTCTCGTGACTCTGCGAACAATTATAGAGGTATCACGCTTCTACCCATTATTACTAAGATCTTCTGCAATATTATGTATATGCGTATCTTAAAATTTGTTGACAATAATTGCCCTCTTTCAGAAGTACAAGCCGGTTTTCGAAAGAATCATAGTACTAATGATAACATTTTATACTTGACACCACGGTCTGGAAGTACCTTTCAAAACACAAACTAGGTTATACTGTGCATTTATAGATAGCTTTTGACAGAATTGATAGCAGCACAATGTTCTATAAACTTTTGAAGCTAGGTATGAAAGGCAAAATGTTGAAACTATTAAAATCTATGATAATGAAAAATCTTGTGACAGAACACCTCAAGGAATAAGTGAATTTTTAACTGTACATTTGGAGTCCAGCAAGGATCTGTACTTCCTCCTCTTCTGTTTACTCTTTTTTGATGACATTGGAGAAACCCTGAATAGTGGTCTATATAATGGAGTGTATGTTGGAATGTTAAAGCTATTGTATTTATTATTTGCTGACGATTTAATTATTTTTTCCAGTAATGTAATTGGTTTGCAACGACAACTAGATAAACTTAGCAATTACTGTAAGAAATGGAAGTTAAAAATTAATGCAAGCAAGACAAAAATTATGGTTTTTAGAAATGGAGGGAGGTTGAAAAATTATGAAAAATGGTATTTGGAAGGAATTCAGGTGGAAGTAGTTTCTTATTTTAACTACCTTGGTTTAATGATTTCCTGCTCAGGTATATGGACAAGTGCCCAAGAAAACTTGGCCATACAGGGTAAAAAAGCAGTGTATAATATTAAAAAAAGTTGCATAAATTTAAGGATCTGGATATTAAGATAGCTTTAAGAATATTTGACTGTAAAGTATTACCAATTCTCATGTATGGATGTGAAGTGTGGGGATTTCATAAAGGTTTTGCTATTGAAAAAGTTCATAATTTATTCTGTAAGTATGTCCTTAAGGTTAGTACAAGAACATGTAACTCTGCTGTTTTGGGAGAACTTGGTCGATTGCCATTACAATCAGTGAGATTGCCTCGTATTATTAAATACTGGCTGAAATTGTTACGTAGTGACAATGATACATATCTTAAACAATGTTATAATTATCAATTTGATATGGCAGAAAAGGGGTACTGTTGCTGGGCTAAAAATGTTAAAGACCTTTTATTCAGCTTTGGTTTTGGTATTGTTTGGGTAATGCAAACCGTAGGCAATGAGGTTACTTTTCTTTCTGAGTTCAAACAAAGAAACTCTGATATTGGTTCCCAGCAATGGAAAATAAATCTTGATACTGTCTCAAAGTTGGATACTTATCGATTGTATAAAAATAACCTTGTTTTCGAGAAATATTTAAGTGTTGTGAATATTGATAGATTTAGAAGAGCACTTTGTAAACTTAGAGTTTCAAACCATAATCTTTGCATTGAAAGTGGTCGATTTGAGAATATGCCAAGGGAAGACAGGCTATGCCAATTATGTGATATGCATCAGATTGAAAATGAGTTTCACTTCTGTTTGGTGTGTCCTGTGTACACTGATTTGAGAAAACGTTTTCTTTCACCATATTATTATGAAATACCATCTCTTAGGAAATTTATAAATCTGATGAATTCTCCGTGTCATCGTACAATTTTGAAACTATCAAAGTATATTTTTTACAGTTTCAGACGAAGAGAGAATTTACTGTAAATATACTTTTCAAGAAATATGTTGTTTTGTTGTCAAACAAGTCTTTGTGTAAGCCCCTAGTTTGTCTGTGTTTATTTTTCCTGTATTGTAAAAAAGGCCGGTGGCCTATATTACCGAATAAACTAATATAATATATATATATATTATATTATAGCTATTCAGTTTAAAACACAAGTACTTAATGAATTTCTTTTGAACCACGTTCAACCTTATCAACAAGATGATTCTGCTGCCACGGATTCCAGATAACAGAACAGTATTCGAGACTGCTGCGTACCAGGGCGATATAGTGTCTTTAAAAATTTAATATCACTGAAATCATTACACTACCGCTTTAAAAAGCCAAGGTTACGCATTGCTTTCTTAACTGCATTATCGATATGCTCAGAGAAGTCCATGGGGCTACTAAGGATGACACCAAGTCGTTTACAGATGTACATCGTGGGATCGGTACTGTATCAATAGCATAGCATAATTTAAAACTTCTTGGTTGATTCGAAAAAGTAATGCAACAACATTTCTCAACATTTAGTTTGAGCTTCCATGTTGAGCACCAACAAACAACCATCCAACATCACTTTTGCATAAAGTACAAAGTCTAAGGTGTCTAAAGATATTCTTGTAGAGACCGACTTCAACTGGTAAACTATGATTTGAAATTATAAGCTTATAAGCCTATAGGCCTACCCAGGCTGAAGAAACTGACCAGTCCCCAGCGAATGGAGGATAGGTTGGTTGAGTCAGTCAGTCAACGATTAATTAAGCACGCAAGCAAGCTTACATACGACCCCGGGATACGACCGAGTATATAGGCATAATATTGTGTGCACGGTATGTCAGGTAGGCCTGGGCACCTACAGAAAAGAAGAGAATTGTGGATTAAGTGCACCTGCATCTTGGTATGAGGTTGGCCGTTTGCTGCAGATATCAATGTTCAAAGTGAACAAGAAATCATCAAATATATTTCTAATAAATTAACTAACTGTACAGAACTTTCAAAGGAAAACAAAAGACTAAAATCACAAAAACAGTCAATATCATCAACCACTAATTTGAGAACCAGGGATTGAGGACTGGGCCGATTTTAATAAGAAGCTTGGGCTTATGATGAACAACGAAATAGATACATAACGAAATCGCGAAATCACGAAATGACATTATTTCCACAACCCCCAAAATTTTTTCCAATAAAATCTAATATTTATATAATGTCCGTGACCACAGCAGTTGGTTTACTGGGTTTAATGAACGGATTAGGTACGTAACGGAATATTTTGAAGTGACTTCAATCACGGTCGAACTACAAAGTGATACATGGCGAAATCATGGGCCGCCATGAAAATATCAGTGTGAACACGTACTCCCACAGTCACTACAGTACCTGTTTAGTCAGGGGAGGCTGTGAACTTCACAAATCTCTCTCGAAATAAAGCCATAACATTTTGGAATTGAGGTTTTTAATCTTCAAACACCTGCACAAATCCAACGAGGTAAAATACAAATAGTAATTCGGCCATAGCTGTGATATCGAAGCGGCACTTGTGGCGCTGCAGCGTGTGTGCTGCGAAAACAATGGCCGAATTCACAGGCGCTGGACCTTAGCTGGGTAGTCTGCTAAGTAGATCGATTTTCGGATCGATCTATTGATCCCGTAGTCGATATGCCCGCGACTGAGGTTGCAGTGGCGGGCATATCGACTACGGGATCGATACATCGATCCGAAAATCGATCTACTTAGCAGACTACCCAGCTAAGGAGCGCCTGTGGCCGAATTAGCTGTGATATCGCAGCGGCACTTTATCGAACGCGCTCGGGTCATTGGGGTCATCGCCGGTGAACCCAATGACCCGAGCGCGTTCGATACGAGCCACAAGTGCCGCTTCGATATCACAGCTATGGCCGAATTACTATTTGTATTTTACCTCGTTGGATTTGTGCAGGTGTTTGAAGATTAAAAACCTCAATTCCAAAATGTTATGGCTTTATTTCGAGAGAGATTTGTGAAGTTCACAGCCTCCCCTGACTAAACAGGTACTGTAGTGACTGTGGGAGTACGTGTTCACACTGATATTTTCATGGCGGCCCATGATTTCGCCATGTATCACTTTGTAGTTCGACCGTGATTGAAGTCACTTCAAAATATTCCGTTACGTACCTAATCCGTTCATTAAACCCAGTAAACCAACTGCTGTGGTCACGGACATTATATAAATATTAGATTTTATTGGGAAAAATTTTGGGGGTTGTGGAAATAATGTCATTTCGTGATTTCGCGATTTCGTTATGTATCTATTTCGTTGTTCATCATAAGCCGATTACTGAATCATACTGATTAGGCCTAGGGCCTACAGTTGACTAGCAGGAACCATCTCCAAAGGATTTTATACTCGTGCGACGCGTACAGAATCTATATTTACTCTATAATGATATTTATGTAATTCAATTGTTTTGTAAGGATATCTTTGTAATTTGATCCCAAACCACAATGCAGTATTAGACGGTTCCGCGGTTTTCGCATTGACCGACGACGTCTCCCTTATGCTCCATCCGGTTACAGTGCATCGTGGGAATAAATACAATTAGGCCAAGATGGCGGCGCTGGCAGCGACCCCGATCTCTTTGGTAAGTAGAGACATAAACTGATGTACTTCGGTTTCTTGAAAGATCTTTGGTCGTATGATGATAAATTTAACTCTCAACAAGGGAGAATATTTTCTTGATAACACGACAAGTACGGTAGGGCCATGGATCTGTTCGCTTTAAGGGGGATGGTACGAAAACATCTATTACAGCCTGCAGACAGGGCGCATGTGGAGCCTTATTCAGACAGTTATTCGTGGACCGAGGGCCCCGTGAATTGAGCTCGGCAATTACTCGTAAACCTGCAACGGTCGAGATGTATATGCTTTCGCTGATATATCTGGTAGTCCTAATTACATGTAGTTTAAAGAGATAATTTCCAGCTTACTCGAATTGAAAGCGCTCTTGCGCAAAAAACACTAGTGTACCGATCCGTGTCTCGTTCAGTCCCAGCTACCCGTAAGAACCGGGGCGTTGTTCATCGCAAGACAAGATATCATACGTTGAAAACCTATCTTGTAAAACGTAATTTTCGGTGAAATTATTTACATTCATGGATACATAAAGAACCCTGCCGAGAGCCATTGTGAGTTTATCAACAAAATCAACACTGACGTCCGGATTATGATGTCATATGATTGGCATTGAAACCTTGTCCCTGTTCATATACCGTATTATGTAATTAACTGTATAGTCGTGCTCCTTCGAAAAATATTGACTATCTTGTAATACCATCATCCAGCGGGCCAATTACATCCAAGGAAGTGACTTTAAACTTTCCTGTAGAATATTGTAAATCGCACGTTGTAATTTTCAGTGTACCCGGTACATATAGTTTCCACTACTCACAAAAATAAACATATCGTCATACAGTGTTTACTTAGAGCCTCACCTTTGAATAGCAAGCGTTAGAGTAGGTGTGAAGCTCAGCGATACAGTTCATACTACAAGTATGCCTCAGGATTTTCACATGAAAGATGTGTTTGACATGTAGCTACAGCTATATGGAATTTCCTATGTGGGAGTGTTAACAATTTGCATAACAATAGATGATCAAATATGTCATGTTTTGATCCTTGAGCTTGGACCTGATCATTGCTTTGGTGTTTCAACTCTTAGGGGGTATTAAAATGCATTTGAGTCTTGAGTCTATGAGTATTCTGTAATGACGCTCAACAACAATTGACAGGCTTCTACATAATTTAATTTTTTGTAATTTTTGTTTGCAGTCACCTTTTCAACATTTTGTTTAGTTGCCTTTAGTATTCAACCTGCTGTCACATGAGCCTTTTTGTATGTAGACTGCAAAGTTTTGGGTTAGTGCTTGAGGTAAACTTTTTCAAACAGTGGATATTGGCACTGCAGGCAGAGTAGGTCAACTTTCGGAATTAAGTTGTTTCAATTTTTGATTACTGGGATACAAATTATGTCATCTTTATCATTTATGGCTAGTTTGCCTTATTTTTTTATTATTTTTTTTAAAGGGAGTAAGTGAGCTAGTTTCATGAACTTTGAGATAAAAAATAGTTTGTGTCGTTTGACTTCTTGAAACATGCTGATATACTGGTCAACTGTGCACAACCTCAACTCTGCTTGCAGCCAGACATGACATTAAGTGCTAGTGAAACATTTATAGTCTGTACCAAAAAATCAAGTTCACCATGCATGGCTGAACATACACCGTTGCATAAAGTTTGGACCTCATGCAAGCTTTGGAAATTTTGGAAACATTGTATAGATAAGGATAGCAGCCTTCCCTTACATTGTGGCAGTGTTTATGTATGTCACAGGAAAGTAAGTTTGAATAGAAAAAATAATTTTGTCTGTAGGTCACAAATGAAAACATCTGTTTACATTCAGCAAAAGGGTAATTTTTAACATGTTTGCAGTAATATACCATTGTCATTTTGTACACTGAATGACTTTATGCAAGTATTCTAGGTTTTCTTGATATCACAAAAAAGTCTAAAAAGAGCAATTTGTCCCTTTCAGTGTCCTAACATATAAAGGTTTGTTCCCTGCAGCTTTGATAAACAACAACGAAAGACACTTGATCTGCTGCATTCACAGACAATCATAACAGGTGGTGTATTAGAAAATATACTGATAACACATTGGTTGGGAGAATATCAATATTTCTGTGCAGGCAAGCTAATCAAAGTTTAGGAGTCTGTAAGTCATTGTACAAGAATTGCCTCTGGCATATGAGAGCAATCGCATGCAGAGATAGCAAAAACAGTAGTTTCTAGCCATTTTTCCAGGTTCCCATCCCTAGCGACAACACTACTATTGTCCATGGTGACAATATAATGGCAGAGTTCAAGGTGAAGACCGAAGTTGTTGCCATTGATTTCTTATCATTGTGGATGCTTTGTAGGTCAACTCTGTCAATAGCTTGTTTGCAAAAGGTTGTTGGGACTCCAGTGGTACTGGTGACATGATTTTCCTTAATTTATTGAACTAACTGATTTGGTCAGAACTTACAAAAGGTTTATCATGTCACTTTACCACTTCAGCACAAGTTTTCTTGTGGTTCTATTTATGTAAGCACTACATTAACCCTTTGAGCACTGCAATTTTTCCCACCAAAATTATAGTGTGCAACATTTTACCAATTTTGTGAATTTTTGTGTAATTTTTTGACATTTTTGGACCAAATGAACATCACATTTTATTGGCTTCAGATTTTTATCAAAATTTTAGCAAAAATTAGAAAAAAATTGATGTTGTATATTTTGATATAGGCAACAAAAATGACTTTTGCGCTCAAAGGGTTAGAGCTCCAATAGCTGCGAATGTGTAATAAACCGATCTCAAAATATCCTCAGTTTTCCAAGAGTTTTCTTTGAATTAGACACATTAAAGACTTAAGTGGTGTATAACACTGTCATAAGTGTCGAAAGTGGCATGTAAATTCAAACATTTTACCATCATTTTAGATTTCCCACCACTTTCAAAAAACAATCATGTTACGGAGAAAATAATGATATACAACAACATACTGTCGGCCATCGTGTGAGTGCATTCAACTAAATGTCATCATGCTTGTTTCTTGGATGATCACAGTGTGTATATGCATGAAATACTGCATTTATGTACTTTTCTTTGGGGCGCCATTTTACGGGTGTTAAAATATGTAGTCGTGGTCCAAATCAGGCAGCAGTGATATGTCTATACATATCCTTCAGTCAGCACATGTACACGAACCGACGATGGTTTGAAAATAAAATCATGAAAAAAATTCATATAATTCACAGCTATCGGGGCTTTAATACACAGTTCCTTGCTCGTCCTTCCTTAACTCTTTCACCACTGTGGATTGGCCCAAATGCCTTGTTTATCAATGGTGATTGTGAACCTGTTGAAAAAAAAATGGGGGGGGGGGGGGGGGGGAAGGGGGGGGGGAGATAGGTTTAGGTGGTATTTGGATGGCAGGTCAAGCATATTTACCTAACCTTCAAATAATGTGTCTCAACTTGAATACTGAAGTACTATAGTAAAGTACACATGGGTAAATGTCATAAAATATCCCATAAAATGATTCATGTTTACATGAACGCATACCAATTTATAAATAACTGCTCCATATTTGTATTGATAAGAATGTTCGAAGTTACAGTAGGTCAGCCATGATAGTCGTTTTAATTTGATGGTTTCTTCAATAATGGGACAAAATTGTTTTTCTTTTGTAAACTCAGGATCTTCTTACCACTTTATCGAGTAGGTGGTACAGCCTTTTTTTTTTGCATCGGCTGAAACTCTATCCTGTATCTTCTAAAAATATCCATGAATGTGATTTGATATTGTGCAGTCAAGTCACTGATCTTTTCAAATCAAATCAATGGAAATGGTGGGTTCTGTTTTCTTTTGGGTCAACTATTTGGAGCAGTGGTTATGCTTTTAATTTTTCTGTGTCAGCGATGCTACTGTGTGCGGGAGAGGATTTCAATATTGCCCCTGAAGGTCACATCATAAAAAGAAGACACTGTTTTTTTACTGTGGTGAAGGGATGGCTTCAGTAACCATAATCCTTTCACTCCCATGTCCCGCTATCGTAGTCTTAACACCCCGCTATCGTAGTCTTAACACAGCACCTCAGAGGACAACAGGGTGTGCTAAAGCCAATATTTTGCGGAAAAAGGGGTCAATAATGTGTTTTTCATAGGATTTTTTTATTATATATACGTACATACAGCCCCATTGTTATTGTACCCGCAGAATCATATGAGAAATCTTTGATTCTTCAATTTCCTTTTTATGATTGACAATATCAATCAAATATTTGATTTTCATCGATGAGAATTTGCTGACCCATCTATAAAAATCAGGCTAAGGTGTCTAGGCAGATGTAATCTGCCGATCAAGGAGGGACAGACTCTTTTCATCCATATAAAGGCAAGATATCATGTTTGTGGACACAGTGATACAACAGAAGATTTTTAGGATTAACAAGCTATACAGCAAAAGCTAACAAAAACCATATCAGGTCTCTGAAGGTAATACCTTATGCCCAACGATTAATTACATGTAACACATTTCTGGAGCAGCTGTGACAGATGTGGGAAGGGAAATATTACCACCGTGAGATTAAAAAATTGTGCGTAGGGAAAATTTGTATCTCTTTCCACTTTGTTCTGAAATGTCATCAGTAAGTTAGTTACACATGTAGCAACACAGATAGCAATTAGTGAGAATAATGCTCATTTATTCCTTGTGTTTGCCTCAATTTGGTAAAAAGTTTCAAGGTGTCATATTGGGAAAAACAGTATGGAGGTGATTGAGTTTTCTATGCAGAGTTTATCACAGAGCTGATGTAGGCATATGATAATTGGAAATGTTTTAATATAATAGTGGCCAAATAATGCTGTTTAATGCACAGAATAAAATATATCAGCAAAAAAAAAACTGTCTTTGGATAATATAGCTGTGTCTTTAAAAGATATTGAGAGATTTTTTCAAAATGCCTTATTGATGCAAGAAAATAGAAAATAACAGAAAATTCCATTAACAGTTTTAACCCTTTGTCCCGCCAAAATTTTAGTGCAACATATTCCCAATTTTTATGAACTTTTCTGTAATTCATTCGAAAATTTTGGACCAAATGGACAGCACTTTTCATAGATGCCAGGTTTGGGTCAAAATTTTTTGGAAAAAAATGTTTGGACCTGAAAATGTTATCTGGTGACAAAAATTGACTCGGGCACTCCAAAGGGTTAACACTTTGGGTACCAGGGTTATACCGAAACTCATTGCATGAATTACAATATAACTAGATCTGAGAGAAGCCATTGATAATGCCGTACCTGTTTGTTCAAAAAGCGTATGGAGATGTGATTAATCAAAAAAACTTGCAGAGTTTATCTGGGTCATCAAGCACTTTGTCCAGTGCTTGTCCTCAGCTGCTTTGTTTACCCAATCAAAAGATGAGCCCAAGCTCATATTACACATGTGACCCTTGCAGTACCAGGTCATGAACTCTCACTCCTGCTCAGGTTACAGTGATGTCATAACTAAAACCAGCTGGACGTCCCCTGTTCCAGAAATAGATCCCGCCAAACCAGTCTTATCAGATTTCCTGACTGACTCTGAGCTGTCTGTGACCTTCTCTTCCCTTTTCTGACCTCAGATACCCGGTGTCGATTCCATAGCAACAGTAACCAGGGCGACAATACTGTCCATCATGTATAATTAGTGACTTTCTACCACTTTTTCCATAGTTGTTTTACTATATTATAGTCAAGGAAAGCAATTCTTTCAGTACCCTACATGTTTTTGACAAAAAATGTGACGTCCCTCGGTACACGTATGCAATATTAGCAGATCAGTATGTAAAATGTATGGGACTAATCACTGCAAAACATTACGCTTTTTAACTTAAATGTACACAATATTCTAATATTGAAACTTGCAGCAAACAGATTATCATTGTTGAACTATGTGTTTTTTGTTTTTTTCAATTTAATGCATATTGGAAACAAATAGACATTAAAAGATAAAGGATAAGTAGCAAGGGCTATTAAAATATTTGAATTTTATATACATGTATTACAAAATAAACAGATGTTTAAAAACGATGAGGACAATCAGAAACATCTGAAGTCTGTCAATTTTATATAGATTACCCAGAAGTTTTTCTTAAGTTTTGTGAGTAGTAGCAAAGAATTAATATGGAAGTTTGAAACAGTAGAGAAAGTTTACATAAATTAAATTAACCCCTCCCCCAAAGTCATTAAAGTCAATAACTACAGTATATTTGCAGAACTTAATGTAGAGATAGTACTGTACTGTACTGTACAGTATAGAGTAACTACCAGAGTCCCTCTGCAGTATAGGCCTATTTGATAAACCATGGATTCCAAGAGTATTATCTTTGATGTGAGAACATTCATTATCTATACATATAATAAAGCACACCCAGCGATGGTGTACCATGAGATTTTGACCAGTTCACGACAAATATGCACGAGCGATAGCAAGTGCATATATGAAGTGAACTGGTCAAAATCGTATATATTTAAATTCTGGCATGGAACGTCAAAAAAGGATATTTGCTCTTGCCCAAAGTTCACGCATGTGCCAACCACGGTACATGTATGTATAGGATAAAGCCCAAGTACGAGGGCTCTTCTGGTATATACCGGTAAAGTCCAACCCAACGATAAAATGTCGAGGCCGCAGGCCGAGACATTTTATCGTAGGGTTGGACTTTATATACCAGAAGAGCCCGAGTACGAGGGTTTTATCCGACTTAAAAACTATCGCCCCTAACTGATATATTTTCGTTTTCAATGTGTTTACGTCAACCGTCCCCTTTGTCAATGTAACATGTTTAGGATATGAATGAAAACTTGTATTTGTGAAATAGCCTTCCAATGTAATGGAACATCCTATAAATGCCCTAGGGCACATTATATAAATGCCCTAGGGCACAACAGATTTTGTGTTGCAGCTGGTTTCCGCCTGTGTTACCAAATTTGAATATTAAAACGTACCAGATGTCTACAGAATATGACTCAGTGTTCTCCCTGAATAAGGTACAAGGGGCGTGGCGCCCTCTTGTAAATTCCGAGCGCCCCCTTGCCAGAAATGAAAAAGATTTATTTTTAAAAAAAGTAAAACAATAAAATGTACGGGGAAAAAAGTTGACAGTGATTTACAAGCAAAATGCGAGCGTGAGCGTCGATCCTGCAGACTGCAAACGTAATTCTCATCGATCTTGCAAATCTCGCGAGTTTGTGATGTCATCCGAGATCATAAGCCCATGTGCAACTCATCGAAGGCAGCCATATTTGCATGGCTCAGTCCGTAACGTTACGTTAGCCACGGTCCCTCCATAGGGACCGTGCATTAGGTAACCGACTTAGCTGAGTAAACATGGCAAGGAGCTTGAGGGTAACCAAGGACAGCAGAGTACACTGAAGTTTTTATAGGAGGTTAGAATTTCGTTTGTGTATTCCTTCCAAAAGCAAAACAACCTAATTTTAGGCTCGGTCGGACTTGTATCAGGATGAGAACACGTGAGTGTTATGGTGATAATTTTGCCATCGATGAATAAATGTATGTCTCTAGACTCGCTATGTTTTCGTTTGTAATAAAAGTTATGGAACACTGTTTCAGATCTCTTTTCCTTTGAGTTTTTTGTACGAAAAAAATCTGAAAAAATGCTCCCCAAACCTGAGTGTTATGGTGATAATTTTGACATCGATGAATAAATGTATGTCTCTCGCTACGTTTTCGTTTTCAAAAAATGAAATCTTCATAATTGAAATCAGTGAACTGTAATAAAAGTTATGGTACACTGTCTCAGATCTCCTTTCCTTTGAGTTTTTTATACGAAAAAAATCTGAAAAAAATACTCCCCAAGTGCCACCAAATGACACCATTTTAATCGCTGTTTTTCAAAAGCTCCAACGGCAGGAGGGGGGACACCCCCCTCCTGACCTCCCCCCGCTGACGCGGTCGCTTGTGGTGCTTCGCACCACGTCTTCGCCCTCTTCTCAAAAAATCCTGGGGAGAACACTGTGACATCTTCACTTTTGATTGACAGTACTTTACTATGGCGCTGTCATTCGTTTCTGGAATTTGTGGACCAAGGCTTTATGAGTAAATAAAACACCCTGAATTGAGCACTCTGATTGGTCAATCAACAGTAGATAGTTTTTAAATCGCGAATATACCATGGTTGTTTTCACATCTTGATCAATCAGAATCTGCATTTGCTACATCAATATATTTGTATGATATGATAAATAATAAAGAATGATACAAGGAAATTTCGAGAAATCATTTAATTTAAAATAATTTAGAGCAGAGGGGTAAACTACTGGTACTGTGATAGGCAAGTTCCAAACAGACATCTGCGTGTACTGTTACTGTCTTGTTTTGAAGCATTATGTAAAAGTGAGTAGTGTTTGATCACTGACTGCAGTTCATAAACCTGCAGTTTGAATATTGAAATGAATGGTGTGTAGGACCAAAGTTCATTTCTGTAAACACTTCACATACACAGACAGTTCTGTCAGGTTGAGTATTGAGTGGATGTTCTCAAGTGGATGTGCAACCAGAGCATGTGGGTTTGTGCTGCATCTGGTGCAAAAAGCAAATATGCACCTCAAAAGTGAAAGACTTAAACTTTTGCTCAAACTTTCCTCAAGGAATATGTCAACCGTCTTTCAGAATAAAGAATAAAAATTGGGGTTCACTGTGCAAATTTTGATACTAGAGAAACGATTTACGCAAGGTTTACCAATATTTGAAATTCAAAATGGACGCTATCCAGGCGCTAACTCTATTGAGAAAAATGAAATTTTCAATTTTCAAAAAACTTAAGACGGTGAAAAGTTTTCTTACAACAAGAGCTCTAAAATGAATCCCCACGAGTTGTAGACCAGGAAACAATTGAAAAATTTTTAGAGTCCGAGGCACATTATACCCTTGAGGCAAATGCATTCTAGGTGGAGACCAAACACCCATTGTTTTGCTTGGTCACCTTTCACCTCTCTCACTCATGTGCATTCACATGTATCTGCTGCACTGTATTATATAGTGTCTTTCAATGAAAGATGGGAGTGAAATTCACTGAGCATAACAGATCTATGAGTGAATTCTGAAAAACAAATCGCAGGCCATAACCAATCATATTACCAGTACATGGAATGTACCTTGCACGTTATCCCTTTTCCTGCCAAGTCCACATTTCACCACCAGGTCAAGATGGTTAAAATTAATGAAACACAACATATTCCATATGATGTATTTTAACAATACTATACATTTGAAGAAAACATAATACTGTATTAAAAAGTTGATTTTTTTTGACAAAAGGTGCTATAACATACCAAGCCAAGTGGGTGAAAATACATCATGTTTTGGCTCAATACCGCTTTTTACTGACTTGGCTGATGGGGAAGTGATACAGTTATTACTGTCTGGCAGGAAAAGGGTTAAATTACATGTACAGCTGATAAGAATTAATTCAATGATAACAGATGAGGAATAGTGTACCTTATAATTGTCCTGTAAGATTTTGTGTTATTTTGCCTGGGCCTCATTTTGCACTAAAGATAGTAACCATACCTTCAAGCTACAGCTGGGGAGGGCACTACGGGCTGTACAAGGGGTTAACTATCGTATAGAGACATAGAAATACTCAGACAACGTGACTGAAATGCACTATATACAGGAGCAGAAGTATGATCAAACACAGAAGTAAAAAAAGAGTTTGAACCAATGGATTTCACTCATGCTCGGAGAAATTAGCATTCTATTTCCTGATTCACAATAATGTTGAAACTTGAGAAGCAGACATTGTCAAGCCACACGACCTGCATGCTGCGAATTCAAAGGTCAAGCACATCAACCATCTCCGTACCTGAAACTCGCAGTGGTCTGCTCTGTACAAACCAAGTCAGATAGCGCGTTCATTGCAACTGCCAGAATAGCTACAGGGGCCTCTGGAGGTTTCTGTCGTTGGACAACAAGCAGACATCATTTCAAAGTCAATGTACTTAATAGGCCAATATGTAATCCGATAATCTCTCTGTTCTTGGCTTCAAAAATCAATAATTATTTCAGATCACTGGTTAGTTAGCCTGTTTGTTATGATAGTGCCTGCGCTTTTATTACAAAATTTATGAGCAGATAATAAAGATATTGTTATAACCAATGAATATACACTTTAGTTCTTGCTACATGTACTACTGGGAAACATTGGTAAATGATTTTGGAACCCTGGCGACATTTCTGCTGTCTCCCTAATCTTGAAGAGGAACCCTGGTAAAATGTCAAACCCTGGTAACGTTCAATGATTACCTGCTTGCCGCCCTTAACAAAAACACAGATCTTTACAAATATCTGAAGGTGATGATTCTCGCTATATGTTGTTATAAATTGGATAAAAACATGTGCTACATGTATTGCATGTCTGAAGATTAAAACTGCTTGTCTTGTCTCCGAAGAGTAGATTTGACAGTTGGCTGTACAATGAAAAAATTATGAAATGTTTATTGTGTACATGTAGATTATCTTAGTCTGAGGAATTACCACAAGCATATTTTACAACATGTTCAGCCACATATCCAATTTGACTCTAGACTTTACTGACTGAGAGTTGCTACCTGTGTGAAGTCTCCTGATTTCAAATTGTTTCCTTGGCAGTTTCCGGCATTTGTTTGTCACTCACCGTGTCCTGTTTCAGTGAAGAGATTGGGTTCATTGTATGTAAGCTTCACCGGGCTAATTATCAAAAAGTGCAGCGCTGTATGTGACGTTCAGTGAGTCAGTCTGAACTAATTTCTTTTTCTCGGAATCACCAGGATATTTTGATGAAAAAGGAGATTGGACATTCTGTGTGCATCCAAAGCTGAGAGTGATCACGCAAACAGTCCTCGCTGGGATGATGTAATTATCTTTGAAATGAGCAGGAACAGCTCTGAGAATGAGATTGAATCCTGCTATCTGTCTGTCTGCGTTTTGATTATGTTGACTGCAGTAGTTCAGGGATCCATTTTCAACTTTCTTGGGGGACAGTCGGTGAAATAAACTCACCAAAGTGTGGGGATATGCGTGTTTTGCAGATGAAAATTGACAATATTGATGTTGATAATGAAAGATGGGATGAAGACTGATGTACTTTTCTTCCCCTTTGAAAGATGACATCATCACAGATTGTATTATTGATGGTACAATAGATGGTTGATCATCCACTTTGTCATGGTTGCATTCATTCACTCATCAAATATTGTCTGTTTGATGGATTTCTGTCTGCCCGTACATTCACCTCAGGGACAGTGAAATTGTTTCAATCAAGTAATTGAAGTTTTTCATCTGTGTTAGGAAATATTACGGAATAAGACGATGAGGATAGTAATGATGTTTAGAATGATGGCATGGCTAGACTGAAAACTCCTCATTGGTTTCCATGGAAACCAGTACCATGTAAGACTTCTCTATCTAGAGACCGTGTTTTTACAAAGAACCTATTTATACCATGTCATCCTTTTGGCCCACTTATATATGATCTGTATTCATGTGATGTCTGTGTAATGGTTAGGTAGAAATTTCATTTTGCCTAGGTTGTCGCATTAAATGGTACATGTACATGTACGTCCTATATTTACATGGAGGATGTCATTGAAAGGTCGCACACTGTTGCACGTTAATATAATTAATACAAGGCCTTATGGGAGTACAACATAAAAAAAGAATCAATGTAGAGTGTTTTTTTTTCTGCACGTGCTTCTGAAAAAAGTACAAGTGAAGTTGTATTTAAAATTTAGGCCACCACTGGTAAACATGGTACATGATTACATGTATATTTGGGGATTGCTCCATTGGTTAAGGTAGCATTCACCACGAAATCGAAAGACACAATCGTTTTGCTCAAATTTTCGTCAATGAAACTGACTTTTAGTCATTGTCTTTCAAATTCAAGAATAAAAATCAGGGGTCACCGTGCAAATTTTGATATTATGGAGACAGATCATCTTAAATTTAGCGATATTTGAAATTGAAAATGGCTGCCATCCCTGTGTTAACTCTATGGGGGAAAATTAAATTTCCGATTTTCACAAAAGTAAGCCGGTGAAAACTTTAGTTACTCAATGACTCAATGAACTTCAAAATGAGCTCCCTTAAGTGGTAGACCAAAAAAGTAATATAAAAGATCCAGAGTCCAAATATCTGTCCCAAAGGTGCTTTCCACGTTAAGTTGATTTTTGGCATCCAAACTACTTCATTGAGCACGCTAGGGTGTTAATGCTGTCACCAGGGTCTGTATGATATGTGTATATGTCTTTCTGTGTGTTGGTAAATATGTATATTTTGTGTAAATTTGTGTGTAATGGAAAATTTGTATAACTAACTTTTAATTAAAATTAAGTTATTTTGATGGTCGCAAAATTCATATATAGAATAGTACAGTTCCCTACAGATCTTAAGAATGTTATGGAGATTATCGTTGGATAATATGGTGGAGAAATGCCATTCTCCTGGTCATGGCTCACTCCCACATTTGTATCATTTTGTGTACTCTGACACCCTGTCCTGTACAGTCCTTATCAATTATTCTACAAACTGATTTCATTTCGTCAATTGCAGATCACAGGAAGTCATGTCAATACTTATGAAGGTTTCTACAAACAGGTAGGTACCATCATGTCCTGTTGAAACTATCAAGTACATCAGATACTTTTTGATACATTGCAATGGCAAAACATCTCCCTCTCCAATTTTGCAATCGTACAGTAATGTTTCCAAATTAGCAATGTCCACCGAGAAATATGTCCTCATAAGGGAAAAGAATGTTTGATTAAACAGTATTGCAGAATTTACCATACGTGAAGCTAATCTAATGTTTAAGGTAGTACGTGCCTCAGAATTGAAAGACTCAAAGACTTGCTGCGACTTTCCAAAATTAAACATTAAAACAACCCCTATTGAAATCAAAATTAAAAAATCAGCGGTCACTAGGCAAAATTTGGTGAGAGAAACACATTACCTGATACGTAACTTAGTGACAGTTGAAATTCAAAATGGCTGGCATCACTTTGCAGGGCTCGAAATTAACTTTTTCCCTGGTAGTCCACTTAGGCTACCATTTCCTGAAGTTGGTAGCCCAGTGACAATGGCTGGTAGCCCATGCATATTTTAGTATAGGGATTTTTTTTCATTAACCAGAAAAAGCTATTTTTCAAGATTCTGCCCATGAAGTGAATTTGTTAGTCATTTGATGTGAATATTTGCACACCTTTATTACCCAAAGGAAACTGGTATAATTGACGACAGTGACAGTTTGGCCGACCTATCATTGTATTGACAACCCGTTTCATTCTCAGAGTTGCATGACAATTTTGATAGTCGTCATGGCAATGAACACCACCTTCTCAGCAGGGCTAAAACAGACCACGGGCTTTCTGTAGTAGGGAGGAGTTTGTGATTGATACATTTTGATCAAAATGCGATGAAAATACGTTTTCATTTGCCATCATTTTCTGTGCCTGTCATCCAAGTACATCAGTTGAGATATTGAAACTTCGTTGCAAAGTGTCATCGCAAGGTCTCCTTGTAATTTGCAAAACAAAGTCATAGTCTAGCCTTACTGTGTCCAGCTGGGTTTGTTCGTCCAAAAGTGAAAAACCTGACATGGCATGCCAAGTACTGACTGAATTTCATATCCCAGGCTTTGGGTAGTCCATGTGGGCTACCATTTCATGGACTTTGGTAGCCCAACGGAAAAGTTGGTAGTCTGTGGACGCGGGACTACCGCTAATTTCGAGCCCTGCTTTGTCAATGCAATTTTCAATTTTTGAAAAACTGAGAGTGGGAAAATTTTTCTTATTTCAAGAGCTTTAAAACAATCCCCTGCAAGTGGTAGCTCAGAAGAGTATTAAAAATTTGAGACTTTGAATATCTGTCCCTGAGGGGCATTCTACCTCAAAAAATATGCAGACATTACATTACAGTAAGACAACATCTACTGGTATATTTCTTTACAAACAGGTCGATCCATTAGGAACGGGCAAAATTGGTGCCATAGAAGCCGCTGCATTTTTAAAGAGATCTGGTTTGAAAGAGACAGTACTTCATAAAATATGGGAACTCTCTGACCCCACAGGAAAGGGATTTCTTGACAAACAGGTGAGCCTGTCTTTGCTGTGTGTGTTGGGACAGATCATGTCGTTTGATGCAGGTGTTGATGAAATTTGAGTGTGTCCTCTGGGAGTGCTCAGACACAGTAGTGCATACAGAACACACCAGCTATTGCTGTTGTGACTGTGACCAATACAACATACCATTTATCATGTATTGTCATTACATTGTATTGTCATTACATTGTACCTTGTACATGTATCTACAATGTACCATGGAGCTAGTACATGCTAGATGCATGTGTAATTTTGGGCTGAAGTTCAATATAAAGATGTAGATAAATAAATGAAATCTCAATGGATAAGAGAGACAGAGAGACAGACAGAGACAGACAGATAGATAGACAGACAGACAGACAGATGGGGAGGGAGTGGAGAGATAGGTAGATGAATAAATTAAACTTCGACAGGAAGGAGAGAGGGAGTGGAGAGAGAAATAAACCTCAACAGAATGAGAGAGAGACACACAGAGAGATAGACAGACAGAGAGTCAGACAGAGTGTGTGTGTTTGTGTGTGTGTGTGTGTGTGAGTCAAGCTGGTGTCCTTTTAAAAGTTGCCTTATATAATTACTATTTAAAACATACCAGGCGTAAAGCATTGATATGTATTGATCAGTCAATATGAATATAGAGAAATCAAAAGTTGTTGTTAATTGATTGGCAATGGGGAGATACTTTGTAGGGAAAGGAACCAAAATAAGTAATTGCTGTAGGATATTTTGCCTTTCATTAAACTGTTTTCTATTTTATAGCATCTCTCAAATTTGTCAAAGTATTTTACACCTGATGATCAAGAATGTAGGTAGGCAAAGTCATATTGCAATGTCAAGTTCCTCCCTTTCCTTGATAGGGCTTTTTTACGGGACTCAAGCTAATAGCACTGGCTCAGAATGGAAAAGAAGTGAGCACAGCCAACATTGCCCTAGCTGTTCCACCTCCAAATATGGTAAGGAATTTTCCAAATTTGGTGATCATGTCATTCTTTCTATGTGGCAAGTTTGCTTTCAGATATCCCTGTACCCAAATAAGGTAGATGTAATTCAAAATGTAGTGAGCATTCTGACCTTTGATGTTGTGAGTTGAATATTAAACTTGTTGTCCTTCTTCAGTACCAACTTTTTCCCCTTCCCCCCACCATCACCAAAAATAAAATTGTAAAGAGTTTTAAGATGCCATTCAAAGTATTATACCAACACCAAAAACATGTTTGAATTATTGCTCCAAATAAAAATGTTGAGATTATTAAGTGCTGCACACATTTTTAATATACTATCAGTGCAGACTTACATGTGCCCTGAATGTCTCACTGTTACCAATACCAGCCTTAAATCAACGTAATTGATTGCAATGTTTGCACAGTTCCAAATTGGCGCAGAGCCGTCCTCGTCTCCAAATCAGAAGTGAAACCGAAACTGTCAGATGATAGTGTATGGTGTAACCCATACAGGATTCTGACCCAAATTACAGGCCACTTCAGACTGATCGCTAAATAAACAAAGCAATCAAACAGCATCAGATGTATATCTCAGACTATATGCTGCAGTTTGTTGTGACATTCATGTAACCATAGACAGTGTAGCCGAAGGCACTGTTTATGGCGTAACAACATCACATACACAAAAGAGACAACAGCTATAACTTTTGATACTTGCATTATGTTTGATATGAACATGTGCTTGTTTATCTTCCTGATGTATTAGTGCTGCCAACACAATATAGGGTAGTGTGATTGCGTTATCATTATTATCATTAACAAATGGATTCGAAACTAAACTAGACATCACACACACACATGCTCTGTTGATATGCTGAACAATTGACATTTTTCATATTAAATTTAGTGTTCTCCACAGCTTGGAAAGACAGAGAGGCGATCAATTTACATAACAATGCATGGTTTACATATTCCTTTGTGATGGAAATGCATTCAATTATGTCATTATAGATTGCTCCTAAAATGGGGATTTCCCGCTCCTAAAAATCCTCTAGTGGAGAAGCCTGTACTATTTTGAGAATAAGGAACTGTATTTTACAAACAACCAATTATACTGGAATATACCGGTACATTTAACCTTACAGGTCATACCGCTGTAAATCTTCAGTTCATGATACTCATATTTACTGTTTGTTTATCACCAAGAGGTCCAATGACAACATATTCACTCTGGGAGACAATGTAAAAACAGAACAAAATTAAAACTTTCACAACAAAATGGGAGATTGAAATTAGAATAAAGGAAACACGTAGATACAAAAGTTTGATCATAGACAGTAGAGAGTCTACCTCTACTGTCTATGGTTGTATATAAAAGGATGTGTAGTTACTGCATGAAATGATTTTCCTGAATATTTCTCTGCAGGGTGGAGGTACACTGTCTGGAATGGCCACTCCGCCTCTCCTGAGCTCCCCTGCAGTTGAAGTTCCATGGGTAGTTGGGGTAAGTAGGCAGTTTCTCTTACTGACTCACCCCCTCCTCACTCATAATGTCCACCGTTCATCATGATTTTGATATATCTTTGATATAAATATATTTTCATGATTTTAAATTTAGCATCGTAATTTTAAAGACATGCTTTTTTTTCCTCAGGTTCAAGAAAAAACGAAATTTGATGGAATTTTTGATAGCCTGCACCCAGTGAATGGTTTGCTGTCGGGCGAGAAGTGCAAAACAGTTTTCATGAATTCAAATTTACCTGTAGACATACTCAGTAGGGTGAGTGACATTTCTTTTGTCAGGTTTGACTGCGATGTCTTCTCCAGGTGACTAGGTGCATTACGTTGTGAGTTTGAATCCCAATTTAATGGAATTCTCTGTTTTTAGGCGATATACACATCCGTCTATACTTCTTTTGTGTGTATTGTTGATACAAAAACTTTATCTTCTCCAGAAACTAATCAAACCAACTGATGGAGCTTTGCTTTTCGCTTTTCAATCAAGATTTTTGTAGCTCTTTGTATTGTCCCTGTCTTAAATCTTTACTCACCCGAAAACCAGTAGGATGTGCTTCGGATTGTGTATGGAAATCCTCAGGAAATGTTCATGGACAAATGACTTGTGTGCACCAGTAAGATTGTGCATTGAGCGCCACCAGTACCTAGTTCTTCATAATCTTTTGTTTTTAGCTTAAAAGATTCAAGCCAGTCAGGTTGCTTTAACTGACAGGTTTTACACTCACCAAAGCATTGCCTGCTGTCTGTAGTTAAAAATCACAAAAAAATATATGGTGGGCAAGCCATGTCACTATTAGTGATGTAAATCTGAAAGTATTAGTGACAGGCTATTAGTACAAGATACGGGGCATATAAGCATAAATTTATGCGAATTATATTAATGAGCATTGTTTTGGTTTTGAAATTTTATGCTGATGATTCTTTATCAATGTGGAATATTCATGGGCCCCGATCCTGAATTGTATGATAACAGGACAGTGTAAATTGCAGTTATCAAGATGAATGGTGCAGCTGATGTCAATTCCAACAAAATGTAATCTTTGGTTGTGCCATCATTATTATCGCCATTATCAATTTCATCATCATCATCATCAGTTTTATCGTTATCATCATCGTTACTGTTATCATCATCATTGTCATTTTTGTTCTCATCCTCAACATCCTTTCCATTGTCATTACAAACACTGTCATACATGAACACTACTAAGTTTAATACTGCATTTTATATTTCAATGAATATCTTTCATATTTCTAGGTATGGGATCTCAGTGACATCGACAAAGATGGATTTTTAGACAGAGATGAATTTTCAGTGGTAAGATTCAGCCTTAAAATGTTCTCATAGTCTCATGCAGGATGTAAAGAAAGAAATCTTCATCAACATCTTTCGAGGAAGTAGATGCTACTTGCAACAGTTATATTTACCAAAACCAAATGTGTTTTCACTCATTTTTTTATCCAAATTGAAATGATTTAATCAAAGCATGACCTAGACGTAAACTTGCATCAGTCATGTTTCTAGAATTTCAATGTTCATGTAAACATTAATTTCCTTGCAGGCAATGTATTTAGTTTACCGAGCTTTAGATCAGGAACCCATAATGGCTACATTACCACCCAATGTGATTCCACCTTCAAAACGGAAGAAGACGGGGCTAGCGGGAGGGGTTGCCGTTCTGCCAAGTATTCCTGCCCCAGCTGGAAGCCTCCGACGAGCATCGCCAACTCCGCCAGGCAGCACTGGTTCTCCGTCGCCAACAATGTCACCACAACTCGCGATGAAAAGCGTAAGTTCCTAATACATTCTCAACAAATATTTTCACACTGAACTGTTTGTCTTACACAGAATTGAAAGGTGACCTTCTAGATGTTACAGTCTCTATGGTCATGCTTTGTTCTGCAACAGTAGGTCATACAATATCTGCATATGTAATTAGCATGATTTGCATGCATTTGAATATGCAAATAAGCAGAGGAAGGAAGCGGAGTAATGCTAGCAGGAACTGCCAAAGAGGGAGTCAGTGTTTTCAGCTGACAGCAAGAAGATAAAAAAAAATGGAGAAAATGTTTGCAAATTCTAACCTTAGTTTATTGGAAGATTTTGGACTTTTGTCGTTTGAGTCACCAACCAAGGTAAGGTGAAAGATTTTGGTCTATCGATTGTGGTGCAGTTGTAATTCAAAATTCTAGTCAATCCTGCGATGGGAGGATTCAATCTTTGGTCATAAAACTGTCATTTCAGCTGACAATCATTGACAATATGCCAGTTTAGTGTTTGTGTACTGTCAGTTTTGACACTGCCAAAGTGGGTGTAGATATACAGATATGTGTGTGGTTAATTGCTCATATACATGTGACATGGTCAGATAAATCTTCAGAATGAAAGGGGCGTCTGTACTGTTTATAGCAGAACATCCTTGATTAATTTAATTTCAGTGCTCAGCAACAACAACAAATTTTATCTTTTCACCATGACTTCATAACTTGATAGTTTCTCATATGATATTTATATCTTCGTTTAAATACTTGTACATGTGTGATTTTCTTGATACCTTGCCACACAGAGTACTATGCCACTACGCACAAACACCAAAGATAGACATGTTCAAAGTTCAATAACTCGTTATGTCATTCTTGTATTATCTCGGGGAGTCAGGAAACACAAACACACAGAGGGAGGCCGGCCTGCTAATATGATATGCTGGTCGTTGAAAGTAGCTATGGCAATGGGGTTTGATTACAAAGATTATATAACCTTGTATGATCAATTAATGAGTATTGTAAACACAAAGGGAAAACCTGCATAGTTGAAATGCTGGGGTTTCATATTTTGTTTGAATACTGTCACTGTATGTCTATGAATACTGGAAAAATTCTAGCATATGCTGTTCAGAGTCTGTGTAAGACATTTTAAATAACTTCTGAGGAACATGTCCATATTTAAAAATTAATTGGATTTCCATATCTTCTGATAGACTTTTGCACTGGCAATTTGGACTGTACATGATCCGTATTTATGTATATCAGAACTCCAACTGTGGTTCTGTAGGAAGTTCTGTATGATATTGGGTTGCATTCAAGTTTTTTCAGTCAATGAATTTTGCTTGATATTTTTATGATTGATCTGTGTCTTGGCAGGAAACATGCTTGCTGTATCATCCAGCATATCATATTAGCAGCAGGACTTGAACAATAATCGTGATGAGCGTGAGAGCAAATCATTGACACTTGTTTAATTTCTGGTTTAAAGGGACAAAGTCGGCCATTTTTGATGAATTTTGTTTTATTCGAGATACTACTGATATTGTTTGACATGTTGAAAGATAATGAATGAATGGTTGACCGTACATATATTCGACCCCGGTTTTAGACACGATACATGAAACCACCGCGAAAATTAATTATTGGTCATGACAATTAATTCATTTTCGCGATGTTTTAATTTAGTTTGTCTAAAACCGGGGTCGTATACATGCATGGTCACCCATTCATTCAGTATCTTTCAACAGGTCAAACAATATCAGTAGTATCTCGTATAAAACAAAATTCATGAAAAATGGCCAACTTTTTCCCTTTAATGCATAAGACTGCCCCTGTGTGCTCTAATTACCAGCCGTTTGCATACCTTGTATGTTTCTCTACATTGAAGAAACTGTTTGTGTCTGGAAGAAACTATTCATTGAGTAAAATTATGTCCTTCAATCCATTACTGAAACAATATTTAGTTTATTATTCCCAGGCATAACAGTGATAACCATTGCCGTAGCGAATTGGTCATTTTTGTGGCCTCTACATGTATATAATCTGACATCTTGATATTTCATTGGTTTGAATCCTCTTTTTTGATTGAACGCTTTGAAAGAGTGGCAGCAGACTCTGAATTCTGTACTGTGTTGCCACTGAACTCATTCTCACTCAAAATTATCAGCAAATTTTTTCCCACAAAATGGTGAATTTGGAGTATGTGATCAGTACTAATACCAAGATGGGAGGTCGTGTGGGGTCATGAAGGTGGGCTACATCAGTGGTTTTGTGTGCAGAGTATAATCACACAGTAATGAATGTTGTATGAATATTTCACATGGAATTAATCGGCACGATTTGAGTACAATATGAGTGCACAATTATTTTCATATGTGTGAACTTTTACATGTGATATGAAAGCTCAACAAATACATGGATGAAAAAAATCCACCAAGAATATAAATGGTGCAGGGTACGGCACACGAATTAAATGCTTTGCATCTGTTTTGTTTTTGGCAGCTTCCCAAGCCTCCGGGCACATGGGTGGTGTCCGCGCAAGAGAAAGCCAACTCAGACAATATATTTAAACAGTTAGACTCCGACAACGATGGCCTGGTCACCGGTGAGGAGGTTAGGGGTACTTTCATGCAGTACGGTATTCCACAAAATATACTTGCGCATATATGGTAGGTACTAAAAAAACCATAGTTGATTATGCCTATATGTATTTGGAGTTATGAATTAAGGATTGGTTCAATCCCCTTCTGTATTATGTTCAACCAGTCCTTTGTTTGGAAGATTTTAAAGAGATGGAATCGTCAGAACTGAGTCTGTATGACTTTCTTGTTTACAAATAATGTATTTTATTCACGATGTCTAACGTACATACATCGTGTCAGTATAGCTACAACATTAAATTTAACAATGTACAGTACATCATGACAAACATGTTTTAACTTTCATTAATGGCCAACGCACCATGAATACTGTGTTTACATTGGGTTTAAGGGTCCAAGCACAGTTCTGACGACACCCTCCCTTTCAGTGTTTAGGGATGCCACCTTTAACTTTTTTTGCCACAGTTGATACCATTGATTCATTAATGAAATGTATACGCGACTGCTGAATGCTTTTGTTGGAAACATCATGTCAAGTGTTTATAACAATGAAGTGCATTGATTCCCTTATTTTCTAAACCAATTATTTCTTTCACTCTGTGATAACAAATAGAAAATGAAATGTGGTGATTTTCATGATCTGAATCTGTTTATGACTGCTATACTATGATGATGATAACTGTGATGATTAGCATGATTATAATCATAATTTTAATAAAACTGGTGATGGAAGGTCTGAAAGTTGTAATTAAGTAATATCATAGTGATCATGCATTGATAATCTACTGCATTGACTATCACTGCTACATCTCCATCCAGCGACAAATTTTATTGCATTTAATGCAACTATAAGCTGAATAACATACAACAATGTAAATAAGCATGTCAATTTTGGTCACAATACCATCAAATAAGACTGCTGGATGACTAATTTGTCCCAAATTTTTCATAGCCAGAGCCATTGCTGGGATGTGTATTTTCTGATTTCATTCAACTTGGTACAAGCAACTGTGGTACTACGATTTTCAAGTGCATGTCAACTTTTGTCTTAACAAAATCTAATATGGCCGCTTGATGATTTTGTAACCAGAGCAATTATGCAAACATGTTTCAATAGATCTCATTCACAACGTACTCCAAGTACTAGGTACTACTCATCTTCACCTACTGTTCTATTACTTGTAACAACCTCTACTGTCACAACCATTTCTGTAATTTTTCTGAATGTCGTCTCTTGTAGGTCATTATGTGACATGAAGCAACAGGGTAAGCTGAACGCAGAACAGTTTGCACTTGCTCTGTACCTCATCAATCAGAAAGCCAAAGGTGTAGACCCACCACAGACCCTGGCACCAGAGATGATCCCACCATCTTCAAGACCAAAACCTGGCTCTGATCTTTCTCTATTGATGGTAAGAACATTGTGAAAATTTGAAGTGAAACAAATGGCACTTAATAAAAAATGAAAACTGTCACCATCTTGTTTCCAAGGATTTTTCAACAAGGAACAATTAGCAAGACCGAAGAATCCTGGGCCCACACTGAACAATTTTACAAATCACATCAATCTTAGGGGGTCCAGTAGCTTCACAAAGGCAAGGGAGGCCCCCTAAGAATACCCTGATTGTTCTCATGAGATGGATGGCTCAGTGTGTTTCAGGTGCAGTGAACAATTTCTGCCAGAGTAGCTGAAAAATTTTGCCACAGTCTTGTATTAAAGAATGTAAAATATGATGTTCATGTAATGTTACTCTTGTACACTCAAATTGATACAGTGTCTTGCCAAATTCTCTCAAGCATTATGAATTATATGAAAGCCAAACAAGACGATCAGAAAGAGAACTGATAGGCTTGTTAAACCATTGTGTGGTGTCTAATCTGTAACTCAATATGCCTTCAGGTTTCAAAAAAGCAAGTTCTGACCATCAAGTTTTGATAACTGCAGTGATGCTTGTTTTGCCCCCGCTTGGATGTGAAACATTTTGCAAACACCATTGTCTGTGTGAAAGATGGCTGTCACATTCTGTGGTAATGTAGGGAGTTGTTAGACCAATCATAGCAAGGGCACAAATTTCTGCAAAAAACCCACCACTTAGGGCGCTATTTTCAGCACTCTCTCAAAATTTCAATGGAACTTGCCCACAAAAATATTTAATCATTGCTCAAGCTGACAAGGATTGTGACATTGAGTGACAGAAAAATTTAGGTCAATGCTACTGTGGTGGCCCATGGGAAATGAATAACAGGTCTTGCGCTGCATAGTTTTGGGAAACATCTTATTTCCTTTGACAAACTGTAAATTTGTCATCCAGGTATCCACTTTTGCTGCTGAACAACATGACAAACTTATATTGTAAAAACTGTGGTTTCATTTTGCAGGATGGCAGCGTTGGAACCGTCACTCCCAGCGGTAGCATGGGAGATTTTTCAGGATTCAAGGAATTAGATCTTATTAGCAAAGAAATTGAACAATTAGGGAAAGAAAAGACGCAGCTGCAGCAAGATCTCAGTGAAAAAGAAGAAATAAGTAAGAGGAAAACTGCCGAAGTACAGGTAAGATTTTCTGAAATCTGTAGTGCAGTTGTCCAGTAAGAACAACATCATAGCTATTGTAAAATTTATTTTTAAAGTCAATATTTTTGAGTGCTTGACAGCTTTCAAAATTTAGGAAGGTTTGAGAAGTTATTGATAGAGACCACAAGCTTAGAGATAGCAGGCAACTGAAATTCTTCACAAATAATACCTTTTGTTCACAAATAATTGAAGGATTCTTCAGTTTGTTCCCAGGATATCACAGATACGCAAGGAGAATTTGCTGTGCTTTTTGTCATAGTAACTGTTTTTGCCAAGGTGTGGGAAGATAGCTAAATGATGTTGAAACCTAACATTTCTAGTGTCACAATCCACAAGAATTAAGATTAGAATTTTCACTGTAGAGCTGTGAGGGCGCTCTCCTGATGCTGTAAACTTTGCTTCTGCAGTTCAAATCACATAATTGTATATCACAGGACAAAATTGTAAATTTTCACTGATTAATATCACTTGTCATATTGTCATAATAGATTTGAAAAGAACAAATGAAAATGTTGTGATATTGAGCTGAGTGTGGTGCATATCCAATTCCAGTATCCTTCAATCCATTGTCCCAATTTGTCTGTATAGAAGTCCAACTTGACCATAGAAAACAATAAAATTGGGACAAAGCATGGTAATGTATGGGTGGATCACAGTGTGTGTGGGACAGTGATGTATTAATGAGATGAAAACATTTCAGTACAATTGTTATTACTCATTAGATGCTAAATGTGCTAAACTTTCTTCCAGGAACTGCAAAAAGAATTAGACACAGCCAATGCCCAGCTGAAACAGTTAGAAAGCCAGAAATCAGACGCTCAGAGGAAGCTAGATGAATTAGACGAACGGAAAAAGAAACTAGAATCAACTCTCAAAGAAGTGAAGCACAAATGTGAAGAAGAGGAACAGAATATCAAAACTCTGAAATCTCAAATAGCTACTCAAGAAAATACAGTGAAGGTGAGATCTGATTGGCTATCATAAGGGGTCACATGTCTATCACATGACTAGGATTAAGAAACAGGAAACTGATAAGAAATTGATAATTAGGAATATTATTTTGTTATTTCTGCAGGAATACAGAATGTTAAAGAATTTGAAATACTGCAGATAGTTATTTCTTTACTCTCTCTTGGAAAGAAAATTATTTTATTTTATTGAAGTTACCAATTTTTTGATTTGCAGAGCCAAGATGAGGAACTTAACAGACTCCGAGTGGAACTCAATAGTTTACGTCAAGAAGAATCAGTATTAGAACAGAAAGTTGAAGCTGGTAAAACACAGCTAGAAGTCGTCATGAAATCACTCAAAGAAACACAGCAACAGATCAGTCAGGTAATATTCCATTCTATGATTGTCTGTCTTTAAAAGCAAAGAAATAATCTAGGTTCATTGAATAGAGTGTACTGAATAAACCACTATGGGTTCAGATAACATTTTGATCCATCTTTCTTCTCCGGGGTGTTGACAGACTTAGTCTCATCAAATTGCAGGTAGACAAGTTGGGAAGACGTATATAAGTAGAGAGATAGATGAGAAAATATATTATTGATTTCATAGAATTATTTCTACTATCCATACAATAATCACAAAAATATCATAATGAGACAGTACAACAACTAAGCAGAACAGAATAGAAAGTAGTATTTTCTGTTGATTTGAACTGGCTTTTCACAGTTTTAATTCATCTTATGAAGAAACTGCTATCCCGATCATATCATTTTGCTTCAGAATTTTAGTTAATACTGTGCATAACTTTATTGCTATGTGAGATAGTCAAAAATGTTTTGTTCATAGTTAATACATATATAATGGCTGTACCTAGGTTATTGCATCTTGCAAAAAGTTTTGCCTCATGAGGGCTCCCTTCATGGTGCCTTGTCATGTCTTTGCACTTCCTTTACCATAGGTATTTCCTGTGTCCTTCCTCAATCCATGCACAGGCATCCCTTGATCTTTCACCATCGTTTTGAAGAGTTAAAGTGAAGCTATTATCTAACCATCGAGGAAATTGTCTTTTTTTAGAGTGACAAGCCTTTATTGATGACATAGCCATACAAAAACACATGATAATGAATATCATTGTATTAAAATTGCAATACTCTGTACATGTTTTCTTTCCATAGGAAAATAGCAAAATAAGCAAATTGAAAGAAAACCAAAATATTTATAATAATAGTATAGAAAAATATAATGAAATCATCCAGAAAGTAGCGTCGGGGACGATGACAAACACAAACGATATAGACCACGCTGTCAATGAAGCAACGACACCAACTCCGTCAGAAGCAGATGCTTTTAGTATGAGAGCAACAGTAAGTAGATTTTTATTACATAGGAAGATTCTCTGAAATATACCAATAAAAAATCCATTATTTGAAGTCCTATTTTAAGCTTGTGAAGTTTCTAGGGTATTTCACTGTCTGACGATTTTGAGGGAAAGAATACCTGCTTGCATGAGTTTCATTTTGGAAAATTTAAGAATCTGAAGTGTTATGAGACGTGATTGTGGTATCTTGGTTCATGTTTCTAGTACTTTATACAAGGGAAAGAAAAGAAGTATCACTACATCACCATGCTGTCTTTGTTGCCATCTGTGTTTGTTCTGGAGAAGAACCTATAAGATGTGACCATACATTGATACTCTTTGTTCAATTTTCCAACGTTGTGCACCGTGCACCTTGCTGTGTTTAAGTTTACCAAGCGCCAGGCACTGGCTGTCCGGACTTTACATCAATTCATCTCCATTTACGGTCGATAGTTCAGCTGCTTTTGAATATGAATATTCCAGTTAATTTCATTGTGCCCATGTATCTTGTCATCATCTTGTCTATCCATCATCTTTCTATAAGACATCCACCTGCATACCTGACACGCACCTTAAACTATCCCGAGATCGAGCTGTCAATGTGTTCATCCATTTATCCATCTTTACTCTTCTCTCGTCTCTTATCATGGTATAGTCCCAACTAGCTACCCAGTGATAAGTAATCCAAACCAATCTCCCCTGCTATGGGGCGTCTATTTTCCTTCAGTCCAAACAAACCCATTGACCTTTGACCTTAAAATGACACGAAGCCAGCTCTTCTCTCCCCTCACTTCTTGCTGTTCTCTGTCTTCTGTCCAACCGTCCATCCAGGCTGGCAGCAGCCCCGTGAGTAGCCTGAGTGGGTTCAGTACTGGTTCCGGCATGGACAAAGCAGATACGGAAGTCAACGATGATTTCAAAGACGATCCATTCAAAGGAAAAGATCCATTTGGAACAGACAGTGCGGATCCCTTCCAGACGGATGACCCATTCAAAGGTGGTAAGTGTGTGTAGACTGCGGTCAAATCCTCCCAACTGTAAAAATTCACCAAAATATTTTTTCAAATTTATCATCCTGTTGTCTATCCTACTACGTGTGCTGTGACAGTAGCTGTAACTTTGATATTTTATCACCATTTCTATCTTGTATGTCAATCACAAGTTCTTGTTCTACTCACCACACTATGTTGAAACATCCACTGTTTAGCTTGTGAACATAGTGTCTATACGTGTAGAATTCACTAGTATTGTTTACCTTTTAATTCTAGCCAAGACCAGAATTAATTTGTCAACAGTAACAATGCAGCCTACGCATGTGACAAGCTGAACGCTGTGCATCGCAATAGGCTTGTGGGAGTAGAACAAGAAACTGTTGTTGACATTAAAAAAACTTGGGAAAAAAATAATCAAAAGTTACAGGTACTGTCCATGTAACGCCGTAGATTCCAATGTAATGTGGGAGTGTGTATGGAATCATGGGTTGTCAGTTGAATTGATAGAATTACAGTTCCATTGACATTGGGCAAAATACTTTCCAACAGTGTGCTACAACATTCTATACTGTGTATACTCACCTACTTGTTGAAGTAATCATGCAAAACCATGTTGGGATTGAAAAATGAGCTTTGATTACCGATGAAGAATCTTGACTCATGTCGTGAACAAAAAATAATGATTGAAACCAAAAAAGAAAGACGACGTGAATGTTGCTTTTTAACACACATGTCACATATCTCAGTTACTCCCATACTTTGGTTCTGTCAAAATGTTTTAACCTGTTCATCAATGAAAATCATTTCAGATTTATTTCTTTGATACATTTTATGATGATGATGTAACTTCTCTTTCAGCTGATCCCTTCAAAAGTAATGGATTCGCCTCTGACCCGTTTGCTGGTGATCCGTTCAAAGATGCAGATCCGTTTGGTTCTTCAAAGGACGACACACTCAAGCACACAGATGACCCTTTTAAAAGTATTGATCCATTCAAGTCCAAAACACAAGACGGTGAGTTCTTTTATCTGTTTTATTGTATGTTTCACTGAAAGTTTGACAGAGAACTTGGCACTTCATCATTTGGCAAATTCAAGTAAAGAATTTTGCCTGATTCAAATAATTTTTGCCCAATTCTAATAATTTTTTTGGCAGATTCAAATTAATTTGGCAGATTCGGATGAAAATTTTTATCAGATTCAAATGAAGAATTTTGCCAGATTCAAATGAATTTTGCCAGATTCAAATGAGGAATCTGCCTGATTTAAAGGTATAAAGGAGAAAATATATTCATCTGTGAAATTTTGCTCTTCCAACTCAAATTAACAGATAGTGACGTTACTTTGTGTGTTCCATTCCAGATACGTCAGGCTCCAGCAATCCATATTCTGGAGATCCGTTTGGTGGGGATCCTTTTGATACAAAATTCAAAGTAAGCAGTTTCATCATCTTCCAGAAGTTTTTTCCCCCTCATTCCTGTTTATGCTTTCAAGGAAAACAATTTTCCAGGAGAGAATCTCTAAAATAACGTAGAAGATCTACAACTACCAAAGACAACTTATTCAATTTTAACTTTGATTTGATGACATCTATAACAATTGTATTTGTATTTAGCTGTTTGAAAATGAATGTCAGATGAAAGGGTTTCTGTGATCTTTTGTGTCTTACAAAACAAAACAAAAACTTTCTAATCTCTCTTGGTTAACAGCAGGTAGTACAAATTGCGGCTTGCATACATATACAAAGTCACATATTTAGTTACTTTCAGTCTTGTAAAATGTTACCAATGTGATCCCATATGCTGTACCAAAGATAATGTGAACATATATGTGATCTCGCCGGAATTTCCGGCACTCAAGGTATCTAGTAATTCAATAGAATGCTGGAATTTCCTAGCATTCAAAGTAGTCAAGGGGTTAATTTATAACTGGGATATCATGAAAGCAGTCTGCCTCAAATATGCCATCTTTGTCATCTTTTGTGTTAGTCAACAACGGGCGGTGATGCCTTTGGAAGTGACCCCTTTTCATCTCAAGAACCAATGCCAGCACTCCCACCGAAGAGAAACCGACCGGGTTCGGGTATTTCAGCTCAGCCCCTGGGGAGCACAGTGACTGCGGGCAACACGTCGTCGGACCCTTTTGACAGCACTGATCCATTCCAGTCGGCATTTGGCAGCACTGGTGGTGGCGGCACCAGCGGTAGCAGTGACGACAAAGATCCGTTTGGTTTTGGCTTATCAGATCCCTTCGGAGGAAGCAGCACCGGCACCGGCAGCAGTAGCACCAAAGGGAAAGATCCATTTGCGGCGGCCACTATTCCGGCAACAGATCCCTTCTCCAGCGGAATCGATCCATTTAGCAGCTCTGCCAAGACAGATGTCGGAGTGTCTTCAGACGCGTTTGCAGCATTTGCAGACTTTGGCAGTGCACCTGTAAGAGCTCTACCAGTTCTCTCTATCATAAATGCCAAGTTTTCTACATTGAACCAAAGCATAATCAGACTATGGATTCACCCTTCATGATTTTTAGAGCTGTTTTGAACATAATGCTGAAAAATAGGACAACAGACGATTGATCAGACATCCTCCACTTTTTTCACTTACTGTTTTTTTTAGTGATACATTTCTGGTCTGTTGAAACTTTTAACTTACTAAACAACAAAATGAAGCAAGCTAAATTATCTATTGGTTGTAAATTTGAAATTTTTCCAAAATGTTTGAAGAAAGGTATGAGTGAAGGGAAGCAGACACAAACCTTTGGCTACGAACTAGGGGGGCTTTTTCTTGAGTCTTCTGACCCCATGCTGTATCCGTAACCCAACAGTTTCCCTAGGTTATAAATTATTAATGTCAAACGCTGTCCTCATCAACAATTCTTCTTGCCCTCCAGATTCATTCAGCCTCTTACTGAAAACGTGCATTTGTATAGCTTTAGTAAATAGCGCCCTCTACAAAGTCTTTCATTTTCCGTGTATACTTCTGTCTGTTGCTTGACTATTCCAGTTACTGAACTGTATGTGCCATACTTACGGTTTGGTTTTTTCACTGTCTTCAGACTGGCTCTGGTACTGTGGCAGCGTCAGAAGAGGAACAGATCGCCTGGGCGACCAAGGAGAGTGAAAGAGCAGAGAAGGAAAGGCAGAGGAAAATTGAACAACAAGAACAGGATGACTTAGAAAGGGCATTAGCGTTGAGCCGGTCAGAAGCTGGCCTGGAGTCTGATACGTGACCTGCGATTTCATTAGCTAGTTAGTGTCGCTTTTGCCCTAGTGATTGTAGTTAGTTGATAGTTATTGTACCTGGTTTGTGGCAGTAAATTGTTTTCTGGCTGTGAAAATGCGTGAAAAAAATGGTGCTGACTTCCAAGTGTGTCGCTGTTACTGTGTATATTACAGGTAGGGCTAGAAACTGACCATGCTTTTCAGCAAAAAAATTTAAGCAGCAGTGCTTAATTCACGAAAAGATACAGCTCTCGATTCATGTGATTAATTACGCCAATGCTTGTCCATATAATCAACATTTGGCTAAATTCTGCAATTCGCCAATCCCCCCCCCCTTCCCCAGTTTCTGTCACTAGAGCAATCTTACTGTTCTGTCTTCCTTTAGGATTTTTCTAAGCTTGTTGAAAAGTATATTTGATGGGGAGGGACAAGATTGTTTTAGGGTGAGGGGTTGGGAGGGTCAAGATGATTTGACTGAAACCCTTGTGAAAGTGCTGCCCCTGTGTTTTGGAATTGCCAAAATGACAAATGCATTTGATGTAAAGGGAAAGAATTAATTATTAGCTTTATTTAATACAGTTATGAAAATTTAAAAATCACGACTAATTGTAATAACCTATTAAAAGAAACAAAAAACAAACAAACATGCATGATACTGGTCTGTAAGCTGTACATACAATGCAGTCATACTGTGATGTGCAAAAGTTACGCATATCTTCATCTTTTATGATTTTTAGTGAAGTTTAAAAATAATTATTTTAACTAATGAGAGAAAATACAAAATGCATGCATGTTGTGAAATAGCAATGCATGTAAAGAAACTAAGTTAGTTATGGCCCTAGCATGCAACCACAACCAGCATTGTAAAATGAGTTGCAGAATGATTCGCACATTAGGCGAGTGTTATATACAAAACAAATGTGTTTTTGATTTTTAAAGGTGCATTTGTGTAATTTTTGAGGTCACACAGTGAAGTTGGGTGACCTTGGGTCGAATTGGGTCTGCTGCAGATTCAATTCATTATCAGCATTTGTGTACCCTCCTCCCCCTTTCCCATCCTTATGTTTTGATCCGCCATTGCCAATGGATAGGGTTGGACTAAATCTCATAGGTGGAGAGGGGCTTTAGCTCTTTGTTTCTTGACCAAAAATGACATGCTCAAAGACAGCTTGTACACTGCCCTCGCTGCAAAACAGACATTTTTTTTTTATCGTGAGGTAATATTTCATGTGTCCAAGGTTGCCAACACTGATGACCCTCGCCAGGGAATTATTCATTACAAAAGAAATAATTGGTTTATATTTATAATTCTGTAACACAGATGTAATTTGTAGCTTTGTTAAAATGTGTATATTATGTGTATCTGTGCAGACTTCTGTTTGGTTGTGACTTTTGTTGCCATTTGTCAATTCTTTTAGCAAAACATTTCACAGGTTTGTCTTTTATTTGGCAAAATATCATCAGGTTGATAACGATATTGATTATAAAGCTGAAATTATGTGAACCGAGTTATTGAAAGTATATTACAGCTCTTAAAAATAACGGTTAAAATCTCGGTTAAAATGCAGCTACGGCATAAAAGATCCTGCTCCCATTTATTAAACATGTCGGAAATACTTATTTGAATGGTCACTCTGGCGTAAAGAGTGTTCAGTCCATCCAGTGATATATATTTTTTTGCTATGGTACCATTATATACCTGTGTCCTGAAAATGTTAGGAAACGCGGGTAGTGTAGACCAGCTGTATAAGAATGAAGTTCATCTACGACATCCTGGGCTCAGCTAGTGAAATGTACAGGAGCCGTGTATATTCCAAGTTCATATTTGTGATAAATTGTTTTTCCCTTGAACGCCAGGTGTGTATGCGTTATACGCATTAAAGTACTGTTGTACGTCCTTCCTACAACCTGCGTACTTACGACCATGTAAAAATTCAAGAAGTAGCATGAACTTTCAAAGTAACTTTCCTCTACTATGACATCTCTGACTATAATGACTGTAAGAATCGTGCAAAATGCCAGCTACTATATGAGGCCGAGCTAGGAACTATTAACAAAGTGTTTATTTTATGAACTATATCAACAGCACCCTATATCCACAGTACATCACTCAGATCCAATACAGTGTTGTGATGAAACCTGATGTAATATATAGTGCACCATAGAAACAAAGTTGTCTACCATACCTCGAAACCTGCTCAAATGTCTTGTGTATAAATTGTCTAAAATTTCTCGTCCAGACCATGCAATGGAAAACGTAAATTTCCTTTTATTAATTATTGTGATATTATCAAAACGTTTTCACCCATTGTTAATTAACCAAACCTCTGTATCAAAGAATTCTCTGATAAGGTAATGGCATGGCTGTAAGGGATGTCCCATTTACCAGTGGCAAGCAGGGGACGCCACTAGCCCTGTAAAGAGGGACAGGAGCTGGATGTATTACAATTAGAAAAACAAGCAAATAAAGTAATGTCTATCATATTCATAATTTACTTTCTGTAGCAATGTGTTTTTGTTATTTTCTAGATTTGACACAAACACATAAAGCAAATATGGTACATGTATTCTGACTAGATTACACCCGTGGCCACTTTAGTGTTGATCAAGCCTGTCTGGTGCAAGCAGAAATTCTGTCTGCAGAAGGGTGATAAAACGGTTACTTTACCCTGTATCAGTGGTGATAATGATCCTACTATGGGGTACCCCATGGACACGCCGATTAGCCTGAATTACGGAGTGATTATAAAATACACCGTATACAAATGATGTTGACCACAGCATTTGCCCTATCAGTATTTAGTTTCAGGTAAAACTCATGTGTTTCAAATGCAGTCAGTGTTACAGAACATCACACATTTTGTGTCGATTTCAATATTGCATTTAATGAATACCAACAATACTACAGCGTGCATCGCAAGTGTCGTGTTCAGACTTTGTTCAAATGTGGGAATTGAGAAAATGCCACTTTGAAAATGTTAGCAATTAAATTACAGACATCGCCCGTCTTGACTGCAAAACTTTCGAAATAAACATTCACTTGCACTAAGCCATGTTTCTTTCCTACAAACCGTGAATAAACGTACTCCAATTTCACTTGGTACGAGAGAAAAGGTAAGAGTAAAGTACACTCGAGGTAGCATTTTACATGTACATGTATTCACATGTGTGTAACCATGAACGACACTTTTCTCATCCCGGTTGAAGGGAACCTGTCCTGATACATGTACATCTCTTCCAAACTTCTGGCTCCCTCCACGCTTATCTTAAAACGGTCGCTTGCTTGTTTTTGTAGCTCCCTGTGGTACCTCGCTGGATGCCAAATTGCCACCACAATGTTTTATATTTTGAACAATCAAGCTGCCGTATGATATTCGCGACCGTTGTTATTGATGTTCATTGTCGGAGTGCAGACTTACAGCGTGTCTACAGTGCAGTGTTGTCATCGATTGAATTGGGCAGGCGAGACATTTAGTAGAAAGTTATCTCAATCCTAACAGTGGGGTGCCCATAGTGAACCTTACATTTATTACACCGACCACCACTTTGTTTCGTTTATACAAACAGAATTTCTGCTTGCACCAGACAGGCTTGATCAACACTAAAGTGGCCACAGGTGTATGATATTTGAAGTACAGTATAGTGCAAAAAATAAGTAACCCATAAGTAACTTATTGCTTGACATTTGGACCATTTAGTTATTTATAACAAATGTCTTGCAAGTTCAAGATTGGATGAAGTTTTCAAGACAAAGCTTTGCATCACACCAGCCACTGATAGAGGGCGCTCTTGTAAAAAAATGCCAAACAAAGACGCCATATCAAAGGAAACTTCCATCAGTACTGACCCACATGAAGAACTTTGGTTCCAGACCTGTATATTTGGCAAAGAGCTACATTCCGTTGTAGTTGTTCTAGTTTCTCTCCACATGGCAGCAAACCTCTCTTTCTCAGATACATGTCAATGTTAGTAGATAATATTTCTCAGTGACCTATCAGTGATTTGTATTTCATCTTATACGAAACAAATGGTGTGTTCTTTTCTTTCAATGTTCACTTCACCGAGGTTATGCCATCAGCGTAACATATTGGCTTCTATGCTTTGAGAGGAAGAATCATGCGTTCTCTTTTTTTGTCAATACAACAGTGTGTAGTAGTAGGTTATTTTTGGAAAAAAAACACTCCGATAGATCTTTCACTTTGCTTTTACAAAGCAACCTGCCTTATGCAAATCTTATCAAAATCAAGTTGACAAATCAATGTTCGATTGACAAAGGCTGTTCCTTCAGCTTTTTCACCACCCTGTGAATTTTTTTGCATTACACATAATGAATGCAGAAATGCAGTTGCAAATTCTGCTTTAGTTTTATTTATATGTCGTTTTAAGAGTAAACTGCAGCCTTCTTTCAATAAATTGTGTTCACTGTGACATACAACCGTGTACAGTGTCATAGTTTGATCTGTGGCATCTATTCATTATGTGATAGAAACATTATATTTGTAAGTTGACATTCATTGCCAGATTTTTCAAAATAAAACATGAGACTCAGAAGAAAAAAAAAAAAGACACCGTGCTATTTTCAAAGAAAAAAGACACCGTGCTATTAGGTATCCGATGATGCAAGTTTATCGTGTACGTACTCCAAGTAGTACAAATGTTACACATTAATGGTAGGGTACCATAAAGTAATGTGTTCAAAATATTGATTCACTTGAAATACTCCCAGCGCTTTTCAGTCTTACTAAAACTTGTGGTGAATGGTTATATAGTGGACAAATCTATTAAACAATTCAAACTGACATCTAATAATATTCAGGCACAAGCTTGAATAATCTTACAAAGGAGAAGAGATTTACAGATATGCCCAATTTTTAAATACTGTGTACAGTTTCAAAATTACTAACTACATCTGGCTCATAAAGGTTACAGATTTTATTTAAATATGGTTTGCTTGTAATGGTCTCATAGACCAACTGTAAATGGTCTTTGCTATCCAAGCGAACAATTTCGGTGGGAGCTTAGGGAACTGGCATTAATAACGGTGGAGAGGGGAAGAGAAAATAGGAGGCAAAATTCATTGAATTTATTGATTGTCAAGCATACATTAAGCATATAAATGCACAGATATGTGTCTAGTTTTGTTCAGGGGCAATATAGTTCACAGAGATGAAATTCTCCTTCAGTTTTGTCACACACTTATTTTGCCCTTTTGACTATTTGTCGAACCAACAAAATACACAATGTGAATAAAAGTAAATTGGTAAATGTTTTACCTGCAAATCCTCCTAAGAATACACAAATTAAACAGAAATATAAAAGTTCAGCTTCTGTTATATTTACATCTCAATAGAAACAATCTCCTTCATTTGAAGTACCCTTTCTACGGTCAGATTTTATCCCTAGGTGATATGAAGATGATCTTGACCAATGTGTATCTAAAAAGTATGGTGAATGTTCAAAAGCCAAGTTCTTTATTATTCAGCATACATTAAGATAGTACGCAGATCAAAAGTAAAATACATGCAGCTCTAGATTAAATGTTTTTCTCATGTGTTACTAAAGGTTCGCATGTGTAAACATACAAAATGGGAGCAAAAAAACAAAATGGGCACACATCCCTCCAATCAACATCGGCATGATATTTATTCAACAAATTGAACATTCGCAGGTCAAAAGGATATAAATCAAAGGACACAAGTTATACCTAGTTTTAACAATGAATCTATCTGTGTAAAGGTTCCATGCAATAGAATACACCATCATTAACCTGTGTTATGGGCAGGTTCAAGTTGTCTCTATATTAGACTTGATTTTGCCATTTCATCAATGAAATCAACATGAATGTTCAAGTGTGCGCTGAAGGTTGTGAAAAGATTGCAAGTTCTGTGTTGGAGGCGTGCTATCTTTTCTGATGTCATTGTGAAACTTCTGGGTGTCTGTTTTGAACAATAACACTTGGTTATGGTAGTTTAATGGGCTGGGTTCAAGGTTTAATGAGTGGGACTACCTAACAGTTTATCATAATTGGCTTTGACCTTCAAGTCTTTTGTAATTTCTGTTCAGACGATTTTATCACAACTCTTTAAAATGAAAAGAGCTTGGAAAGTTAGCATGGCTTTTCATTATTCTTACAATTCAACAACCACAAACAACATGGTCAAGAGAACAACAAACTATAGTTTTCATCTCTCACGTGCTCCCTTTCTCAATGACAACAATCACAAATATTAAACAATAGCTGACATTTTAAATAATTACACTTATCCAATGGGAATCTTTAAAAAAATAGTTACCGGCACATATTATCTGCTGCAGGGGTGTTAAAGGTACAATGCACCACATAACAGATTTTGACCCCACAATTCTTTTCTGTTCTACTTTTTGTACAGGTTCATTTTAAAGCTCTTGGAATACAAAGAAATTCAGTCGGTTTCTTGACAATCAGAAAGTTAATTGCACCCATGGAGTAAACATAGGGACTGGAGCCATTTTTCAATTTCGTTTATCAGTAAATGTTTTGCACTTTGTTTCTCAGGGACAAAATATTGCATGTTGACCTTGCATTACTATTCGTGATTTGTGAAGAGAGTGGGTGAAGGTTTTACAGTGCAAAAGTCTCAGCAAAAGTTTAAGTTTCCCACTTTTGTTGCGCGTACTACCTAAATGGCTGTAAGCGACGAAATATTGTAATGGCCACTTCTAGCAATACCAACACAAGTAAGACAGCATAATTTCAGCCTTACCGTACATTCACATAGTCTCTCTCTCATTAATCTTTTGAGCGCTGAAGTCTGTTTTTGTCCCCTACATAAAATAAACCTTTGTCAATTTTTCTGAGATTTTTGCTGAAATTTTGAGAAAAGACTGTAGCCAACGAAAAGTGACGTTCATTTTGGTCCAAAATTGTCAATAAAATTACACAAAATTCATAAAAGATGGTAAAATTTTGCACTAAAAAATTGGCGGGAGAAAATTACAGCGCTCAAAGGCTTAAAAAGTATTCTGTGTGTATATTAAGGGAGAATGCGCCTTGGGGATAGATATTTGGAATCTCAAACTTTTACAATTCTTTTCTGAACTACTACTTGTAGTGGGTCATTTTAAAGCTCTTGGTGTAAGAAAAATTTTCACAGTCTTAGTTTTTCAAAAGTCCAAAATTTTGTTTTTCTCCAGTCAACACTGGGATTGTGGCCATTTTGAATTTGAAATATTGGTAATTCTTAGGTAATTTGTTCCTCTAGTACCAATATTTGCACCTTGATCCTCGATTTTTATTTATGATTTTGAAAGAGGATGGCTGAAATATTCCTTGAGGAAAGTTTGAGCATACTGTGAGTATGTTCACTTTCGAGGCGCATACTTCCTAATATTACTAAATTTATTGTACATGTAGGTCACTAGACTGAAAGCTCCGTCGCTCGAGGGCGGTCTCTATGCTTCCCCCCCCCCCCCCCCAAGTGTGCAGAGGCGGAGCGTCGAAAGTGCCCTCTAGCAACGGATCTTTCAGTCTAGTCTGTCACATGAAAAATAAAAGTTTATTTTGTTGCGTGCTTAGGGCTGCATATTTGCATTTTTTGTGTAATCTTCAGTGTAATTGGACAAAAAAGGAGATTTCTTCTTCTTCAAATCAAATGTTTCCCCCTCACATCGCACTGCAATACAATTAAATGTACTAACACCTTATATAGACGTTATCCCGTTAGAAAATTCCAAGTAAGAAAGTTACGAAATTCATTTTTTTCATTGGCAAGTGTTCAGACTGTCTCCCTGGTTCTTGATAGGGTCAAATTGAATGAAGCAATACCACATGTCATTATCTCCTCAACCTTTTGAGGGCTGTCGTTTTTCAAACCAAAATTTCAGTGCAACATTTTATCAATTTTTATAAATTTTTCTGTACTTCTTTTCCATTATTTTGGACCGAATGTATACCACATTTTATTGTCTACAGCTTGTTATCAAACTTTCGGCAAAAATCAGAAAAAAATTAACTGGGGTATACTTATAAAATGCAATAAAAGTTAACTCTCAAGCTCAACAGGTTATTTCTGATAAACTACAGGTCGCCATATAATCTATCATCTCAACAAGAGTAAATGCAGCGTTCAGATTTACTGAGGTGCCACTGCACTGTGAATATGCAATAACTTCATGCTAATCCTAAAAACTCTAATTGAGCTGATGGTCTACGCATTGTCCTAATTGAGTCAAGCAATGGTAATTATTTAAAACCCCAATAGCTGCAAATTTTATGCATTATTTTTATGATTTTCTTTTCAAACCAAAATTGGCTGGTGTAAATGTGCTAACTTACAGACTTGTATAGAAGTATCACTGCTCGCTGATTTGGACCATGTCTACGCGTTTTAAGAGGTTAAATAATAAACGGGTGCCGCACTCATAAAATGTCGCCCCACAGAATTCAAAAAAGCAGTATTTCCTGCACATACACATCATAATCATAAAAGAAACAAGTATGATGCCATTTACTTGAATGCACAATACACAACGGCCACCATTTTGTTTTTGTAATTTCTATTTTCCCTGTCACATGATAAGTTTTCAAAAATAGCGTCAATGACACTGTAGCTCCCATCCTGGACTATTTAGTGTTTGTTCTCTGGTCAGATATTTGAACATGTGTGAAAGGGATAAAGTGCATGAAGTGAAAATACTTAAATGAAATGTACTGGAGACAGTGAAATATGTTTAATGTAATTATTCAGAATATAAAATGGAAAAAATACAGAATTAGATATATCGAATACTGTGATACAACCATTAACTCAACAAGTCATTTACAATGACATAGTCCCCACTTGTAATAGGAGTATTAGTCTTGATGGGGCAGGAAAATGTGGTCATTAAGAAGTATCACTGGAGTGTATATGTTGAGATCTATGGGCACATAGGTCTATGTCGTTGTTCCCATTTGAAACACATGAGGCATGTCTAAGTTATGGTTCTAAATCGGGAAAAAAGATCAGACCTCTAGCAGTATTGGCCAGCCAAGAAATACATATGCGCATTATAAATTAGGTACAAGATGTGACATCTTAAGGTCTAATATCCTATCAAAATTGGAGGGTATAGAACTTGTGGTTACTGAAATATGCATATATATGTATAATCAAGGTCAAAAGTCATCGAGGTCACATGACATTTTGAAAAAAAAAATTATATTGCTAATTAATCCCTATATGCCAAAAAATCAGATCTCTAGCTCTATTCGCTTGCCCAGAATTAGATGTGTACATAATTAATGAGGTAAAGCGTGTGTTGTCATAAGGTCTCCCATCCTACTAAATACAAAGGACATAGCACTTGTGGTTACTTATTTATTGACATAAACATATATTTTAGGTAAAAGGTCATCGAGGTCACATGACATTTGGTCAAAATATTTCTCTCCTATAGTTATCCCTATATACCAAAAATCAGACATCCAGCTCTATTGGCTCGCTCAGAATGAGATATGCGCATAATTATTGAGGTACAGTATGTGGCGTCATAAGGTCTCCCATCCTACTAAATACAAAGGACATAGCACTTGTGGTTATTATTATTGACATAAACATATATTTTAGGTAAAAGGTCATCGAGGTCACATGACATTTGGTCAAAATATTTCTCTCCTATAGTTATCCCTATATACCAAAAATCAGACATCCAGCTCTATTGGCTCGCTCAGAATGAGATATGCGCATAATTATTGAGGTACAGTATGTGGCGTCATAAGGTGTCCAATCATACCAAACATGAAGGGTGTAGCACTTGTGGTTACGAGTTATGGACAAATATGTATATTTGAGGTCAAAGGTCACCAAGGTCACGTGACATTTTGTCAAAAAATTTGTATTGCTAAGTTATCCCTATATACCAAAAATCAGACCTCTAGCTCTATGGCAGTGTTTTCATTAGAAGCCGGCAGCCGGCGAAATTGTACGTCTGTGACAGCACTTTCGCCGGCTGTAATTGGGGGAAAATATTATAAAATGGCACAAACTTTGGTTAATACTTCACAAATTATGACCATCGACTGAGTGACAAAAGTACACGACGTTTGGGCTTGGCGCGACAAACGAGCCAAAAACGGACGAACGTGCACACGTATAGTAGGCCAGGCTCCGTACGCATAGTGTACAACTTGGGCTATGTATACATACAACGTCTTTTTATGCGAGGTCAGACTAGGTCAGTGTACTGTTCTAATATCTTATATCATTGGGTGAAAGTACGCCTGTCCTCTGTAAGCGGCAATATCATTGGGTATATTTCCCTGACCTCATTAATATTCTGCTACGAGTCAAAACAATAGCGACAGGCCATAGGAAAGCGTGTAGCTGTCAGCGATCACGTTTTGATGTGGTAATGAGCCGAGTGCAGCCGTCCGATGAATGTATCAATATAATTTTTTTAGTATTTTGGTGAGGTGTTCTTCAGAGAGCGAAATCAAAGCCATGCATCGCCAACATGTTGTATTATGTGCGCTAAAGTACGCGTACGCGACTATGACGCCAGAGCAAGGAATTTGTTTATAGAACTGTTCTAGAAAGTAGATTCGAATTACGTGATCAACCATCTACGTTAAAATGCTAAAATCCTGAGAGTGGTCAGTTATAAACTCGCGGTGTGGTTGCAATTCGATATTTTACCCCGAAAACGGTGATTTGGCGGTGTACAAAATTTTGAGAAATATTGTACGTCTCAGGGCTGGCTTTTCACGTATATTTCTTGTGATTTCAACTCAAAGGAAAGTGGAATGGGCACGCTCTACCGTATCTGCCGCCTGCTCTAAATTTAGCACGCGATCCATGCTTTCATGTACATTTGTAGGTAAATTGCCCGATCATGAAACCTTTCAATGCTGGAAAAAGTGTCTCAATTTTATCGACTAAGTTTTGAATCTAGTAATAAATAACGTGTTTTGCCCCGCGTGAACTCTGTTAATTTTCTCGGTAAAAAATATCCAATTTTGTAGCATTTGGAGACGGTAGGCAAATTTATAATTTATGTAAATATTATTCACGTAGTTCATTAGATACATCACAGCCAGCTGGAGACTTCCCCTCATTTGTTTTGGTGGCGATGCAATGTTTTTCTTTTTTGCTATTGATACATGTACTAGTGCGTGACTGCTGGGGGAAAAGAAAGCAACACAATATTTTTCAGGACTTGTGTATTTTCTTTGATACAGCATATGCTTATGGAAAAAAGAGACAATATTTTTCTTTCACAAGTTTCAGTGTACTGCACTTAAAAGGTCAGTCATAGAGGTAGGAAGCCCATTATAGTTGTTACTGATACTGCAAACACTTTTCTATTGTCATTTTGTTGCATCTAACTGAAATGTGTATTCACAAACTTTTTAGAGGCCTTTGTGAACTGCAGGTGAAAAATAAAAAACAAACTCCAATGCCAACCCTGAGGCTGTACGTCAAGTTGTTTTACTGCTAGAGCAGCTAACTTTTTTTGTTCATTGAATTGGTAAATAAAGGGGTTGTATCTCACACTTTTCATCACTTTGAGTTTCTGCATTGACATCATTGTGCATACTGAGTGTAATTATTATGCAAGTATTCCCTGTATTCTTGATATCAAAAAAAAGTCAAAACTGACTTTGTCCCTTTAAACTGAAAGAGAAAAGGAACTACTTACCTGGGATTTTCTAATGACTCCTGTATAATTTTAGTGTGACATGTTTTAATATGAACAACATATTCTTTTAATTGAAATGTAAATTCGATACTACATTCAGTTTGGCATTAATCACAAAAAAGTTTTTCGCCAAATTCATGGAATATCTGCCAGTAGTTGTAGTACTCTTTATTGAATATAACAAAAGTTACTGTTGCTTCCCTGTTGATTCTAGTACACTGTAATATCAACACATAGGATGATAACTTAGGGCACTGACCATCTCTGTAACTGTTTGTGTTCTCATGGAAAATGTCATCAGACAGTGACACAGTGAAGAAAGGACAAACAAAACAAATGATATGAGTAAGATGGTACATTGTTTCTACTTAACACAAAAAACCACAAACAGTTTTTGTTTTAAAATACAGACTTTTTTACACTGACATTCAACAAAACTGGATAAATTGCTGTTCAAAATACCTTGCCAATGTTATGCTGCCGCCGCCGCGACACGACGTCCCCACCCCAACTCGGCTTCCTTCTCCACCTATAATTTACATTTCTCCGCCTGGGCAAATTTCTACTCAAAACCCTGCTATTGGCTCGCTCAAAATTAGATATGCGCATAATTAATGAGGTACAATATGTGGCGTCATAAGGTGTCCCATCATACCATACATGAAGGCTGTAGCACTTGTGGTTACTGAATTATGGACAAATATGTATATTTGAGGTCAAAGGTCACCGAGGTCACGTGACATTTTGTCAAAAAAATTGTATTGCTAAGTTATCCCTATATACCAAAAATCAGACCTCTAGCTCTATTGGCTCGCTCAAAATTAGATATGCGCATAATTAATGAGGTACAATATGTGGCGTCATAAGGTGTCCCATCATACCATACATGAAGGCTGTAGCACTTGTGGTTACTGAGTTATGGACAAATATGTATATTTGAGGTCAAAGGTCACCGAGGTCACGTGACATTTTGTCAAAAAAATTGTTTTGCTAAGTTATCCCTATATACCAAAAATCAGACCTCTAGCTCTATTGGCTCGCTCAAAATTAGATATGTGCATAATTAATGAGGTACAATATGTGGCGTCATAAGCTGTCCCATCATACCATATATGAAGGGTGGTAGCACTTGTGGTTACTGAGTTATGGACAAATATGTATATTTGAGATCAAAGGTCATCAAGGTCACATGAAATTTTGTCATAATATCCGAGATATCTGGCGTTAACGGATGGACTCACGGATGGACGAACAGACGGACATGACCCAATCTATAAGCTCACTGGACTTCATCCGTGGGGACTAAAAATTGTGTCACTGCATCTTTTTTGCAATATGAATACGATGAGAAACTAAATTTTTATTTTTGTGGCCTTATACATGGGAGTCTATGGAGATCTGCCTTATACATGGGAGTCTATGGACGTGTAAACTAAAAATATGCAAATTTCACCACGATTTGCCCAAATTTGGGAAAGGTCACTCCTATGCACTTCCATACCAAGTTTCAAATCAATCGGACTTGTGGTTTCAGAGCAGGAGATTTTTTGACCAAAATGGGAGAAAATTACAAAAAAATTCATGAAAAATAGCAAGTCCAAGATACGACCCAAGATGCGCACAATCATTTCATGTCAGCCCAAAGTACTTACATGCTAATTTTTCATGTAATCTGCTCAGTGGTTATTGAGTTTTTTCAATTTGACTGTTTTACATTTTTCACTTAATTTGCATATTTTGGCAATGACAACTCATTTGTACAAAATCTCATCTACAGCCCATCATCCATGTACACACCAAATATCAAGATGAAATGTACAGTGGTTTTGGAGTTTTTGATGTTGACGGACAGATATACAGACATACATACATACATACATTTTCCTAGCCTATAAGAATAGCTTCCATTGCCATATATACATATGGCTATGGGAGCTAAAAATTGGGAAGTCTTTAATAATGATAGGTTTGACTTCACATGCCACTTTTGACACATATGACAGTGTTATACACTTTTCCAGTCTTGGTTTTGGTCTTATTCAAAGAAAACTCTTGGAAGACAGAGGATATTATGAGATTGGTTTATTACACATTCACAGATATTGTAGCTTACATTTAATTCTGAGATTGGAACAAAAACTTAAACAAAACCTGAACTCTACTGTTACCAGTATGTGTATGATCTATGCAACAATACGGCCAACTTACAACAATTTAGTCTCAGTTACCCAGACTTTGAGGCTGTGCGGCCCAAATCTCGGAGCCTGATGGTGCGACGTGAACAAGAGCGGTGCATCCATGCTGTAATTATTACGTTTTGAGACAAAGTCACAGAAAATAGAGCTTGACAGTTACGTAGAAGTGGCTTTCAAAGTTCCCTCTCGGTAATGAACGTGAACTATATATGACTTTTATGTCTTGATCAGTTTATGGAGAAGTTTGACTGAAAGATCCATCCCTTGAGAGCGCTCTCTACACTCCCCTCCAAGGAGCGTAGGGAGTACCCTCCAGCAACAAATCTTTAGGTCTATGGATAAGTACGCTACAGGTGATCCAGTTGTCATTCACACACATTTCTGATATTGGACTTATTGTTGCAGCTTTGTTCTCTGTGACTTCCTTTCAATTACATCATGGATCAGACGTTACATCACTCTTGTCAGTATTACACCTGATCGGAGAATTTTGACTGGGATTTCCCAAAACTATGCATGGGCAACTGGCTGGATGAGAGCCCACAGAATTTTAAAGTATGTACAGGGGTAGACATTTTTTTTCAATTCAGAGAAATGCATTCTTTTCAGATAAATCTCACAGTTCAGTTTCCACTTAAGTTAGTTGCACCTCAAAAGTGAAAGACTTAAACATTTGCTCAAATTGTCCTGAAGAAATCTTTTGAACATAACCTCTTTAAATATCAAGAATAAAATTCAAGTGAAGAAATCTTCAACCCTAATCTCTTTAAAAATAGTGACAATGTCACTGGTCGCTCCCATATAGTTATCAAAACAAGCTAAAATCAAGCTAAAAGATTTTTTTTATCACAAATAGAAACAATTCCCCCAATAAAATAAAATTATACAAATTTCACCAGAATTTGATCAAATCTTACTGACGTCACCCGTAAAAACCTCTACACTAAGTTTCAACTCAATCGGACGTGTGGTTTCAGAGTTAAAAAAAATTTTTGATCAAAAATGAAAAAAATAGCCCAAAAATGCAAATATGCAAATTTCACCACGATTTGCCCAGATTTGAGAAAGGTCACTCCTATGCACTTCCATACCAAGTTTCAAATCAATCAGACTTGTGGTTTCGAGAAGAAGATTTTTTGACCAAAAATGGGAGAAAATTACAAAAAAATTCATGAAAAATAGCAAGTCCAAGATACTGACCCAAGATGTGCACAATCATTTCAGGTCAGCCAAAGTACTTACATGCTAATTTTTCATCTAATCTGCTCAGTGGCTATTGAGATTTTCAATAAAATGTAAACTTGTAAACATATATACATATGGCTATGGGAGCTAACAAATGACCCAATGGTCGACAGAGCTCTGCTGTGTTATGAAGAGAGCAACGTTTTGTGACATATGTATTGATGAAGAAGGTTGAGATCTTTGATAGCTCATTTCAGGATGGCCTGACCTAAAATGGCAAAATTAGCTGCAAAAATACAAAATTGATGATTTCATCATAATTATGTATAAAAATGTATACCAAATATCAAAGCTATCACATGAGTAACTTTTGAGAAACAAATATTTTGACCAAAAACGGCAAAAACTGACCCAAAAATACAAAAATTGAAGATTTCATCAAATTTCACTATATCACACTAAGAGAACCCCAGGAACCTGTATACCAAATATCAAAGGCATCAGACAAGTAGTTTTTGAGAAACACATTTTTTGACCAAAAATGGCAAAAATTGCACCAAAAATACAAAATTGCAGATTTCATCATATATTCTGTATATCATATTTAGTTTATCTGTAGGAACCTGTATACCAAATATCAAAGCTGTCAGACGAGCGGTTTTGATGAAATAAATTTTTGACCAAAAATGACAAAAAAATTCCTTAAAAATACAGATTTGCTTATTTCATCACAATTTGAACAAATCCAAGTTGGGCTATCCCTAGGGACCTGTATACCAAATATCAAAGCTGTCAGACGAGTGGTTTTGATGAAATAAATTTTTGACCAAAAATGACAAAAAAATTCCTTAAAAATACAGATTGGCTTATTTCATTACAATTTGAACAAATCCAAGTTGGGCTATCCCTAGGGACCTGTATACCAAATATCAAAGCTGTCAGACGAGCGGTTTTGATGAAATAAATTTTTGACCAAAAATGACAAAAAAATTCCTTAAAAATACAGATTTGCTTATTTCATCACATTTGAACAAATCCAAGTTGGGCTATCCCTAGGGACCTGTATACCAAATATCAAAGCTGTCAGACAAGCGGTTTTGATGAAATAAATTTTTGACCAAAAATGACAAAAAAATTCCTTAAAAATACAGATTTGCATATTTCATCACATTTGAACAAATCCAAATTGCATTATCCCTAGGGACCTGTATAGCAAATATCAAAGCTGTCTGACCAGCGGTTATGAAGAAGGAGATTTTTTACCAAAAACGCCTTTTTTGGCACTTATTTGCATATTTTTGGCAATGACAACTTCATTTGAACAAAATCTCATCTACAGCCCATCATCCATGTACACACCAAATATCAAGATGAAATGTGCAGCGGTTTTGGAGTTTTTGATGTTGACGGACAGACATACAGACATACAGACATACAGACATACAGACATACATACATACAGACATTTTCCTAGCCTATAAGAATAGCTTCCATTGCCATATATACATATGGCTATGGGAGCTAAAAATCAAGAGCGATAAAAATCAAGGGTCAATGAGCAAATTTTGGTACTAGAGAAACAATAACTATGACTTACTGATACTTCAAGTTCAAAATGGCCACCATCCCTGTCTTAACTCTATGGAGAAAAATGTTTGATTTTCAAAAAAAACTGAGGCAGTGGAAAGTCTTCTTACACTAAGAGCTTCAAAATTAGCATCAAAACATGGTAGATCAGAAAAGAATTGAAAAAGTTTGAGAGCCAAAATATCTGTGCACGGTAACTGTGGCAAAGTTGAAACAAGTAACAGTATACTAGTCAAAACTCTATATTTCTGAAGTTGTTGTAAAGAATTTGAAATTGCTGTGTTGCAAGCTGGAAAACAAGAACAGAATCATCAAATATAATTATAAATCAAATATATATTGTTTCAATAGTCTTTGTCAAAAATACTACTAGTAAACTCCAGTTAGTATTAGACTACTACATAATGGAATAGTACAGAAACTTTTTTGCATTCGAGATTGACAGTGGACTAGACTGCAAGTTGTGGCTCTGTATGTGTTTAAATATGATGGAACTCAACTCAAGTTTAAAATGAAAAGTTTTTTGAGGCAATCAACAGTATACAGGGTCAACTTGTGGCTACACTTTCAGCTTGTGACCCAATTTGGCATTAGAAAGAATTGTTTCATGCAAAACTCTGACCACACACTCTTCAGGTGAATAGCTGTCCCAGTGTTTGTTTTTAAGCAAAAAAGTGTGTATTTTATGCATTGAATTTGACGTCTATGCATGCGTTTTCTATATGCAAACGATAAAAGGATAACAGTAAAATGTTTCGAAAGCACTCCACTCGACTGAGCTCAGGCGACAACCAGACGAGATGAATGCATGCTTAATATTAAATTTGTTGCAACATTTCTGTCAATTACTCATTTTGTGTGGAAAGTTTCTGATTCTCTGGGCATGGCCAGAAAAATTGCATCGTAGTTCAAAGGTAGGTTATCATGTCAGCTGTGCCTATGAAATAAATCTCTAATTTTCAGGCGAGCGATAGTTTCTGAAACTTATGACACAAAGTGAGTGATTGACAGAAATGCTTCAACAAAAACCTTCACGAGTCTGTGAAAAAAATGATTCAGAGGGTCAATCATAAGACACTACCGGGCAACCCAACATGGAGAAAATGGAGAAGCGCAGTGAAATTGAACCCATGTCGGAATCCACGATATTTGTCCTGTTGTTGCCGATACGACAACAGGGGAAACAGCAACGATACAACAACAGGTGAAGCTACAAGCTGTGATGATGATGCACCAGTTACCAAAAAATCCCGTCCAAAACCACACCAGGCTACCAAGAGCAGTGGGAGACTGAATATCATTGGTTAGGTTTTGATGTATAATATAAATGTATAAATTTTGAACACTGCTGGTGCCTGGATTAGCTGCAATAACTCTAACCTTCGGGTTGCAAGATGTGTTTGACAGCCACATGTATACCCTTTGCTATTACGTTTCAGCATGTTTTGAAACACAGCCCAGTTGTTCAAGTTGTTCTAGTTGTTCTTTGAACTGTTTTCAATAATGTTACATGTACATCGTACAATCAAAATTTGTAGTGTAGAATCACTGAACGGCTCATCATATTTTGTAGTCAGTTTTTTTTCATCAATCGAGTGCAGGAGTGAAATTATACTTGCAAATACAGTCATTATGCAATTTTAGCAGACTAACGTGTATGCGGTATGTGACTGTGTCCTGTGTGATCTCTAAAACTTATCACAATAATGTGTAAGACCACATTTGATGGTAGTCAAAAGTCAAGTTTTCATTCCGAGCAAAAGCCTTGCCACACACTATGCAGACAATATGACTTCTCATCTGCATGTGTCCTGATATGAACTCTCAAAGATTGTTATATATGAAATCCTTGCCGCACATTTTGCAGACAAATGTATTCTTGTATGAACTTTTAGAGATCCATTTTGTGTGAAACCCTTGCCACACACTTTGCAGACAAAAGGCTTCTCACCTGTATGTGTCCTCATATGAACTTTCAGATGTCCAGTTTGTGTGAAACCCTTGCCACACACTTTACAGACGAAAGGTTTCTCATTTGTATGTGTCCACATATGACTTTTCAGATGTCCATTTCGTTTGAAACCCTTGCTACACACTTTGCAGACAAAAGGCTTCTCACCTGTATGTGTCCTCATATGAACTTTCAGAGTTCAATTTTGTGTGAAACCCTTGCCACACACTTTCCAGACAAAAGGCTCCTCATCTGTATGTATCCGCATATGACCTTTTAAGTGTCCATTTTGTGTGAAACCCTTGCCACACACTTTGCAGACGAAAGGCTTCTCGTCTGTATGTGTCCGCATATGAACAGTCAAATGTCCCTTTTGTCTGAAGCCTTTGCCACACACTTTGCATACAAAAGACTTCTCATCTGTATGTGTCCTCATATGAACTTTTATGTATCCATTTGTGTGAAACCCTTGCCACACACTTTGCAGACAAAAGGCTTCTCACCTGTATGTGTCAACATATGAACTTGTAAGGGTCCATTTCGTGTGAAACCTTCACCACACACTTTGCAGACAAAAGGCTTCTCATCTGTATGTGTCCGCATATGAACAGTCAAATGTCCCTTTTGTCTGAAGCCTTTGCCACACACTTTGCATACAAAAGACTTCTCATCTGTATGTGTCCTCATATGAACTTTTATGTATCCATTTTGTGTGAAACCCTTGCCACACACTTTGCAGACAAAAGGCTTCTCACCTGTATGTGTCAACATATGAACTTGTAAGGGTCCATTTCGTGTGAAACCTTCACCACACACTTTGCAGACAAAAGGCTTCTCATCTGTATGTGTCCGCATATGAACAGTCAAATGTCCCTTTTGTCTGAAGCCTTTGCCACACACTTTGCATACAAAAGACTTCTCATCTGTATGTGTCCTCATATGAACTTTTATGTATCCATTTTGTGTGAAACCCTTGCCACACACTTTGCAGAAAAAAGGCTTCTCACCTGTATGTGTCCACATATGACCTTTCAGACTTCATTTTGTGTGAAACCCTTGCCACAGACTTTGCAGACAAAAGGCTTCTCACCTGTATGTGTCCTCATATGAACTTTCATAGTTCCATTATATGTGAAACCCTTGCCACACACTTTGCAGACAAAAGGCTTCTCATCTGTATGTGCCCGAATATGAACATTCATATTCCCTTTGTATGAAACCCCTGCCACACACTTTGCAGACAAAAGGCTTCTCACCTGTATGTCCTCATATGAACTTTCATAGTTCGATTACATGTGAAACCTTTGCCACACACTTCGCAGACAAAAGGCTTCTCACCTGTATGTGTCCTCATATGAACTTTCATAGTTCCATTATATGTGAAACCCTTGCCACACACTTTGCAGACAAAAGGCTTCTCATCTGTATGTGTCCACATATGACCTTTCAGATGTTCATTTCGTGTGAAACTCTTGCCACAAACTTTGCAGACAAAAGGCTTCTCATTACTATGTTCCTCATATGACCTTCCAGATCCAATTTCGTGTGAAACCCTTGCCACACACTTTGCAGACAAAAGGCTTCTCACCTGTATGTGTCCTCATGTGAACTTTCATAGTTCCATTCAGTGTGAAACCCTTGCCACACACTTTGCAGACAAAAGGCTTTTCATTACTATGTGTCCTAATATGACCTTTCAGATGTTCATTTTGCTTGAAACCCTTGCCACACACTTTGCAGACAAAAGGCTTCTCATCTCTATGTGTCCTCATATGAACTTTCATAGTTCTATTACATGTGAAACCCTTGCCACACACTTTGCAGACAAAAGGCTTCTCACCTGTATGTGTCCTCATATGAACTTTCATAGTTTCATTATATGTGAAACACTTGCCACACACTTTGCAGACAAAAGGTTTCTCATCTGTATGTGTCCGAATATGAACATTCATATTACTCTTTTGTGTGAAACCCTTGCCACACACTTTGCAGACAAAGGCTTCTCATCTGTATGTGTCCTCATATGAATTTTAAGATGTTCATTTCGTATGAAACCCTTGCCACACACTTTGCAGACAAAAGGCTTCTCACCTGTATGTGTCCGAATATGAATATTCATATTACCCTTTTGTGTAAAACCCTTGCCACACACTTTGCAGACAAAAGTCTTCTCATTACTATGTGTCCTCATATGACTTGTCAGATGTTCATTTTGTGTGAAACCCTTGCCACACACTTTGCAGACAAAAGGCTTCTCAACTGTATGTGTCTTCATATGAACATTCATAGTTCCATTATATGTGAAACACTTGCCACACACTTTGCAGACAAAAGGCTTTTCATCTGTATGTGTCAACATATGAACTTTGAGATTTCCATGACATGTGTAATCCTCACCACACAATTTGCAGGAATGTGGTTCTTCATTTTTATGTGTGTTGCCATGGCATTCATCCTCTGTTAAACTCTTACTGCATTCTTTCCAAACAAATGTTGCTTCCTCTTTGTGAATCCCTAGATGCCTTTGTAGATGATTAGTCCTTGTGAAACTCTAACCACACACTTTACAAGTGAATGGCCTCGTCTTTATATATTGTTGCCCCACGTATGGTCTCTCTCAATTTCTGGTCAAACAATGCAAAATCTTCTTTGTGTCAGATCTATAAACAAACAGACAAAGTTTCAGAGATTGTTTGACTGAAAATGGGAAAAAATGCCCCTAAAACACAGGTAAGCAACTTTTCACACAATTTGAACAAATCTGACTTAAAGGGAACTTCACCAAGGCTTATTTTTCATATGTGCTAGCTTTGGGGTCACTTATTCAAGAAAAGCCATTTTTGCCATCTGCAACTCTCACGATTTTTTACAAATCAGAGGACAAATGTAGTGGTGAAAGTTGCATTCTAGGGCTTTGTCAACTTCATGGATTTTGATTCCTAGAAAGAAGCGCCAAGCTTGGTGCTTTCATCATGTGATATGCAAGGGACCATTTCCAATGGGTATGGCATTGTCCACTACTTGCATAATATAAACATTACTTATACAATTAGGGCAACATTTTTTATTTCCCGACCAACCATAAATTCCAGCCCCAACATGAAAAAAAAACTTTTTTATTTGCGCTGCCTCTGCGCTCTGCGGTGATCATCCTAGCAACAACACCACCATCATCAAATTGTGAGATTGCAGCGACTCAGACTGAAAGGACAGAGAGCACAGATCACTGAACTGAAAGACAAGAAATTGCAGAGACTGAATGGACAGAACATTGAACTGCAACAAATACACGTATTTTGTACTTAAAATTGTAGAGACTGAATGGACAGAACATTGAACTGAAACAAATACAGTGGTTTTTTTTTTGGAACTTGTTTTTATTTTTATTTCAACCGCCCGCCTGCCCCAGTATTCCTCTGGAGATGAGACACATAAAAAATAATAGGGTCACCCTTCCGGACATCCTGGCCTGAACATGAATGACACTGCAATGACATGAATGACAACGCAATACCAATGGGAAGATGGTCCTTGCCATATTAGGTATTAGTTTCTGCATTTTCACTGAAAGGGGGGTTGAACCATCTGATGTTACGTTTCCTGTCACTGCTTCTCCTTGTTGATTGGTTGGTTTTAATAAAGACTTTGGTCGGTATAACCACTTGTTTTCAAAACTGTGTTGTAGTGACTTTTATATTTATCAAGGAGGCCCTTATCACTGGATATTGTTGAGATGCGTTTGCTTATTGCGTCAGCAATATGTTTAATTATGTAGAGATGGTGGATGATCAGACTGCCTATTGACATTCATTGTAACATCACGTAGTTCAAACCCCCTTTCGGTAAAAACATGGAAACTAGTGGCAAAAATTTCTTCAACACATTGATAAAAACTTTCCAAAGGAGTCCAAACTCCAAAAGATCTTCATTAGAAACACAATTAATGCCCCCATAGGTGCAAATTTTCTGCATTATTTTAATAATATTATTTTCAAACTAGGTTGGTTTGTGTAAATACGCTAACTGAAGAATGGGTATAGAAGAATCACTGTTCGCTGATTTTTGGATAATGCCCACATGTTTTATAAGGTTAAATAATACAGTGTATCTAGTTTTCCAGAGTAGCAGGCCCAATGCATAGAACAGCACTGTTGTGTAAAACCATTTGGTCAGACCATTGATCATAAAGTTCCTAATACATACAAGTTTTGTTTAAAAGTTGATGTATCGATCACTTTATTTAGGTCACACAGGTTACTCTCTAGTGCTCTATCAGAGTATATTGTCGATGCATGCAAATTGGGGGCCTCTCTCAGAGAAATCCTAATGGTATGATAAGCTTTGATCGTCTCCACAGACAAAATCACAGTCCCAAGCAATTTGTGAAGTTGTTCACGTCAGAAATAAATATCAATAAGTTATCACATCAGTTACATATAATTGAACCAAACCAAAAGTCTAAGTTTGCGTTGCCACTGTTTGGCCTTTTGCCTCATGTACGTACTGTGACAATTTTGCAGTGGGGCTTGGTTCGTTGCAGGGGGCACAATCTCTTGTATTCTCCATTTCTTGACTTGATATTTTCTGCAGAAAGTTCAAGGGTTTTAGATGTGTGTTGATGATTGCCCCCCACACCCCCACCCCCCTGATTTTCTAGAACGGCCCCTTGGGACAGGAGTAGGGGCCCACAGTGGCCCCCTGTTTTGACATCCTAGATTGAACACTGTAACCCCCTTTCAGTAAAATCATGGAAACTAATATGGGCAACGCAAGAAATTTCTCCAACTTGTTGATAAACACTTTCCAGAGGGGTCTAAACTCTTTTGCTAGTATTATAAAATACCATGATATAAATCACAGGAAGCCAGTGTAAAGATCAACAGGGAGTCAACAAGGAGAATAACGTTTACATCATCCTCACTGATAACACCTTCAAGACACACTTTGTTAATCACATGCAATAGCACGGGAATTGTCAAAGTTTATTTGGTCACTTAAATACACTGACCAGGTCTTTGATGTCTCATGGTCAATTATTGACAAAGCATCGAGTTAGGCTGCGTTCACAAATAACGATGGGGGGGAGGGGGGCTGGAGGAATCTCGATTGAAATCTTATTTTTTTTCAGATCCCCCCCCTAAGTACCCTAAAAAATTTTCAAATGCCCCCCCTCTATATGGTCAAAATTTTTCAAGTCCCCCCCCCAACTATCACAGGCCCGCATATTTGTAAAGGATGTGAGCGCAGAAAAAATAAACATGTATTGCGCCGTTCTGCTCACAGGTGTTCAACACTACCTGTATTAGCACTTTGTATAGTCATATTCCCAAGGCAGGTTCTTTAACCCTTTTCCTGCGAGCGCCCCTGTCCGTATCCTGCCAAGTCGGTCAAAATCGGCCCCCTTTTCCGTGTCTACAGAAGATAGGCTCTCCTGCACGCTTTCCTGCCAGGCATTTGGCGGGAAATACCGCATTTTCGGGGTACGATTACCGACCATATACGTGTTAGACTTCAAAAATTTTTGCATGCCCGTATAGAGGGGCAACCGCTGATGAGGTTGTGTCCAGAAAATGACGAGGTCACGGGCGTTGTTTGCCCCGGGGGATGTGCACTTTTATGCCCTTTTCTAGCTTACTTTCGCGGAAGTAAAGCTCGTTCGCCGGCACGCACGGCCACACCGGGGAAACGTCACCTCTCTCGTGGGTTAGTAGAAGACCCAGGGGTTAGTGCTATGGGTGCGGCAGCACCCTCAAACCTGTCCTGTTTCCCCTGGGTTGTGTCACTTGGCCACGTACTTTGAACGACTTGGAAGAGTCGCACATTGCAGTCTGCTTTGACGTAGTGTCAACGACATAGTTCCGCCATTGAAGGAAGGCGTGTACGTAGTTTGGCCAGTTCAGTGAACACTTAGCTCGTTAGTGTTACCGTTTCCTAACACGTTAGTTGTGCAGTTGTTACTAAGGTGCAGTTTTGTACCACCTTAGCTCTGGACAGTGCAACTGCTCTATGCACTAACCCCAACGACAGATGGTTGGTACAACGTCTACGTCGCACGAGCACAGCCTCCGTTGGGCTGTGCCCCTCCCACGTGATACAACGCACGTTCATCCATTACTATAGCGTCCTTACGGATCTGCCAAAAACGAAAGTGGGGGTAAAAACAAAACAAACGAAAATATGCGATCATAGATAGTATTTTATTCGGGAATAATTTACATTATGCCGAACAATAAATCTCGGAGTCTGTCTCGACGTCCGAGTGCATGGTCCGTGTTTCAAAAATTACAATCGGGGTGGCAGATCCGTGTTTCAAAAATTATAATAGGGGGAATTGTACAAAATAATCCGTCTAAACAAAACAAACGAAAATATGCGATCCATAGATAGTATTTTATTCGGGAATAATTTACATTATGCCGAATAATAAATCTCAGAGTCTGTCTCGACGTCCGAGTGCATGGTCCGTGTTACAAAGATTACAATCGGGGGATTGTACAAAATAATCCGTGTTTCAATTTACAATCAGCGGGATCGTAAAGCACAAACAAACGGCACAACCGTGCTCAAAATGTGATCATGGTCCGTGTTAAGAATACAGTCAAGCCACTGTTAGGCGAAGCTGTCCCCTGTCCGTTATTTACGTCGGGTTTCTCTTGCTGATGGGTGTCGTCGGGGCTGTGTGAGTAGAGGTCTGCACGCCAATGCTCCTCTTACCTCGTAGCATCATGCGATGATGAAAAGCCGCAAAACACTCGCCCTCGTGAAGATGAACCCCGCACAGACTACATCCTTTGGACGTCTCAGACAGTCGTCCGCTCGCAGTGGTCTTACCCTCTCTGCTACATACTTTACAGCATTTCTGCCGCCCCTCCAAACGGCTGACAACGTGCATCGGCTGATTTTGTGGATTGATGTACGAGGCAAGAGAAACAGTGGCCTCGACCTCTCTCACACTGGGCTGCGATCGCCCACAATAACCGCCAATGAGTTGTTTCCCGACACGCAGATGAAACATCTTATGGGTCAGCTTACTATCAGGTGTACATGCTTGAAGCATATATATGCATTTACCAGGGCAACATCAATCAGGTAACATGCCAGATATGTCCACCATCTGTGGTTCTTGCGCCCAGTGTGAAAGTACTTGCGCTTCTGGTTGGCTCGGTCGACGCCTCCCATGTACCGGCGATAATTATACAGCGACAGAGGCACTTGTCGCCGCTCGTCTCCCTCCCCCACTGGCACGCACTCCAAGGGTGGATAGACCGTATTCAAGATCAGCACCTGAGCGTTACTATCCTGATAAGCAGTGATGTTAAGACGAGAGTCCGTTCTGGTCGTGGCTTTCATATCCCCAACAGACAGAGGAAGGCGCTTCCTCTTACCCGGCGGAATTAATTGAGGGGGCATGGTGCGACGATTACGGCGGTTAAAACTCCCGACCATGTAGATCCCGGTCTCCATCAGCTCTCTAGCAGTAACGACCGTGCTAAACAGGCTATCACAGAATAGGCTGTGATTATATCCACAGAATGGCTGGACCAGCTCCATCGTAATTCTTTTCACCACACCTCGCTCCTGCCGTCTCCCATCAGTCCGATCCCGATATTTCACACCTAGGTACGGTGCAAAGTTAGCGATGTATGCAGTGGTGGAGTCGCACAGCTGCCATATCTTGAAACCGTCTCGATCAGGCTTATGCGGTAATCTCTGCTTAAATTTAGAACGGCCCTTAAATCGCACCATGCCCTCGTCGATGGAGATCTCTCTACCCATCTTATAATTATTTACGCACCGGTCAACTATGGGCTCCATCCATGGATTGATTTTATACAGGGGATCCTCCTGACACCGACGTCGGCGGCGTGCCTCATCAGGATCACGACGTGGATCGTTCTCTGGGTCTGCCAGATGAAAGTATCGCATAAGCTGCTGAAAGCGACTGCGGGTAATCACAGTAGAAATACCCTGGTTTCTCAGAAAGGGATCGCTAGACCAATAATCCTCCACTGATGATTTACGGTCGATACCCATACAGACTAAGACGCCAATGAACGCCTGCACCTCTCGGTAGTCAGCGTTACGCCAGTATTTATCTATTTTCCTAGCGATATGTCGCTGGTGGAATTTGGCGTATTTATTAGTCTCGTCCTTGGCCAATCTGATCAGTGTAGCTGGAATAAACTTAAAAAAGTAATCGAGCTCACGGGCGTGGCTGGGCAAGGTGAAAGTCGGTCCTCTCTCATGGTCAAAATCGGTCTCCTCAAATATATTAGCATCGGTAGTCTCCGACATACGCCAGACAGGAGGGTGTGTCGTCCTCCGCCAACACAGCAGCAGCACGTCATCATCGTCGTCAGAGCTTGCCTCACCTACATACTGCCTGTCATAAAAGTCATCGTCCTCTGCCGCATCCTCGTCAACCTCCGAGTCGGACTCAGCGGTGATATCACCGTCGTCTGGGCGTCTGGGCCTGAACTCGCCCGTAGCGGCATCAAGGATCATATCTGGCTCAAAATCAGGTGGGCTATCCTGATAACGAACCCTCCGCACTATCTTTTTCGGCGGGGACATCGCAGCACACGAAACTATGGCAGGAGCGGGCTCGGCAGCCTCTGCTGATGACGAGGACTCAAGCTCTTTCGCACTGGGCACAGGAACCTCTCCTGACGCAGGATGAGGGCTCATAGTAGCAACAGGTGGTGTCTCTCCCGGAGCAGCCGGGGGAGAACCAATGGCATCAGCCGTCTCATTACTCACTGTCTCACTAGCAGCAGCAGACGTAGTCTGTGCAGGTGAAGTATCTCCCACAAGAGCAGATGTAGTCTCTGCAGGTGAAGTAGTCTCTCCCGGAGCAGCCGGGTGAGAACCACTGGCAACCGGTGACCCGTCATCATCCTCATCGGCAGAACGATCGGTCTTACGTTTACGCTTACCACTGGGTTTTTCAGCCGGAGATGGCTTCGCCTTACGGGAGCGTTTCTTGCCCGACTTCTTAGAACGTTTACTAGGGACATCACAACGATCGCTACCACTACCGCCCGGAGACTCTGCATCTTTGAGCTTCAGTCGTCTGCTCGCCTTCAGAAAACTTTTGCGGTCCGTCAAGCTCATGTCTGGAACAGTGTCGACAGACTAGCAGGTCCCTCCCTTTTAAAGCCACAGGGAAACAAAGCCCTGGACATGATTGGACGCAGGGGTGTTAATATATGCATCCACCTGTTATTATAATGGACCTACGGCAATCAGTCCACCAACCGGCGCTGACATTCCTACCCGTCATGTAAATTGCCTGTCCGCACCATTTGATATGCTAATAATACTCATTTGCGATGCAAATCCCTCGAGCACTTAGCATAACATAGTCAATGTCATTAGCATCTCAACTTGACATTCCGTCCAGCTGGGTACGTGGCATGCGCACCTGCCACCCAAGGACGTTGCCCAAGCCCATGTTTAGTACGGGTGGGAAACCCGTATCTTTAACCTCATGTCCCTTCTAAGTACGCCTGCGCAGGGCGTATTGTCATCCAAGTCGTGACAAGCCAACCCGACAGATCGCCCATTAAGCAGTAATGGACTGGCCGTCTCGTTCTTGTACGGCAACGAACAGTGCTTCAGCGGCTTGTTTAGGTCATAACCGTCGCCTGCCGAGCGGCTTACCCAACTAAGGCGGTCAAAGATGAAGGATGCCAAAATTGTCAACGGCTGTCTCGGCCTCGTCCGTTGGGCAAACATGCTCCTTCAAATAACGTGGCCAGCACGTCTACGTCATCAGCGGTGATGACGACCCGTCATTGACGCCCGAGTGCGTAAAACTCGGAATATACCGACAGGTACCTCTACCTGAGTCGGTCATACTACGGTATAAACCAAACACAGGTCTGCCAACTCCCGTTAGACTCGGCCGTTAGCCGAACTTCACAGGGACAACATAGGCGTAACAAGTCGGTGAACAACGGTTCACGCACCTAACCGCAGCCGCCAAGTCGGTGAACAATGGTATCAAATTTTGAGGCCATGTTCCTGAATGGCAAGGCTGAGGCGGTGTGTTTCGTTGCACGGCTTGAACGTCTAGAGCCAAGTGCAGCCGACAACGTCCGACATCTGAGTGGGTAGTCTTTTCGAGAAGGTAACAAGTCGGTTAAAAGCGGTGGTTACCCTTCACAAATGTCGCTCAAGTCCGTTCGGATCAGTTCCATGTCAGGGACTAATCAAGCCGAGTCCGTCAAATCCGTCCGCACTTCCCGTCAATCAGGACCAAGTCCGTGATTTTCGTCTCGCACCATTGGCAAAAAATTGCACCGCCAGCTGAGGCGGTCTTAGGCGGTTGCCTTAGAGAAAGCCGAGTCCGTCAAATCCGTCCGCACTTCCCGTCAATCAGGACCAAGTCCGTGATTTTCGTCTCGCACCATTGGCAAAAAATTGCACCGCCAGCTGAGGCGGTCTTAGGCGGTTGCCTTACAGATTAGCGTTGCCGAGACGGTCAATTTCGGCCGCAATCTATGTAGTGCCTCAGAGCCAAGTTAACCCAAACTCCGCTAGAATACGTCAACGTGCTAACCTGCCAAGTACGCTACTCGTCCCCCCCAAAAAAAAACCAGTCCCCCACCGGGGTGGGGGACTGGCTGGGTAGCTTCCGCACCTTTCCCTGTCGTTGGACTCTCTGTGAACCCATTTCGAGAGCAAACGCCGTTCCTCGCCCAAAACCTGTCCTCGAACGACCCCTAGCGCGAGCAAGGGTTTGCTACACGTAGTTCCGTCGACTAGGCAGGAAAGGGGGTACCAAAAAGTAGCCCGATTTCCACCGCCTTGGCAGGATAACGGCCGTGGCTGCTCAGATTCTAGCTACACCGAATTTCAAGCGGATTTCACCGACTTGGCAGGAAAAGGGTTAAATGCATCAGTAAATTTTTTAGATTTATTGGTCTAAAAGCCAACTTGAGTTAATCCAACTCTGGCCAGGTCAATTGCTCCTGTTGAAGAGCACACAAATTGCAATCATGAGAGAGTAGGAAAATTGTGAATTCTGGCTAATTGCTGCACAGTGACCTACCAAAAAATTGTTTCAAAACTACAAGACCTATATGAATTAGATGCTACTCAAAATTGATAATACCGGAAGGTTAAAATATTCCATCAAATAAATGTTTTAATCTCTGAAATTTTGGGTGTGATAATTGCAAATTTGGTTGAAAAATAAATAATTCCATTTGGTCACATATTTTTTCTTTTAAGTTTTACTTCTGTTACATCATTTTATAATAAGAGAGTGAAAATTTAGAAAATCAAGCATGGTGACCCCATCTTTTTCTTTAATATTTGATTATTCTCATATGCCAGAATTCAAACATTTCTATGTTTTCTTCCATGTGTTGCTCTCTGGCCTGATCTTGTGTACAAGTGAGTTTCACTGTCATGAGTGTCATTTGACCAAAACTCTTCTTCAACTACCATGTACATCAGAGTCAGAGCTGTCTCTGTCACTGTTCAGGTATGCAGTGACAGTGACACTGCAGTAGCAGAGCATTAATGATAGTGACACTACCCGTAGGCAGTAGCTGTATTAACTTTGATAATTTTGGCAATATTTTTGTTCAGTTTTACAACTGCGTTCTTGTTCTACTCCCTACAGCATGTTGAATTGTCCAGTATTCAGCTTGCTATCACAGCCTATGTATGTGTACCATGCATTTGTATCACTGACAGTGACGTCAGTCTGGACTCCAATTAAATTATCACCAAATACATATTTATATTTATATATACAGGCTTTGTCGACAAACTAAATATTGTGTGTTTGAGCATGCTGTAGGGAGATAGCAAGAAACTGTAGTTGTTATATTGCATAGAAATATTGCAGAAATCATAAAGTTGCAGCTTCTGCCCTGTTACGAGGCTCAAGTTTGTTTTTAACGACAAATCACACGTTTAGATTTTTTTCGAGAATAAAAGTCATGAAATGTGACAAAATGGTTCTAGATTTTGTTAAATTATTACGAACATTACAACATTTTGATGACATAAAAAATGGTATTCATTTTTCATTGAACAAGTCATCGTCAATGACATAGTCCCCACTTGTAAAAGGAGTATTAGTCTTGATGGGGCAGGGAAATGTGGTCATTAAAAAGTATCGCTGGAGTGTATAAGTTCACATCTATGGGCACATAGGTTTATGTCATTTTTCCCAATTTATAACAAGAGGCATGTCTAAGTTATGGTTCTAAATCGGGAAAAAAGATCAGACCTCTAGCTGTGTTGGCCAGCCAAGAAATACATATGTGCATAATAAATGAGGTACGAGATGTGAAATCTTAAGGTCTAATATCCTATCAAAATTGAAGCTTATAGAACTTGTGGTTACTGAGTTATGCATATATATGTATAATCAAGGTCTAAGGTGATCGAGGTCATGTGACATTTTGAAAAAAAATTGTATTGCTAAGTTATCCCTACATACCAAAAATCAGACCTCTGGCTCTATTGGCTCGCTCAAAATTAGATATGCGCATAATTGATAAGGTACAATATGTGGCGTCATAAGGTGTCCCATCATACCATATATGAAAGATTGGCACTTGTGGTTACTGAGTTATGGACAAATATGTATATTTGAGGTCAAAGGTCGCCAAGGTCACATGACATTTTGTCAAAAAAATTGTATTGCTAAGTTATCCCTATATACCAAAAATCAGACCTCTAGCTCTATTGGCTCTCTCAAAATTAGATATGTGCATAATTAATGATGGTACAATATGTGGCGTCATAAAGTGTCCCATCATACCATACATGAAGGGTGTAGCACTTGTAGTTACTGAGTTATGGACAAAAATGTATATTTGAGGTCAAAGGCTCACCAAGGTCACATGATATTTTGTCAAAATGTCTGAGATATCTGCGTGAACGGATGGACTCACGGACGGACATGACCCAATCTATAAGCCCCCTGGACTTCATCCATGGGGACTAAAAACTGTGTCACTGCATCCTTTTTGCAATATGAATACGATGAGAAACTAAATTTTTATTTTTCTTGGCCTTATACATGGGAGTCTATGGACTGCCTTATACATGGGAGTCTATGGACTGCCTTATACATGGGAGTCTATGGAGACTGCCTTATACATAGGAGTCTATGGAGATGAAAACTAAAAAGTCCTCTAACACGGCCAAATTTGATCGCATTGTGAAACAAATCGACGTGCATCTGTATGGGGTAGGGTACTATCCTTGTGCAAAGTTTGAAAGAAATTGACCTGGGCATGTCTGAGATATCTGCGTGAACGGACGGACGGACGCACAGACGGACGCACGCACGCACGCACACACGCACGGACATGACCAAACCTATAAGTCCCCCCGGACGGTGTCCGTGGGGACTAATTACCTATAAAAAACTTGGAATTGGATAATGTAAAACTCAAAAGGGACCCAAATTTTCAAGTCCCCCCCCCCTACAGGTAGAGCAAAATTTCAAGCCCCCCCCTCACTACCCCCAAAATTTTCAAATCCCCCCCCTGAATTCCTCCAGCCCCCCCCCCCCTACCGTTTTTTGTGAACGCAGCTTACTCTAAAACAAGCAAGTGATGTACCGGTATTTAATTTGTATAACAGAAAAGCTATACATTATCAATGCTGACAAATCTACAATGTTAAACAGACGCTCTGAGCTGGTTAACTCTTTAAGGCCTGACTTTATGCTAATATACAATTATTGAACCACTCTTTTTGAGAGTGGGGATTTAGTCGAGCAGTCTCTTCGGTGGCCTCTCCGCTAGGCGACTGATGCCGTATGTTGTGGGTTCGAACCCGATTGAAAACTAGCCATATATACAACACTATCATGGAGCTGAAAAGTTTTTTTTTAGCTCTATGTCATTCTACTTGATCACGTCTTGTCGGATGACTGTGCTCATTAATATGCAATCAAAATTCTGACTGACATGGCCAAGCCACGCCACACACAGCTTTAGCCTATAAGTATAACTGACCCTCGTTTTCGTCAGCCGCGCAGCCAGCCGTAGAAATGGGGCACCAGATCAGACATCGCGCCGGTGCATGCGTGCACGCTCACCGCCCCGGGCCCTCAACCGGTTCGAGTGGCTTCTCTTTACAGCAGGCCTGTGGATCGTCGCTTCGCGAAGCCACTATGATACAAGCAGCAATGGTCTCGATCTCAGTACAAGTTACTTGTTGTACCCCTATGGAGCTACACCATGTTGTACCATTGGGGGTTCGTGAACCAACGACCAAACGCCTGTGCTTCTCTCATCTTACATGACTACATTTCTACTTCGTTAATGGTCGAAACACAGGCACCGCCATAGCTGATAGCGCTTTATAAGTGCAGTAGAAAGGGGTAGCCCTATGCGGCCGCCCGCCTCGAACGACTATCCAAGCAACATTACGATAACCTGTGGCCCTATCAACTACGGCGGTGCCAGTGGCCGGGGGAAAATGGTTGTTTTGTACATACAAACATGCGCCTTCCTTTAAAGTTCTTACCTCCTCAATTACATCGACTGGCCGCCGTTGAACGCTCGTGTCATTGCTTCTCAGAACATAACAGCACATGTGGGACCGCGTGTGGTACCGAAGCATAGCGATAACGTCTATAGTCGGGAATTCGAGTGTTGCAGACCGCCAATGACATGCACGACGACAAGGATATACTTGCCGGATTGCCTGGTCCCCTGCCCCATTTCTACCGCTGGCTGCGCTGCTCATGAAATTGGTTCGGGTTTGGTCATTTTGAGTACAGCTGTCTTTACTTTACTTTACCTTACTTTATTGCTCAACAACACATCCAGGGAGTGCGGTAAGGCAAAAATTACAATACTCAAAGATGCAAAATTCAACTAACACTTGATGGAACTGCTGCATGGGGAGGAACTAAAGTACAATAACTCAATTTCACGAGAGGTAGATTATCTTGAAGGCCCTTACGAAGGCTGAAAATGCATTTAAAATTTCCTTTGAATTTACCATTTGGAGTAACGACAAACGCAAGGTAACAGTACTCTTTCACTAAGTCAAGAGTCACTCCGATATCCATCGTAAGTGAGTGTAACTCCTTTTACAAGATGATTACTTTTGTTAAGCACTTTAACTTTTGTTTTCTTAATGTTAAAGGATAATTTCCAGTCACGATAAAAACTATGAAGTTTATGTAAACAGCTTTGTAAACCTGTTTTAGAATCTAAATTCAATGAAAGACCATCAGCGTACATTAGACAATTGATTAGGAATGAACCAAGCTTGATAGTACAGTCCTCACTGGAACCAAATGTACTGGGAAGATCATTTATGAAAATGTTAAACAATGTTGACTTAAATTATACCTTTGCTTAACTCCATTTGGAGTCTATTCCTCAGTAAAGCAGTTGTTACTTTTCACACAATTCTTAATGTTGTCGTCCAGGGACTAGATTAAGCAATAAAAATCCCATTTATGTCATATTTCTGTAATTTCCAAAGTAAACCTGTACGCCAGACTTTGTCCACTTTCTGAAAATCTACAAAACAACAATAAAGGTACCTTCGACTGGGACTGCAGCTTGACTGAAAATTTTTGCATAGACATGTCTGATCGATAGCAGAATGCAAAACAAAAAGATTATCTGCAGTTCTCCTCTTTGCTCTGAAATCAGACTAAAATGGTGAAAGAATACGGTTGCTATTAAAAAATTAATAAGCCATGTTATTCCACTCAGAGGTAAACAGATTTGCAATGCAAGAATATTAAAATCCCTCTATAATTTGATGGGTCACTTGTATCACATGATGTGAATACAGGGACCAAATATGCTGTTTTCCAAGCATATTGGAATGTTCCTGATCTAAGGATGCCATTGAATAATGAACACAGTGGAGTAAGTATGGAAGAACCTCCATATTTTAACAGGTCATTTAAAATCTCATCAACACCTGGGGATTTCCCTGATTTTAATTTACGCAAATTAAGCTTTCTAATATTCTGTAAATTCACGTCAAATTCATTGGCTGCTTTCATCTTTGTTAATTCAGACAGGATACGTTTTGAAACCTTATCAGTTAATTTCTTCGCAAGAAAAATCCCCCAACTGCTTAAAGTGAGAAAACCATCACCAGTTCATTGGTCAATACATGGTCCCTTTGCGTAGAATTGCTTCAGGTCTGTGATTTGAGAATGTTTGAGCAGGGTGGACGCAATGATTTTGTTTTGTTTTCATATGAAACGTGTGAGTGAGGTGAAAGCGGCGAGTTATGTGTACGCGATACATGGGTGGGGAGGGGAGGGGGGTCACCAGGCATGAACTAACTTACTACTGCGCAGACTCAAAGGTAACCCGTCGGATTAATTGCTAGGAAATTTGCCTGCAAATATTTTTTTGTAAAATCACCAATCGCGACTTGAACCAAGTCTAGAAAGAGCGCCTGATTACATTGAAGGTATTTCCAACATGAAGCTACCTTCGAACTTAGATTTCTTAAACTTACGACTGTTCGAAATTGAATGAAAAATACTTGTTATTGTAAATCTGGCAATATAGCAAAAGTAACCTGACCGCCTTAATTATAAACAGGGTAAGCTCCCCTAAAAAGTCAGTTTATCAAAATTCTAGCACGCAAATGAAAGAAAAATCACTCCTCTGAATCGGACGAGTCCAGCGTGCCGTGATTAGGTCCAAGATCCCATAATGCTGTCATGTTTCGTGAGTTTATTGTCGTTTTATCTTGGATGTGAATATTAAGCGACTAAAGTTCAGTCAAATTAACTGAAAATGTTCTTTCTATTTTGTTAGAGAACGCATAAGTTTATGTTTCAAAAGCCTATTCCCTGAACGATCATTTGACCCCTCTTTGTACACGTCAAGATAGTGCCAATCATGGTATTCAAAATTATCCTGCGGTCCAAGCGATGTTTACCTCAGTTGGTCGAAGCTAACATAGTGGACGGAAATATTACCTAAAAGGTTCTAAACAAATTTCCCTTCTTTCCGAAGGCACAGGTTTTTTATTAGCTGTAACAAATGATGAAAATGACGTACGTCATTCCAGAGAAGTATACGTAAGCTATTAGCCGGCATCGACTAATCAAATTCAGGCAGTGATCGTGCCATTAATTGAATCTTCGGTGAGTGCCCGACACTTTGGGAATTTGTCTATTTGAATTTTGTTTTTATGCTGCATTTCGCCTGAATGTTGATGGCCTTAGAAACTACACAAAAAGGAAAAGTGTTTTAGTTGGCTACATCATAAGAAAGCATATGTGATGTATTTCACAGAGATGAAATTCACCTTCCATTGTGTTACACAATTAGGCTATAATGTCCTTTTTACTATTTGTCGAACCAACAAAATACACAATGTGAATAAAAGTTAATTGGTAAATGTTTTACCTGCAAATCCTCCTAAGAATACACAAATTAAACAGAAATATAAAAGTTCATCTTCTGTTATATTTCCATCTCAATAAAAACAATCTCCTTCATTTGAAGTACCCTTTCTACGGTCAGATTTTATCCCTAGGTGATATGAAGATGATCTTGACCAATGTGTATCTAAAAAGTATGGTGAATGTTCAAAAGCCAAGTTCTTTATTATTCAGCATACATTAAGATAGTACGCAGATCAAAAGTAAAATACATGCAGCTCTAGATTAAATGTTTTCTCATGTGTTACTAAAGGTTCACATGTGTAAACATACAAAATGGGAGCAAAAAAAAACAAAACACATGGGCACACATTCCTCCAATCAACATCGGCATGATATTTATTCGACAAATTGGACATTCACAGGTCAAAAGGATATAAATCAAACGGACACAAGTTATACCTAGTTTTAACAATGAATCTATCTGTGTAAAGGTTCCATGCCATAGAATACACCATCATTACCTGTGTTATGGGCAGGTTCAAGTTGTCTCTATATTAGACTTGATTTTGCCATTCCATCAATGAAATCAACATGAATGTTCAAGTGTATGCTGAAGGTTGTGAAAAGATTGCAAGTACTGTGTCAGAGGCGTGCTATCTTTTCTAATGTCATTGTGAAACTTCTCTGTGTCTGTTATGAACAATAACACTTGGTTATGGTAGTTTAATGGGCTGGGTTCAAGGTTTAATGAGTGGGACTACCTAACAGTTTATCATAATTGGCTTTGACCTTTAAGTCTTTTGTAATTTCTGTTCAGACGATTTTATCACAACTCTTTAAAATGAAAAGAGCTTGGAAAGTTAGCATGGCTTTTCATAATTCTTACAATTCAACAACCACAAACAACATGGTCAAGAGAACAACAAACTCTAGTTTTCCTATCTCACCAGCTCCCTTTCTCAATGACAACAATCACAAATATTAAACTATAGCTGACATTTTAAATAATTACAATTATCCAATGGGAATTTTAAAAAAATAGTTACCGGTACATATTGCCTGCTGCAGGGGTGTTAAAGGTACAATGCACCACATAACAGATTTTGACCCCACAATTTTACAATTATTTTCTGTTCTACATTTCATACAGGTTCATTTTAAAGCTCTTGGAATACAAAGAAATTCAGTCGGTTTCTTGACAATCAGAAATTTAATTGCACCCATGGAGTAAACATAGGGACTGGAATCATTTTTCAATTTCGTTTATCAGTAAATGTTTTGCAATTTGTTTCTCAGGGACAAAATATTGCATGGTGACCTTGCATTACTATTCTTGATTTGTGAAGAGAGTGGTTGAAGGTTTTACAGTGCAAAAGTCTAAGCAAAAGTTTAAGTCTCCCACTTTTGTTGCGCATACTACCTAAATGGCTGTAAGCGACGAAATATTGTAATGGCCACTTCTAGCAATACCAACACAAGTAAGACAGCATAATTTCAGCCTTACCGTACATTCACATAGTCTCTCTCTCTTCATTAATCTTTGAGCGCTAAAGTCTGTTTTTGTCCCGTACATAAAATAAACCCTGTCAATTTTTCTGAGATTTTTGCTGAAAGTTTGAGAAAAGACTGTAGCCAACGAAAAGTGACGTTCATTGTTGGTCCAAAATTATCAAAAAATTACAGAAAATTCATAAAAATGGTAAAATTTTGCACTAAAATTTGGCGGAGAAAATTACAGCGCTCAAAGGCTTAAAAAGTATTCTTTGTGTATATTAAGGGAGAATGCGCCTTGGGGATAGATATTGGAATCTCAAACTTTTACAATTCTTTTCTGAACTACTACTTGTAGTGGGTCATTTTAAAGCTCTTGGTGTAAGAAAAATTTTCACAGTCTTAGTTTTTCAAAAGTCGAAAATTTTGTTTTCTCCAGTTAACACTTGGATTGTGGCCACTTTGAATTTGAAATATTGGTAATTCTTAGGTAATTTGTTCCTCTAGTACAAATATTTGCACCGTGATCCTCGATTTTTATTCATGATTTTGAAAGAGGATGGCTGAAATATTCCTTGAGGAAAGTTTGAGCATACTTTGAGTATGTTCACTTTCGAGGCGCATACTTCCTAATATTACTAAATTTATTGTACATGTAGGTCACTAGACTGAAAGCTCCGTCGCTCAAGGACGGTCTCTACGCTCCCCCCTCAGTGTGTGTTGGTGGGGGGGGGGAGCGTCGCGAGTGCCCTCGAGCGACGGATCTTTCAGTCTAGTCTGTCACATGAAAAATGAAAGTTTATTTTGTTGCGAGCTTAGGGCTGCATATTTGCATTTTTGTGTAATCTTCAGTGTAATTGGACAAAAAGGGAGATTTCTTCTTCAAATCAAATGTTTCCCCCTCACATCGCACTGCATTACAATTAAATGTACTAACACCTAATATAGACGTTATCCCGTCAGAAAATTCCAAGTAAAGAAAGTTACGAAAATTCATCTTTTTCATTGGCAAGTGTTCAGACTGTCTCCCTGGTTCTTGATAGGGTCAAATTGAATGAAGCAATACCACATGTCATTATCTCCTCAACCTTTTGAGGGCTGTCGTTTTTCAAACCAAAATTTCAGTGCAACATTTTATCAATTTTTATAAATTTTTCTGTACTTCTTTTCCATTATTTTGGACCGAATGTATACCACATTTTATTGTCTACAGCTTGTTATCAAACTTTCGGCAAAAATCAGAAAAAAATTAACTGGGGTATACTTATAAAATGCAATAAAAGTTAACTTTCAAGCTCAACAGGTTATTTCTGATAAACTACAGGTCGCCATATAATCTATCATCTCAACAAGAGTAAATGCAGCGTTCAGATTTACTGAGGTGCCACTGCACTGTGAATATGCAATAACTTCATGCTAATCCTAAAAACTCTAATTGAGCTGATGGTCTACGCATTGTCCTAATTGAGTCAAGCAATGGTAATTATTTAAAACCCCAATAGCTGCAAATTTTATGCATTTTTTATGATTTTCTTTTCAAACCAAAATTGGCTGGTGTAAATGTGCTAACTTACAGACTTGTATAGAAGTATCACTGCTCGCTGATTTGGACCATGTCTACGCGTTTTAAGAGGTTAAATAATAAACGGGTGTCGCACTCATAAAATGTCGCCCCACAGAATTCAAAAAAGCAGTATTTCCTGCACATACACATCATAATCATAAAAGAAACAAGTATGATGCCATTTACTTGAATGCACAATACACAACGGCCACCATTTTGTTTTTGTAATTTCTATTTTCCTGTCACATGATAAGTTTTCAAAAATAGCGTCAATGACACTGTAGCTCCCATCCTGGACTATTTAGTGTTTGTTCTCTGGTCAGATATTTGAACATGTGTGAAAGGGATAAAGTGCATGAAGTGAAAATACTTAAATGAAATGTACTGGAGACAGTGAAATATGTTTAATGTAATTATTCAGAATATAAAATGGAAAAAATACAGAATTAGATATATCGAATACTGTGATACAACCATTAACTCAACAAGTCATTTACAATGACATAGTCCCCACTTGTAATAGGAGTATTAGTCTTGATGGGGCAGGAAAATGTGGTCATTAAGAAGTATCACTGGAGTGTATATGTTGAGATCTATGGGCACATAGGTCTATGTCGTTGTTCCCAATTTGAAACACATGAGGCATGTCTAAGTTATGGTTCTAAATCGGGAAAAAAGATCAGACCTCTAGCAGTATTGGCCAGCCAAGAAATACATATGCGCATTAATAAATGAGGTACAAGATGTGACATCTTAAGGTCTAATATCCTATCAAAATTGGAGGGTATAGAACTTGTGGTTACTGAAATATGCATATATATGTATAATCAAGGTCAAAGGTCATCGAGGTCACATGACATTTTGAAAAAAAAAATATATTGCTAATTAATCCCTATATGCCAAAAAATCAGATCTCTAGCTCTATTCGCTTGCCCAGAATTAGATGTGTACATAATTAATGAGGTAAAGCGTGTGTTGTCATAAGGTCTCCCATCCTACTAAATACAAAGGACATAGCACTTGTGGTTACTTATTTATTGACATAAACATATATTTTAGGTAAAAGGTCATCGAGGTCACATGACATTTGGTCAAAATATTTCTCTCCTATAGTTATCCCTATATACCAAAAATCAGACATCCAGCTCTATTGGCTCGCTCAGAATGAGATATGCGCATAATTATTGAGGTACAGTATGTGGCGTCATAAGGTGTCCAATCATACCAAACATGAAGGGTGTAGCACTTGTGGTTACCGAGTTATGGACAAATATGTATATTTGAGGTCAAAGGTCACCGAGGTCACATGACATTTTGTCAAAAAAATTGTTTTGCTAAGTTATCCCTATATACCAAAAATCAGACCTCTAGCTCTATTGGCTCGCTCAAAATTAGATATGTGCATAATTAATGAGGTACAAATTAGTGGCGTCATAAGCTGTCCCATCATACCATACATGAACGGGTGTAGCACTTGTGGTTACTGAGTTATGGACAAATATGTATATTTGAGGTCAAAGGTCACCAAGGTCACGTGACATTTTGTCAAAAAATTTGTATTGCTAAGTTATCCCTATATACCAAAAATCAGACTCTAGCTCTATTGGCAGTGTTTTCATTAGAAGCCGGCAGCCGGCGAAATTGTACGTCTGTGACAGCACTTTCGCCGGCTGTAATTCGGGGGAAAATATTATAAAATGGCACAAACTTTGGTTAATACTTCACAAATTATGACCATCGACTGAGTGACAAAAGTACACGACGTTTGGGCTTGGCGCGACAAACGAGCCAAAAACGGACGAACGTGCACACGTATAGTAGGCCAGGCTCCGTACGCATAGTGTACAACTTGGGCTATGTATACATACAACGTCTTTTTATGCGAGGTCAGACTAGGTCAGTGTACTGTTCTAATATCTTATATCATTGGGTGAAAGTACGCCTGTCCTCTGTAAGCGGCAATATCATTGGGTATATTTCCTGACCTCATTAATATTTTGCTACGAGTCAAAACAATAGCGACAGGCCATAGGAAAGCGTGTAGCTGTCAGCGATCACGTTTTGATGTGGTAATGAGCCGAGTGCAGCCGTCCGATGAATGTATCAATATAATTTTTTTAGTATTTTGGTGAGGTGTTCTTCAGAGAGCGAAATCAAAGTCATGCATCGCCAACATGTTGTATTACGTGCGCTAAGTACGCGTACGCGACTATGACGCCAGAGCAAGGAATTTGTTTATAGAACTGTTCTAGAAAGTAGATTCGAATTACGTGATCAACCATCTACGTTAAAATGCTAAAATCCTGAGAGTGGTCAGTTATAAACTCGCGGTTGTGGTTGCAATTCGATATTTTACCCCCGAAAACGGTGATTTGGCGGTGTACAAAATTTTGAGAAATATTGTACGTCTCAGGGCTGGCTTTTCACGTATATTTCTTGTGATTTCAACTCAAAGGAAAGTGGAATGGGCACGCTCTACCGTATCTGCCGCCTGCTCTAAATTTAGCACGCGATCCATGCTTTCATGTACATTTGTAGGTAAATTGCCCGATCATGAAACCTTTCAATGCTGGAAAAAGTGTCTCAATTTTATCGACTAAGTTTTGAATCTAGTAATAAATAACGTGTTTTGCCCCGCGTGAACTCTGTTAATTTTCTCGGTAAAAAATATCCAATTTTGTAGCATTTGGAGACGGTAGGCAAATTTATAATTTATGTAAATATTATTCACGTAGTTCATTAGATACATCACAGCCAGCTGGAGACTTCCCTCATTTGTTTGGTGGCGATGCAATGTTTTTCTTTTTTGCTATTGATACATGTACTAGTGCGTGACTGCTGGGGGAAAAGAAAGCAACACAATATTTTTCAGGACTTGTGTATTTTCTTTGATACAGCATATGCTTATGGAAAAAAGAGACAATTTTTTCTTCACAAGTTTCAGTGTACTGCACTTAAAAGGTCAGTCATAGAGGTAGGAAGCCATTATAGTTGTTACTGATACTGCAAACACTTTTCTATTGTCATTTTGTTGCATTCTAACTGAAATGTGTATTCACAAACTTTTAGAGGCCTTTTGTGAACTGCAGGTGAAAAATAAAAAACAAACTCCAATGCCAACCCTGAGGCTGTACGTCAAGTTGTTTTACTGCTAGAGCAGCTAACTTTTTTGTTTCATTGAATTGGTAAATAAAGGGGTTGTATCTCACACTTTTCATCACTTTGAGTTTCTGCATTGACATCATTGTGCATACTGAGTGTAATTATTATGCAAGTATTCCCTGTATTCTTGATATCAAAAAAAGTCAAAACTGACTTTGTCCCTTTAAACTGAAAGAGAAAAGGAACTACTTACCTGGGATTTTCTAATGACTCCTGTATAATTTTAGTGTGACATGTTTTAATATGAACAACATATTCTTTTAATTGAAATGTAAATTCGATACTACATTCAGTTTGGCATTAATCACAAAAAAGTTTTTTGCCAAATTCATGGAATATCTGCCAGTAGTTGTAGTACTCTTTATTGAATATAACAAAAGTTACTGTTGCTTCCCTGTTGATTCTAGTACACTGTAATATCAACACATAGGATGATAACTTAGGGCACTGACCATCTCTGTAACTGTTTGTGTTCTCATGGAAAATGTCATCAGACAGTGACACAGTGAAGAAAGGACAAACAAAACAAATGATATGAGTAAGATGGTACATTGTTTCTACTTAACAAAAAAAACCACAAACAGTTTTTGTTTTTAAAATACAGACTTTTTACACTGACATTCAACAAAACTGGATAAATTGCTGTTCAAAATACCTTGCCAATGTTATGCTGCCGCCGCCGCGACACGACGTCCCCACCCCAACCTCGGCTTCCTTCTCCACCTATAATTTACATTTCTCGCCTGGGCAAATTTCTACTCAAAACCCTGCTATTGGCTCGCTCAAAATTAGATATGCACATAATTAATGAGGTACAATATGTGGCGTCATAAGGTGTCCCATCATACCATACATGAAGGCTGTAGCACTTGTGGTTACTGAGTTATGGACAAATATGTATATTTGAGGTCAAAGGTCACGGAGGTCACGTGACATTTTGTCAAAAAAATTGTATTGCTAAGTTATCCCTATATACCAAAAATCAGACCTCTAGCTCTATTGGCTCGCTCAAAATTAGATATGCGCATAATAATGAGGTACAATATGTGCGTCATAAGGTGTCCCATCATACCATACATGAAGGCTGTAGCACTTGTGGTTACTGAGTTATGGACAAATATGTATATTTGAGGTCAAAGGTCACCGAGGTCACGTGACATTTTGTCAAAAAAATTGTTTTGCTAAGTTATCCCTATATACCAAAAATCAGACCTCTAGCTCTATTGGCTCGCTCAAAATTAGATATGTGCATAATTAATGAGGTACAATATGTGGCGTCATAAGCTGTCCCATCATACCATATATGAAGGGTGGTAGCACTTGTGGTTACTGAGTTATGGACAAATATGTATATTTGAGATCAAAGGTCATCAAGGTCACATGAAATTTTGTCAAAATATCCGAGATATCTGCGTTAACGGATGGACTCACGGATGGACGAACAGACGGACATGACCCAATCTATAAGCTCACTGGACTTCATCCGTGGGGACTAAAAATTGTGTCACTGCATCTTTTTTGCAATATGAATACGATGAGAAACTAAATTTTTATTTTTTGTGGCCTTATACATGGGAGTCTATGGAGATCTGCCTTATACAGGGAGTCTATGGACGTGTAAACTAAAAATATGCAAATTTCACCACGATTTGCCCAAATTTGGGCAAGGTCACTCCTATGCACTTCCATACCAAGTTTCAAATCAATCGGACTTGTGGTTTCAGAGCAGGAGATTTTTTGACCAAAAATGGGAGAAAATTACAAAAAAATTCATGAAAAATAGCAAGTCCAAGATACTGACCCAAGATGCGCACAATCATTTCATGTCAGCCCAAAGTACTTACATGCTAATTTTTCATGTAATCTGCTCAGTGGTTATTGAGTTTTTTCAATTTTGACTGTTTTTACATTTTTTCACTTAATTTGCATATTTTTGGCAATGACAACTTCATTTGAACAAAATCTCATCTACAGCCCATCATCCATGTACACACCAAATATCAAGATGAAATGTACAGCGGTTTGGAGTTTTTGATGTTGACGGACAGACATACATACAGACATTTTCCTAGCCTATAAGAATAGCTTCCATTGCCATATATACATATGGCTATGGGAGCTAAAAATTGGGAAGTCTTTAATAATGATAGGTTTGACTTCACATGCCACTTTTGACACATATGACAGTGTTATACACTTTTCCAGTCTTGGTTTTGGTCTTATTCAAAGAAAACTCTTGGAAGACAGAGGATATTATGAGATTGGTTTATTACACATTCACAGATATTGTAGCTTACATTTAATTCTGAGATTGGAACAAAAACTAAAACAAAACCTGAACTCTACTGTTACCAGTATGTGTATGATCTATGCAACAATACGGCCAACTTACAACAATTTAGTCTCAGTTACCCAGACTTTGAGGCTGTGCAGGCCCAAATCTCGGAGCTGATGGTGCGACGTGAACAAGAGCGGTGCATCCATGCTGTAATTATTATGTTTTGAGACAAAGTCACAGAAAATATAGCTTGACAGTTACGTAGAAGTGGCTTTCAAAGTTCCCTCTCGGTAATGAATGTGAACTATATATGACTTTATGTCTTGATCAGTTTATGGAGAAGTTTGACTGAAAGATCCATCCCTTGAGAGCGCTCTCTACACTCCCCTCCAAGGAGCGTAGGGAGTACCGCAGACAAATCTTTAGGTCTATGGATAAGTACGTTACAAGTGATCCAGTTGTCATTCACACACATTACTGAGATTGGACTTATTGTTGCAGCTATGTTCTCTGTGACTTCCTTTCAATTACATCATGGATCAGACGTTACATCACTCTTGTCAGTATTACACCTGATCGGAGAATTTTGACAGGGATTTTCCAAACTGTGCATGGGCAACTGGCTGGATGAGAGCCCACAGAATTTTAAAGTATGTACAGGGGTAGACATTTTTTTTCAATTCAGAGAAATGCATTCTTTTCAGATAAATCTCACAGTTGGGTTTCCACTTAAGTTAGTTGCACCTCAAAAGTGAAAGACTTAAACATTTGCTCAAATTGTCCTGAAGAAATCTTTTGAACATAACCTCTTTAAATATCAAGAATAAAATTCAAGTGAAGAAATCTTTCAACCATAATCTCTTTAAAAATCAAGAATAAAAATCAAGGGTCAATGAGCAAATTTTGGTACTAGAGAAACAAATAACTATGATATACTGATACTTCAAGTTCAAAATGGCCACCATCCCTGTCTTAACTCTATGGAGAAAAATGTTTGATTTTCAAAAAAAACTAAGGCAGTGGAAAGTCTTCTTACACTAAGAGCTTCAAAATTAGCATCAAAACATGGCAGATCCAGAAAAGAATTGAAAAAGTTTGAGAGCCAAAATATCTGTGCACGGTAACTGTGGCAAAGTTGGAACAAGTAACAGTATACTAGTCAAAACTCTATATTTCTGAAGTTGTTGTAAAGAATGTGAAATTGCTGTGTTGCAAGCTGGAAAACAAGAACAGAATCATCAAATATAATTATAAATCAAATATATATTGTTTCAATAGTCTTTGTCAAAAATACTACTAGTAAACTCCAGTTAGTTTATTAAACTACTACATAATGGAATAGTATAGAAACGTTTTTGCATTCGAGATTGACAGTGGACTAGACTGCAAGTTGTGGCTCTGTATGTGTTTAAATATGATGGAACTCAACTCAAGTTTAAAATGAAAAGTTTTTTGAGGCAATCAACAGTATACAGGGTCAACTTGTGGCTACACTTTCAGCTTGTGACCCAATTTGGCATTAGAAAGAATTGTTTCATGCAAAACTCTGACCACAACATCTTCAGGTGAATAGCTGTCCCAGTGTTTGTTTTTAAGCAAAAAAGTGCGTATTTTATGCATTGAATTTGACGTCTATGCATTTTTTCATTGTTATGCGTTTTCTATATGCAAACGATAAAAGGATAACAGTAAAATGTTAACGAAAGCACTCCACGCGACTGAGCTCAGGCGACAACCAGACGAGATGAATGCATGCTTAATATTAAATTTGTTGCAACATTTCTGTCAATTACTCATTTTGTGTGGAAAGTTTCTGATTCTCTGGGCATGGCCAGAAAAATTGGCATCGTAGTTCAAAGGTAGGTTATCATGTCAGCTGTGCCTATGAAATAAATCTCTAATTTTCAGGCGAGTGATAGTTTCTGAAACTTAGGACACAAAGTGAGTGATTGACAGAAATGCTGCAACAAATTAAATGCCAACCATGCACAATCATCGCGTCTCAATGTCCCAAAATTTGATCAAAGCACACATGCAGCATGGCGTTGACGCAAACAACTATTTTCTTTCAACTTTGCTCCACGAGTCTGTCAAAAAAAATGATTCAGAGGGTCAATCAAAAGACACTACCGGGCAACCCAACATGGAGAAAATGGAGAAGCGCAGTGAAATTGAACCCATGTCGGAATCCACGATATTTTGTCCTGTTGTTGCCGATACAACAACAAGGGGAAACAGCAACAATATAACAACGAGTGAAGCTACGAGCTGTGATGATGATGCACCAGTTACCAAAAAATCCCATCCAAAACCACACCAGGCTACCAAGAGCAGTAGGAGACTGAATATCCATGGTTAGGTTTTGATGTATAATATAAATGTATAAATTTTGAACACTGCTGGTGCCTGGATTAGCTGCAAATTCTCTAACCTTCGGGTTGCACAATGTGTTTTGATGGCCCGCATGTATACCCTTTGCTGTTACATTTCAGCATGTTTGAGACACAGCCAAGTTGTTCAAGTTGTTAGTTGGACTGTTTCATTAAAATAATGTTACATGTATATCGTACAATCTGAATTGGTAGTGTAGATTCATTGAACAGTGATCATATTCAGGTTTTTCATCAATCGAATGTGGAAATGAAATTATGCATGCAAAGACAGCCATTTTACAATTTTAGCAGACTAACGTGTATGCCGTACGTGACTGTGTCCTGATGTGATCTCTAAAAACTTATCACAATAATGTGTAAGACCACATTTGATGGTAGTCAAAAGTCAAGTTTTCATTCCGAGCAAAAGCCTTGCCACACACTATGCAGACAAATATGACTTCTCATCTGTATGTGTCCTCATATGAACTTTCAAAGATTGCCTAGATATGAAATCCTTGCCACACATTTTGCAGAAAAATGGTTTTTCATTTGTATGTATTCTTGTATGAACTTCCAGAGATCTGTTTCGTGTTAAACCCTTGCCACACACTTTGCAGACGAAAGGCTTCTCACGTGTATGTGTCAACATATGACCTTTTAAGTGTCCATTTTGTGTGAAACCCTTGCCACACACTTTGCAGACAAAAGGCTTCTCATCTGTATGTGTCCACATATGACCGTTTAAGTGTCCATTATATGTGAAACCCTTGCCACACACTTTGCAGACAAAAGGCTTCTCATCTGTATGAGTCCACATATGAACTTTCAGACTTCCATTATATTTGAAACCCTTGCCACACACTTTGCAGACATAAGGCCTCTCATCTCTATGTGTCCGTATATGAACAGTCAAATTTCCTTTTTGTGTGAAGCCTTTGCCACACACTTTGCATACAAAAGACTTCTCATCTGTATGTGTCCACATATGAACTTTAAAGTGTCCATTTTGTGTGAAACCCTTGCCACACACTTTGCAGACAAAAGGCTTCTCATTTGTATGTGTCCTCATATGAACTTTCAGATTTCCATTTTGTGTGAAACCCTTGCCACACACTTTGCAGACAAAGGGCTTCTCACCTGTATGTGTCAACATATGACCTTTTAAGTGTACATTTTGTGTGAAACCCTCACCACACACTTTGCAGACAAAAGGCTTCTCATCTGTATGTGTCCGCATATGTACATTCAAATTTCCCTTTTGTGTGAAGCCTTTGCCACACACTTTGCATACAAAAGGCTTCTCATTACTATGTGTCCTCATATGAACTTTCATAGTTCCATTACATGTGAAACCCTTGCCACACATTTTGCAGACAAAAGGCTTCTCATCTGTATGTGTCCGCATATGTACATTCAAATTTCCCTTTCGTGTGAAGCCTTTGCCACACACTTTGCATACAAAAGGCTTCTCATTACTATGTGTCCTCATATGAACTTTCATAGTTCCATTACATGTGAAACCCTTGCCACACACTTTGCAGGCAAAAGGTTTCTCATCTGTATGTGTCCACATATGACCTTTCAGATGTTCATTTTGTGTGAAACCCTTGCCACACACTTTGCATACAAAAGGCTTCTCATTACTATGTGTTCTCATATGAACTTTCATAGTTCCATTACATGTGAAACCCTTGCCACACACTTTGCAGACAAAAGGCTTCTCATCTGTATGTGTCCACATATGAACATTCAAATTTCCCTTTTGTGTGAAACCCTTGCCACACACTTTGCATGCAAAAGGCTTCTCATTACTATGTGTCCTCATATGACATTTCAGGAGTTCATTCGTTTGAAATCCTGGCCACACACTTTGCAGACAAAAGGCTTCTCGTCTGTATGTGTCCGCATATGAGCATTCACATTTCCCTTTTGTGTGAAACCCTTGCCACACACTTTGCAGACAAAAGGCTTCTCATCCATATGTGTCCAAAACATGAACTTTGAGATTTCGATGGCATGTGAAATCCTTCCCACACAATTTGCAGGAATAAGTTTTTTCATTTTTATGTGTGTTGCCATGGCATTCATCCTCTGTTAAACTCTTACTGCATTCTTTCCAAACAAATGTTGCTTCCTCTTTGTGAATCCCTAGATGCCTTTGTAGATGATTAGTCCTTGTGAAACTCTTACCACACACTTTACAAGTGAATGGCCTCATCTTTATATATTGTTGCCACACGTATGGTCTCTCTCAATTTCTGGTCCAACAATGCAAAAACTTCTTTGTGTCAGATCTGAAAGCAAACAGACAAAGTTTCAGAGAAGATTGTTTGACTGAAAACGGGGAAAAAAGCCCCTAAAACACAAGTAAGTAACTTATAACACAATTAGAACAAATCTGACTTTAATTAAAAGGGGAACTTCACCAAGGCTTATTTTTTCATATGTGCTAGCTTTGGGGTCACTTAGTCCAGAAAAGCCATTTTTGCCATTTGAGACTCTCATAATTTATTACAAAACTGGACAAAAGTAGTAGCAGAAGTTGCAGTCTAGTGCTTCATCAACTTAATGTATTTTGAATCATGGGAAAAAAGCACCAAGCTTGGCACTTTCATCATGTGATATGGCAAGGATTATCTTCTAATGGGCATTGGCATTGTCCACTAAATGACGTTCACATCAGGTTGTGCATATACTTGCATAACATAAACATTACTTATGGAATTACGGACAGCCTTGCCTTAACATGAATGACACTGCAATGACATGAATGACAATGCAATACCAACGGGAAGATGGTCCCTGCTATATTACATGATGTGATTAGTTTCCGCATTTTTTAACTGAAAGGGGGATTGAACCATGTGATGTTACATTTCCTGTCATTGGTTTTCCTTGTTGATTGGTTGGTCTTGATATAGACTTTGGTCAGTATAACCACTGGTTTCAACGCTATGTTGTAGTGACTTTTGTATGTATCAAAGATGCCCTTATCACTGGATATTGTTGAGATGCATTTGCTTATTGTGTCAGCTATGTGTTTAATTATATACAGATGGTGGTTGATCAGACTGCCTATTGACATACATCGTAACATCACATGGTTCAAACCCCCTTTCGGTAAAATCATGGAAACTAATGGCAAAAATTTCTTCAACTTTTTGATAAAAACTTTCCAAAGGGGTCCAAACTCAACAAGATCTTCATTAGAAACACAATTAAAGCCCCCATAGGTGCAAATTTAATTTTCTGCATTGTTTTAATGATTTATTTCAAACCAAAGTTGGTTTGTGTAAACGTGCTAACTGAAGGATGGGTATAGAAGTATCTCTGTTCGCTGATTTGGACCATGCCTACATGTTTATATGTGTTAAATAATACAGTGTATCTAAAAATGTTTTCCAGAGTAACCAGCCCTATGCATAGAACAACCCTGCTGTGTAAAACCATTTGGTCAGAACCATTGATCATAAATTTCATAATACATACAAGTTTTGTTGAAAAGTGGATCGATGTATCAATAACTTTATTTAGGTCACATGGATTAGTGTACGAGTATATTTGTCGATGCATGCAAATTGGGGGCCTCTCTCAGAGAAATCCTAATGGTATGATAAGCTTTGATCGTCTCCACAGACAAAATCACAGTCCTTAGCAATTTGTGCAGTTGTTTAAGTCTGAAATACATATCAATAAACCATCACATATGATAAGTTACATAAATAATTGAATCAAACCAAAAGGCTACGCTGGTGTTGCCATTGTTTGGCCTGTTGCGTACATGCAGTGGGGCTTGGTTCGTTGCAGGAGGCACAATCTCTCTTGTATTATCCATTTCTTGACTGTAACCGCCTTTCAGTAAAATCATGGAAACTAATATGGGCAAGAAATTTCTCCAATTTGTTGATAAACAATTTCCAAAGGGGTCTAAACTCTTCGCTAGTATTATAAAATACCATGATATAAATCACAGGAAGCCAGTGTAAAGACCAACAGGGAGTCAACAAGGAGAATAAGGTTTACATCATCCTCACTGATAACAGTTTCAAGACACACATTGTTAATCACATGCAATAGCATGGGAATTGTCAAAGTTTATTTGGTCACTTAAAGACACTGACCAGGTCTTTGATGTCTCATGGTCAATTATTGACAAAGCATCGAGTTACTCTAAAACAAGCAAGTGATGTACCGGTATTATTTGTATATCAGAAAAGCTATACATTATCAACGCTGACAAATCTACAGTTAAACCATGGAGGTAGCAGAGAGCTCCATGGTTAAACAAACGCTCATGGCTTGGTTCGTTGCAGGGGGCACAATCTCTCTTGTATTATCCATTTCTTGACTTGATAGTATTTTCAGCAGAAAGTTCAAGGGTTTTACATATGTGTTGGTGATTGCCCCCCCACCCCCCCCCCCGATTTTCCAGAACAGCCCCCCCGTGGCCCCTGCTTTGACTAACCATAGTTGGTTGAACACTGTAACCGCCTTTCAGTAAAATCATGGAAACTAATGTGGGCAAGAAATTTCTCAATTTGTTGATAAACAATTTCCAAAGGGGTCTAAACTCTTCGTTAGTATTATAAAATACCATGATAAATTTAAATCACAGGAAGCCAGTGTAAAGATCAACAGGGAGTCAACAAGGAGAATACGGTTTACATCGTCCTGTGAACAAAGTGCGTCTTGAAGGTGTTTTCAGTGACACTGAAAACATCTTCAAGACGCACTTTGTTAATCACATACAATAGCACGGAATTGTCAAAGTTTATTAGACACGGACCAGGTCTTTGATGTCTCATGGTCAATTATTGACAAAGCATCGAGTTACTCTAAAACAAGCAAGTGATGTACCGGTATTATTTGTATATCAGAAAAGCTATACATTATCAATGCTGACAAATCTACAATGTTAAACCATGGAGGTAGCAGAGAGCTCCATGGTTAAACAAACGCTCTGAGCTGGTTAACTCTTTAAGGCCTGAGTTTATGCTAATATACAACAATATCATGAAGCTGAAAAGCTCTCTTTTAGCTCTATGTCATTCTACTTGATCACATGTCTTGTCGGGTGACTGTGCTCATTAATATGCAATCAAAATTCTGACTGAAATGGCCCAGACCACGCCACACACAGCTTTAGCCTATAACTGACCCTAGTTTTCGTCAGCCGCGCAGCTAGCCGTAGAAATGGGGCAGGGGACCAGACATCGCGCCCCGCTCACCGCCCTGGCCCCAGGCCCTCAACCGGTTCGAGTGGCTTCCCTCTACAGGCTTTGGATCGTCTCTTCGCGAAGCCGCTATGATACAACAAGCAATGGTCTCAGTACAAGTTACTTGTTGTACCATGGAGCTACCATGTTGTACCGTAGGGGCTTCGTGAACCAACGACCAAACGCCTGTGCTTCTCTCACCTTACATGACTACATTTCTACTTCGTTAATGGTTGTACCATAGGGGAAACACAGGCCATAGTTGATAGCGCTTTATTAAAGTGTATGTAGTGGAAAGGGGTAAAAAGCGCTATCAACTACGGCGGTGCCAGTGGCCGGGCTGCAGGAAAATGGCTGTTTTTGTACGGACAAACCACAGTCGTTTGGAGAGCTATTCAGCGCTGGGACTATTCGCCCCATATAGACGAGTGTACAGAAAGCGAGAAATACCCCTCTGTACACTCGTCTATGGGGCGAATAGTCCCAGCGCTGAATAGCTCTCCAAACGACTGTGGACAAACATGCGCCTTCCTTTCAAGTTCTTACCTCCTCAATTACATCGACTGGCCGCCGTTGAACGCTCGTGTCATTTGCTTCTCAGAACATTAAAGCACATGTGGGACCGCGAGTGGTACGGAAGCACAGCGATAACGTCTACAGTCGGGAATTTGAATGTTGCAGACCGCCAAGACGGCTAGGACATACTGGCCTACCCCATTTCTACCGCTGGCTGCGCTGCTCATGAAATTGGTTCGGGTTTGGTCATTTTGAGTACGGCTGTCATTACTTTTACTTTACCTTACTTTATTGCCTGACAACACACCCAGGGAGTGCAGTAAGGCAAAAATTACAATAATCAAAGATGCAAACTTCAACTAACACTTGATGAAACTGCTGCTGAGGAGTAACTCAAGTACAAGAAATCAATTTCACAAGAGGTATATTATCTTTGAAGGCCCTCTATACGAAGACTGAAATTGCATGCTCTACAATTTCAAACAAGCGTAAGTTTAAGAAATCTCAGTTCGAAGTTAGCTTCATGTTGGAAATACCTTTAATGTAATCAAGATGCTCGTTCTACACTCACTTACGATGGATATCGGAGTGACTCTTGGCTTAGTGAAAGAGTACTGTAACCTTGCTTTTGTCATTACTCCAAATTGTAATTCAAAGGAAATTGAATGAAAAATTAGGCCTACTTGTTGTTGTACTCTGGTAATATAGCAATGGCAACTTGACCGCCTTAATTATTAACAGGAAGCTCCCCTAAAAGTCAGACTATCAAAATTCTAGCATGCAATTGAAAAAAAAAGTCACTCCGCTGAACGGACGAGTCGGGCGTGCCGTGAGTAGGTCCAAGAATCCCTATAATGTTTCATGTTTCGTGAGTTTATTGTCGTTTTATCTTGGATGTGAATATTAAGCGAATAAAGTTCAGTCAAATTAACTGAAAAATGTTCTTTCTATTCTGTTAGAGAACGCATAAGTTTATGTTTCAAAAGCCTGTTCCCTGAACGATCATTTGACCCCTCTTTGTAAATGTCAAGAGAGTGCCAATCACATCATGGTATTCAAATTATCCTGCGGTCCAAGCGATGTTTACCTCAGTTGGTCGAAGCTAACATAGTGGACGGAAATATTATCCTAAAAGGTTCTAAACAAATTTCCCTTCTTTCCGAAGGCACACGGTTTTTTATTAGCTGTAACAAATGATGAAAATGACGTACGTCATTCCAGAGAAGTATACGTAAGCTATTAGCCGGCATCGACTAATCAAATTCAGGCAGTGATCGTGCCATTAATTGAATCTTCGGTGGTGCCCGACACTTTGGGAATTTGTCTATTCTGAATTTGTTTTTATGCTGCATTTCGCCTGAATGTTGATGGCCTCAGAAACTACACAAAAAGGAAAAGTGTTTTAGTTGGCTACATCATAAGAAAGCATATGTGATATTGTTCACAGAGATGAAATTCACCTTCCATTTGTTACACGATTATAATGTCCTTTTTACTATTTGTCGAACCAACAAAATACACAATGTGAATAAAAGTAAATTGGTAAATGTTTTACCTGCAAATCCTCCTAAGAATACACAAATTAAACAGAAATATAAAAGTTCATCTTCTGTTATATTTACATCTCAATAGAAACAATCTCCTTCATTTGAAGTACCCTTTCTACGGTCAGATTTTATCCCTAGGTGATATGAAGATGATCTTGACCAATGTGTATCTAAAAAGTATGGTGAATGTTCAAAGCCATGTTCTTTATTGTTCAGCATACATTAGATAGTACACAGATCAAAAGTTAAATACATGCAGCTCTAGATTAAATGTTTTCTCATGTGTTACTAAAGGTTCACATGTGTAAACATACCAAATATGAGTAAAAAAAAATCACATGGGCACACATTCCTCCAATCAACATCGGCATGATATTTATTCGACAAATTGAACATTCACAGGTCAAAAGGATATAAATCAAAGGACACAAGTTATACCTAGTTTTAACAATGAATCTATCTGTATAAAGGTTCCATGCCATAGAATACACCATCATTCACCTGTGTTATGGGCAGGTTCAAGTTGTCTCTATATTAGACTTGATTTGCCATTCTATCAATGAAATCAACATGAATGTTCCAGTGTGCGCTGAAGGTTGTGAAAAGATTGCAAGTACTGTGTCAGAGGCGTGCTATCTTTTCTAATGTAATTGTGAAACTTCTCTGTGTCTGTTATGAACAATAACACTTGGTTATGGTAGTTTAATGGGCTGGGATCAAGGTTTAATGAGTGGGACTACCTAACAGTTTATCATAATTGGCTTTGACCTTTAAGTCTTTTGTAATTTCTGTTCAGACGATTTTATCACAACTCTTTAAAATGAAAAGAGCTTGGAAAGTTAGCATGGCTTTTCATTATTCTTACAATTCAACAACCACAAACAACATGGTCAAGAGAACAACAAACTATAGTTTTCATCTCTCACGTGCTCCCTTTCTCAATGACAACAATCACAAATATTAAACAATAGCTGACATTTTAAATAATTACACTTATCCAATGGGAATCTTTAAAAAAATAGTTACCGGCACATATTATCTGCTGCAGGGGTGTTAAAGGTACAATGCACCACATAACAGATTTTGACCCCACAATTCTTTTCTGTTCTACTTTTTGTACAGGTTCATTTTAAAGCTCTTGGAATACAAAGAAATTCAATTGCACCCATGGAGTAAACATAGGGTAAACATAGAGTAAACATAGGGACTGGAGCCATTTTTCAATTTCCTTTATCAGTATTAAAATGTTTCACAATTTGTTTCTCAGGAACAAAATATTGCATGTTGACCTTGCATTACTATTCTTGATTTGTGAAGAGAGTGGTTGAAGGTTTTACAGTGCAAAAGTCTAAGCAAAAGTTTAAGTTTCCCACTTTTGTTGCGCGTACTACCTAAATGGCTGTAAGCGACGAAATATTGTAATGGCCACTTCTAGCAATACCAACACAAGTAAGACAGCATAATTTCAGCCTTACCGTACATTCACATAGTCTCTCTCTCATTAATCTTTTGAGCGCTGAAGTCTGTTTTTGTCCCCTACATAAAATAAACCTTTGTCAATTTTTCGGAGATTTTTGCTGAAAGTTTGAGAAAAGACTGTAGCCAACGAAAAGTGACGTCCATTTTGGTCCAAAATTATCATAAAATTACAGAAAATTCATAAAAGATGGTAAAATTTTGCACTAAAAAATTGGCGGGAGAAAATTACAGCGCTCAAAGGCTTAAAAAGTATTCTGTGTGTATATTAAGGGAGAATGCGCCTTGGGATAGATATTTGGAATCTCAAACTTTTACAATGCTTTTCTGAACTACTACTTGTAGTGGGTCATTTAAAGCTCTTGGTGTAAGAAAAATTTCACAGTCTTAGTTTTTCAAAAGTCCAAAATTTTGTTTTTCTCCAGTCAACACTGGGATTGTGGCCATTTTGAATTTGAAATATTGGTAATCTTAGATAATTTGTTCCTCTAGTACCAATATTTGCACCATGATCCTCAATTTTTATTTATGATTTTGAAAGAGGATGGCTGAAATATTCCTTGAGGAAAGTTTGAGCATACTTTGAGTATGTTCACTTTCGAGGCGCATACTTCCTAATATTACTAAATTTATTGTACATGTAGGTCACTAGACTGAAAGCTCAGTCGCTCGAGGGCGGTCTCTACTCTCCCCCCCCCCCCTCAGTGTGTGTGCAGGGGCGGGAGCGTCGCGAGTGCCCTCGAGCGACGGATCTTTCAGTCTGGTCTGTCACATGAAAAATAGAACTTTATTTTGTTGCGAGCTTAGGGCTGCATATTTGCATATTTTGTGTAATCTTCAGTGTAATTGGACAAAAAGGGAGATTTCTTCTTCAAATCAAATGTTTCCCCCTCACATCGCACTGCATTACAATTAAATGTACTAACACCTAATATAGACGTTATCCCGTCAGAAAATTCCAAGTAAGAAAGTTACGAAATTCATCTTTTTCATTGGCAAGTGTTCAGACTGTCTCCCAGGTTGTTGATAGGGTCAAATTGAATGAGCAATACCACATGTCATTATCTCCTCAACCTTTTGAGGGCTGTCATTTTTCAAACCAAAATTTCAGTACAGCATTTTATCAATTTTTATAAATTTTTCTGTACTTCTTTTCCATAATTTTGGACCTAATGTATACCACATTTTATTGTCTACAGCTTGTTATCAAACTTTCAGCAAAAATCAGAAAAAAATTAACTGGGAACCTTATAAAATGCAACAAAAGTTAACTTTCAAGCTCAACAGGTTATTTCTGATAAACTACAGGTCGCCATATAATCTATCATCTCAACAAGAGTAAATGCAGCGTTCAGATTTACTGAGGTGCCACTGCACTGTGAATATGCAATAACTTCATGCTAATCCTAAAAACTCTAATTGAGCTGATGGTCTACGCATTGTCCTAACTGAGTCAAGCAATGGTAATTATTTAAAACCCCAATAGCTGCAAATTTTATGCATTATTTTATGATTTTCTTTTCAAACCAAAATTGGCTGGTGTAAATGTGCTAACAGACTTGTATAGAAGTATCACTGCTCGCTGATTTGGACCATGTCTACGCGTTTTAAGAGGTTAAATAATAAACGGGTGCCGCACTCATAAGATGGCGCCCAACAGAATTCAAAAAAGCAGTATTTCCTGCATATATACATCGTAATCATAAAAGAAACAAGTATGATGCAGTGTTCGAAATTCGTTGAAAATATCAACCGTCACCAGGACTGGTAACTTCAAAAAATTGCCTGTCCTGCCAAAAACTTACCAGTCCTGATACTGCGATTACTTTTATGTGCCTAAGTATTTTGTTATGCGCTGTTGAGTAGGATGAATTTACGGGAAAGAAAACTGTCTTGCCATAAAATTCGAATGGGAGCCCGGAGAAAAAATAGCAGACATAGTTTTAAAGAAGACTCCCCACGCTAAAGTCAACCTGTCCGCCGGACTGGTAACTTTTTTATTTTACCAGTCCGGCAGAAAAAACATCCAGTCTCGGACTGCCGGACAGGTGTTATTTCGAACACTGTATGATGCCATTTACTTGAATGCACAATACACAACGGCCACCATTTTGTTTTTGTAATTTCTATTTTCCCTGTCACATGATAAGTTTTGTAAAATGGGGAAGTCTTTAATAATGATAGGTTTGAATTCATATGCCACTTTTGACACATATGACAGTGTTATACACTTTTCCAGTCTTGGTTTTGGTCTTATTCAAAGAAAACTCTTGGAAGACAGAGGGTATTATGAGATCGGTTTATTACACATTCACAGATATTGTAGCTTACATTTAATTCTGAGATTGGAACAAAAACTAAAACAAAACCTGCACGCTACTGTTACCAGTATGTGTATGATCTATGCAACAATACGGCCAACTTACAACAATTTAGTCTCAGTTACCCAGACTTTGAGGCTGTGCGGCCCAAATCTCGGAGCCTGATGGTGCGACGTGAACAAGAGCGGTGCATCCATGCTGTAATTATTACGTTTTGAGACAAAGTCACAGAAAATAGAGCTTGACAGTTACGTAGAAGTGGCTTTCAAAGTTCCCTCTCGGTAATGAACGTGAACTATATATGACTTTTATGTCTTTGATCAGTTTATGGATAAGTCTGACTGAAACATCCATCCCTTGAGGGCGCTCTCTAGGCTCCCCTCCAAAAAGCGTAGGGAGTACCCTCAGGCAACGGATCTTTAGGTCTATGGATAAGTACGCTACAAGTGATCCAGTTGTCATTCACACACATTACTGAGATTGGACTTATTGTTGCAGCTATGTTCTCTGTGACTTCCTTTCAATTACATCATGGATCAGACGTTCCAAGCGTACATCGCTCTTGTCAGTATTACACCTGATCGGAGAATTTTGACTGGGAATTCCCAAAACTGTGCATGGGCAACTGGCTGGATGAGAGCCCACAGAATTTTAAAGTATGTACAGGGGTAGACATTTTTTTTTAATTCAGAGAAATGCATTCTTTTCAGATAAATCTCACAGTTGGGTTTCCACTTAAGGTAGTTGCACCTCAAAAGTGAAAGACTTAAACATTTGCTCAAATTGTCCTGAAGAAATCTTTTGAACATAACCTCTTTAAATATCAAGAATAAAATTCAAGTGAAGAAATCTTTCAACCATAATCTCTTTAAAAATCAAGAATAAAAATCAAGGGTCAATGAGCAAATTTTGGTACTAGAGAAACAAATACTATGATTACTGATACTTCAAGTTCAAAATGGCCACCATCCCTGTCTTAACTCTATGGAGAAAAATGTTTGATTTTCAAAAAAACTAAGGCAGCGGAAAGTCTTCTTACACTAAGAGCTTCAAAATTAGCATCAAAACATGGTAGATCAGAAAAGAATTGAAAAAGTTTGAGAGCCAAAATATATGTGCACGGTAACTGTGGCAAAGTTGGAACAAGTAACAGTATACTAGTCAAAACTCTATATTTCTGAAGTTGTTGTAAAGAATGTGAAATTGCTGTGTTGCAAGCTGGAAAACAAGAACAGAATAATCAAATATAATTATAAATCAAATATATATTGTTTCAATAGTCTTTGTCAAAAATACTACTAGTAAACTCCAGTTAGTTTATTAAACTTCTACATAATGGAATAGTATAGAAACTTTTTTGCATTCGAGATTGACAGTGGACTAGACTGCAAGTTGTGGCTCTGTATGTGTTTAAAAACGATGGAACTCAACTCAAGTTTAAAATGAAAAGTTTTTTGAGGCAATCAACAGTATACAGGGTCACCTTGTGGCTACACTTTCAGCTTGTGACCCAATTTGGCATTAGAAAGAATTGTTCTATGCAAAACTCTGACCACACACTCTTCAGGTGAATAGCTGTCCCAGTGTTTGTTTTTAAGCAAAAAAGTGCGTATTTTATGCATTGAATTTGACGTCTATGCATGCGTTTTCTATATGCAAACGATAAAAGGATAACAGTAAAATGTTAACGAAAGCACTCCACGCGACTGAGCTCAGGCGACAACCAGACGAGATGAATGCATGCTTAATATTAAATTTGTTGCAACATTTCTGTCAATTACTCATTTTGTGTGGAAAGTTTCTGATTCTCTGGGCATGGCCAGAAAAATTGGCATTTTAGTTCAAAGGTAGGTTATCATGTCAGCTTTGCCTATGAAATAAGTCTCTAATTTTCAGGCGAGTGATAGTTTCTGAAACTTATGACACAAAGTGAGTGATTGACAGAAATGCTTCAACAAAAACCTTCACAAGTCTGTGAAAAAAATAGCGTCAATGACACTGTAGCTCCCATCCTGGACTACTTAGTGTTTGTTCTCTAGTCAGATATTTGAACATGTGTGAAAGGGATAAAGTGCATGAAGTTAAAATACTTAAATGTAATGTACTGGAGACAGTGAAATATGTTTAATATATTTATTCAGAATATAAAATGGAAAAAATACAGAATTAGAAATATCGAATACTGTGATACAACCATTAACTCAACAAGTCATTGACAATGACATAGTCCCCACTTGTAATAGGAGTATTAGTCTTGGTGGGGCAGGAAAATGTGGTCATTAAGAAGTATCAGTGGAGTGTACATGTTAAGATCTATGGGCACATAGGTCTATGTCGTTGTTCCCAATTTGAAACACATGAGTCATGTCTAAGTTATGGTTCTAAATCGGGAAAAAAGATCAGACCTCTAGCAGTATTGGCCAGCCAAGAAATACATATGCGCATTATAAATGAGGTACAAGATGTGACATCTTAAGGTCTAATATCCTATCAAAATTGGAGGGTATAGAGCTTGTGGTTACTGAGATATGCATACATATGTATAATCAAGGTCAAAGGTCATCGAGGTCACATGACATTTTGAAAAAAAAAATTATATTGCTAATTAATCCCTATATGCCAAAAAATCAGATCTCTAGCTATATTCGCTTGCCCAGAATTAGATGTGTACATAATTAATGAGGTAAAGCGTGTGTTGTCATAAGGTCTCCCATCCTACTAAATACAAAGGACATAACACTTGTGGTTACTTATTTATTGACATAAACATATATTTTAGGTAAAAGGTCATCGAGGTCACATGACATTTGGTCAAAAAATTTCTCTCCTATAGTTATCCCTATATACCAAAAATCAGACATCCAGCTCTATTGGCTTGCTCAGAATGAGATATGTGCATAATTATTGAGGTACAGTATGTGGTGTCATAAGGTGTCCATCATACCAAATATGAAGGGTATAGCACTTGTGGTTACTGAGTTATAGACAAATATGTATATTTGAGGTCAAAGGTCACCGAGGTCACGTGACATTTTGTCAAAAAAATTGTATTGCTAAGTTATCCCTATATACCCCCTTATGAAAATGAAACTGTGCGGCAGCTCTGCTGTAGACTAGCGGCAGCTCTGCCGTAGAGTTGCTGCACTAGTGCTGCACAGGAAAGCTGTGCAGAGAGGCTGTGCAGAAAATGCAGCTAGCTGCACAGTTCTGCACAGTTTCTGACAGTGTTATCTGAGCAGAAACTGTGCAGCAGGAGACAAAACTGTGCAGCTTCTGTGCAATAATCTCCATACTGTACACCTTGTGTGCGGCAAATGTAAAATGTGTACAGCTTGTGTACAACAGACCTTGAAGTGTGCAGCTTGTGTGCGGCAGGCCATCAAAGTGTGCAGCTTGTGTGCCAGAAATGACATTACATGTACAGATTGTTATTGGTCATTGCTGCAAATATGGAGCAACACATGATGGGCACATTGCCGACTATTTCATTACCGGGAGTACAGTGTACCATTGCACTTCGTGACCAGTCATATTTAAGAAAACAAAACTGACCTTTCATTTATATTTTACATTCATTTATTTTATAACAGACAATCCAACTTTTAAATTATAAAAACTGTTAGATAATGGACAGCTTTTAACCCTTTGTCCCAAATCCATTGTTTTCTATGGTAAAGTTGGACCTGTATACAGGGAACTGGGGGTGAAAGGGTTAAAGCACAGTTCAGCTGGTGAAACAGGGAACTGGGGGTGAAAGGGTTTAAAGCACAGTTCAGCTGGTGAAAGCGACACAGGCCTAAACTCAACAACATTGCAGGATGATGGATATAAAGAGTACATCTGTATTATACAGCAGTGACATGTAACATCATTACATGAGTACCCCGGGCCCCTTCGACGATCTGGTTTGGTAAATCAAGGTTCAATCGACAACTGAATTTTTAGGGAAACAACTTTTTAAAGCAGGGACTTGTCTGACTTGCAAGTTAAACTCTGTATTTTCTGCGAGTGATACCAAAATGCACTGAAACAGTTTCGAACGAAATCTATGATGGTCTGTAACTTGTGTAAGGACGCGTCGTAGACTTTTGTTACTGCAAATCTGTACCTTAAAAATATCGACAGATGAGAACTTTTCATTGTAGAAACAACAAATAAACTTCAATGTCGCAGGACCCGCTACCAGTACCTTGGCTCCAAGCAGGGCCGTGGACGTGCTCAGACTTCACGCTATAGCAGTGTATACAGTATACGGTACGTACGTACAGTGCCCAGCACTGGAAGCTAAGTCTGTGTCCTGTCATCGCTAACAAAATCTCGCTTTCTGTTATGACTGGATTGATATTCAATGCTTTTGTCCATGTTTTCAGTGTTAGATAATTGCCGAGCACAATTTTGGGGTGTTTCACACCCCATCCCGACCGCTGTTCGAAAATTCAATACGCTGCTTCGCCAACGTCCAGTGCTGAGACTGAGAGCAGCCGACATGTTTACACTTTGAGGTCACGGTTCATCAAGTTCAGTTCGCGCATTGATATGAATCTTCGTGTTGAAAGAAATTTTACTCTATTTTGAGTCTTTCTATGATGAAAATAACCAGTTTCATTATACTTGTAAATTGGATGCTCTATCAAGTATAAAACATAACGGATTGGTGAATAATGTAGAGTCAATTCCAACGTTTAAAAACGGGACTACATTATAAATCGCGTAATGATTTAAAGATCGCACTTCCGTTAACGTCATGAGGCTTGATCGGCGCGAAGTTAGATTTTGGTACCATCGGCTGTGTACTTGTTGTTAGGGAGTTATCTAGTGGACAATTTCGTGATCTTTCTATGGAATCGCCAGGCAAATGATATCACAGTGTTGGAAAAACGTGTATACAGCAACCAGAGATAGACTGGTTTCAAAATTTGTGAACGCGAACAGCAGTAAAAATGCTCACTATGTTTTCTAAGTATGTACACACGGTTCGGAGAGACCTGCAACCGGAACCGGGATCGAATCATCCAGCCTCTGCGAGCAATTCTCAAATGTACCGGTAAGTCAATGTACCGTCCGTCTGTTCATCGCTATAATGTTCTGTAATCGTTGCATTGCTATGTTTAGCTACAGATAAATTTTCGTACTATTGATTCATACTGAATTCACTTTCGTTTCACAACAGTTTAAGTGCTGAGATTTTTGCAGATTGTCGCCCGTCGCCGCCGTTGGTATGTAAACAACATAGGGCGAGCTGTCCGCTGTTTGACATTTGATCATTATTAAATAATCATAAATGTATATGCATTTTTTTTGCTTCAAGTTTTCAACTTTTTTGTCTCTTTTCAAATAATTATTGATGTCTTTCATCAATTGCGATGTTTAAATGTGTGGTCAGACGGTAAAGACTTATACTCTTCCCTGAACGATTTGTATTTTTCAGAATGCATAGTGAGGAAGGGACAAGAAATTCAGAGAACAGAAAGCAAAATCGCAGCCTATGACAGTAATGTAAATGTTACATGAAACTTCTCGAATCAAAAGAAATTCTCTTGAAGATACTTGTGGCATGAAATGAACATGGCATTTAAAATAAATCGTACCACAATTTGAATTTAATCTTTTTTCTCTCTGTCTTTTTATTTGACAATAACTTTATTTGAGCTGACCATTTTTCCAACTTAGTTGGATAAAACACATCTTGTGCTGTCCACAGTCTGTCAGGTTTTTAACGGTGTCACCGGTGTCACCGTTATGGTGTCACTAACATTGGCCATGTTTACAACTTCTGTGTACATATCTGAGCTGAAAGTATTATATCGTTGGAAAAGATAAAAACGTTGAAACTTATGGTACAATACAATTTTGCTGTCACTTAATTGTGTTGCTTCTTTGGTTTTCAGTATCTATCGTCTATTTAATAATGTATTTCGTTTTCTTTCTGTTGCTGAAATTGGTAAAAGTTTATCCCAGAGCTGACTGCTGTGGAATTATGCCAACTTATGAAGGAAATTTTGCATTTTGTAGTTTGCAGCAAATCTGCAGTAACATGCAAAATAATTTGCTGCAAATTGTACCTACTCCTGGTAGCTGTCCTGCAAGATGCCACAATTTTCTGTGAAGTTCCTGCACAGTCTTTCATGTACTCTGTAGTTCAAAGGGCTATTGTGCAAACACATGCTTCCACATTTCAAACACAAAGTTACTGCAGTTACTGTTTTCAGCATTTCTTGCATAAATATATTTGCTCAGTGCAGCTAACGTGTATAATGCGAAAGAATCACCTTACAGCAAAGCCGCTGCAACTTGTTGTATTGTTGCACAGTTCCTGCACAAAGCTACCGCACAGTTACTGTTTTCATTGCTTCTTGCACCTGTGCGGCAGCAACTAATTTGCATGAGAAAAATCGCCTTACAGCAGAGCTGCCGCAACCTGCTGTATATTGCTGCACAGTTCCTGCACAAAGCTGCCGCACAGTTACTGTTTTTATCATTTCTTGCGCCTGTGCGGCAGCAGCTAATTTGCATGCGAAAAAGTCGCCTTACAGTTGAGTTACAGTAATTGTCTGTTGCACTAGTGCCGCACCTGTGCAGGAACACTGTGCAGCAGGCTAAAAATTTTCATAAGGGCCACAAATCAGACCTCTAGCTCTATTGGCTCGCTCAAAATTAGATATGTGCATAATTAATGAGGTACAATATGTGGCGTCATAAGGTGTCCCATCATACCATATATGAAGGGTGGTAGCACTTGTGGTTACTGAGTTATGGACAAATATGTATATTTGAGATCAAAGGTCATCAAGGTCACATGACATTTTGTCAAAATATCCGAGATATCTGCGTGAACGTATGGACTCACGGATGGACGAACAGACGGACATGACCCAATCTATAAGCCCACTAGACTTCATCCGTGGGGACTAAAAATTGTGTCACTGCATCCTTTTTGCAATATGAATACGATGAGAAACTAAATTTTTATTTTTCGTGGCCTCATACATGGGAGTCTATGGAGATCTGCCTTATACATGGGAGTCTATGGACGTGTAAACTAAAATATGCAAATTTCACCACGATTTGCCCAAATTTGGGAAAGGTCACTCCTATGCACTTCCATACCAAGTTTCAAATCAATCGGACTCGTGGTTTCAGAGAAGAAGATTTTTTGACCAAAAATGGGAGAAAAGTACAAAAAAATTCATGAAAAATAGCAAGTCCAAGATACTGACCCAAGATGTGCACAATCATTTCATGTCAGCCCAAAGTACGTACATGCTAATTTTTCATGTAATCTGCTCAGTGGTTATTGAGTTTTTTCAATTTTGACTGTTTTTACATTTTTTCACTTAATTTGCATATTTTTGGCAATGACAACTTCATTTGAACAAAATCTCATCTACAGCCCATCATCCATGTACACACCAAATATAAAGATGAAATGTACAGCGGTTTTGGGGTTATTGATGTTGACGGACAGACATACAGACATACAGACATACATACATTTCCCTAGCCTATAAGAATAGCTTCCATTGCCATATATACATATGACTATGGGAGCTAAAAATGATTCAGAGGGTCAATCATAAGACACTACCGGGCAACCCAACATGGAGAAAATGGAGAAGCGCAGTGAAATTGAACCCATGTCGGAATCCACGATATTTTGTCCTGTTGTTGCCGATACGACAACAGGGGAAACAGCAACGATACAACAACAGGTGAAGCTACAAGCTGTGATGATGATGCACCAGTTACCAAAAAATCCCGTCCAAAACCACACCAGGCTACCAAGAGCAGTGGGAGACTGAATATCCATGGTTAGGTTTTGATGTACCGGTATAATATAAATGTATAAATTTTGAACACTGCTGGTGCCTGGATTAGCTGCAATAACTCTACCTTTTGGTTGCAAGATGTGTTTGACAGCCACATGTATACCCTTTGCTATTACGTTTCAGCATGTTTTGAAACACAGCCCAGTTGTTCAAGTTGTTCTTTGAACTGTTTTCAATAATGTTACATGTACATCGTACAATCAAAATTTGTAGTGTAGAATCACTGAACGGCTCATCATATTTTGTAGTCAGTTTTTTTTCATCAATCGAGTGCAGGAGTGAAATTATACTTGCAAATACAGTCATTATGCAATTTTAGCAGACTAACGTGTATGCGGTATGTGACTGTGTCCTGTGTCCTCTAAAACTTATCACAATAATGTGTAAGACCACATTTGATGGTTGTCAAAAGTCAAGTTTTTCATTCCGAGCAAAAGCCTTGCCACACACTATGCAGACAAATATGACTTCTCATCTGTTTGTGTCCTGATATGAACTTTCAAAGATTGCTTAGATATGAAATCCTTGCCACACATTTTGCAGACAAATGGTTTTTCATTTGTATGTATTCTTGTATGAACTTTCAGACATCCGTTTTGTGTGAAACCCTTGCCACACACTTTGCAGACAAAAGGCTTCTCACCTGTATGTGTCCTCATATGAACTTTCATAGTTCCATTATATGTGAAACCCTTGCCACACACTTTGCAGACAAAAGGCTATTCATCTGTATGTATTCTTGTATGAACTTTAAGACATCCGTTTCGTGTGAAACCCTTGCCACACACTTTGCAGACAAAAGGCTTCTCATTACTATGTGTCCACATGTGACCTTTCAGATGTGTATTTCGTATGAAACCCTTGCCACAAACTTTGCAGACAAATGGCTTCTCACCTGTATGTGTCCTCATATGAAATTTCATAGTTCCATTATATGTGAAACCCTTGCCACACACTTTGCAGACAAAAGGCTTTTCATCTGTATGTATTCTTGTATGAACTTTCAGACATCCGTTTTGTGTGAAACCCTTGCCACACACTTTGCAGACAAAAGGCTTCTCACCTGTATGTGTCCTCATATGAACTTTCATAGTTCCATTATATGTGAAACCCTTGCCACACACTTTGCAGACAAAAGGCTTTTCATCTGTATGTATTCTTGTATGAACTTTAAGACATCCGTTTCGTGTGAAACCCTTGCCACACACTTTGCAGACAAAAGGCTTCTCATTACTATGTGTCCACATGTGACCTTTCAGATGTGTATTTCGTATGAAACCCTTGCCACAAACTTTGCAGACAAATGGCTTCTCACCTGTATGTGTCCTCATATGAAATTTCATAGTTCCATTATATGTGAAACCCTTGCCACACACTTTGCAGACAAAAGGCTTTTCATCTGTATGTATTCTTGTATGAACTTTAAGACATCCGTTTCGTGTGAAACCCTTGCCACACACTTTGCAGACAAAAGGCTTCTCATTACTATGTGTCCACATGTGACCTTTCAGATGTGTATTTCGTATGAAACCCTTGCCACAAACTTTGCAGACAAATGGCTTCTCACCTGTATGTGTCCTCATATGAACTTTCATAGTTCCATTATATGTGAAATCCTTGCCACACACTTTGCAGACAAAAGGCTTTTCATCTGTATGTGTCCACATATGAACTTTCAGAGTTCCATTTCGTGTGAAACCCTTGCCACACACTTTGCAGACAAAAGGCTTCTCATCTCTATGTGTCCTCATATGAACTTTCATAGTTCCATTATATGTGAAACCCTTGCCACACACTTTGCAGACAAAAGGCTTCTCATCTCTATGTGTCCTCATATGAACTTTCAGACTTCCATTAGATGTGAAACCGTTGCCACACACTTTGCAGACAAAAGGCTTCTCACCTGTATGTGTCCTCATATGAACTTTCAGACTATCATTATATGTGAAACCCTTTCCACACACTTTGCAGACAAAAGGCTTCTCATCTGTATGTGTCCGACTATGAACTTTCAGACTTCCATTATATTTGAAACCCTTGCCACACACTTTGCAGACAAAAGGCTTCTCATCTCTATGTGTCCTCATATGAACTTTCAGACTTCCATTATATATGAAACCCTTGCCACACACTTTGCAGACAAAAGGCTTCTCATCTCTATGTGTCCTCATATGAACTTTCAGACTTCCATTAGATGTGAAACCGTTGCCACACACTTTGCACACAAAAGGCTTCTCATCTGTATGTGTCCACATATGATCTTTTAAGTGTCCATTTTGTGTGAAACCCTTGCCACACACTTTGCAGACAAAAGGCTTCTCACCTGTATGTGTCCTCATATGAACATTCAGATGTCCACTTTGTGTGAAACCCTTGCCACACACTTTGCACACAAAAGGCTTTTCATCTGTATGTGTCCAGATATGAACTTTCAGATGTCCACTTTGTGTGAAACCCTTGCCACACACTTTGCAGACGAAAGGCTTCTCATCTGTATGTGTCAACATATGAACTTTGAGATTTCCATGACATGTGTAATCCTCACCACACAATTTGCAGGAATGTGGTTCTCCATTTTTATGTGTGTTGCCATGGCATTCATCCTCTTTTAAACTCTTACTGCATACTTTACAAACAAACGGAGTTTCCTCTTTGTGTATCCCTAGATGCCTTTGTAGATGATTAGTCCTTGTGAAACTCTTACCACACACTTTACAAGTGAATGGCCTCATCTTTATATGTTGTTGCCACACGTATGGTCTCTCTCAATTTCTGGTCCAACAATGCAAAAACTTCTTTGTGTCAGATCTGAAAGCAAACAGACAAAGTTTCAGAGAAGATCGTTTGACTGAAAACGGGAAAAAATGCCCCTAAAACACAAGTAAGCAACTTTTAACACAATTTGAACAAATCTGAATTAAAGGGGAACATCACCAAGGCTTATTTTTTCATATGTGCTAGCTTTGGGGTCACTTATTCACGAAAAAGCCATTTTTGCCATCTTTAACCCTCATGATTTTTTATAAAACTGGACAAAAGTAGTAGCAGAAGTTGCAGTCTAGTGCTTCATCAACTTAACCTTTTGAATGCTATAACTTTTTCCTGCCAAAATTTTAGTGCAACATTTTACCAAATTCTATGAATTTTTATGTCATTGTTTTGATAATTTTGGACCAACCGAACATTTTAATTCATTTGCTACAGTTTTTTCTCACAATTTTGGCAAAAATCTGGGAAAAATTGGATGGGATTTATTTTATACAGGGGACAAAAATAGACTTTGGCACTCAAAGGGTTAATGTATTTGAATCATGGGAAAAAAGCATCAAGCTTGGCGCTCTCATCATGTGACATGGCAGGGATTATCTTCTGATGGGCTTTGGCATTGTCCACTAAATGACGTTCACATCAGGTTGTGCATATACTTGCATAACATAAACATTACTTATGCAATTACGGACAGCCTGGCCTGAACATGAATGACACTGCAATGACATGAATGACAATGCAATACCAATGGGAAGATGGGCCATATTACGTGATGTGATTAGTTTTTGCATATTTTTACTGAAAGAGGGGTTGAACCATCTGATGTTACGTTTCCTGTCACTGCTTCTCCTTGTTGATTGGTTGGTCTTAATAAAGACTTTGGTCGGTATAACCACTTGTTTTCAACGCTATGTTGCAGTGACTTTTGTATGTATCAAAGATGCCCTTATCACTGGATATTGTTGAGATGCGTTTGCTTATTGCATCAGCTATATGTTTAATCATATATAGATGGAGGTTGATCAGACTGCCTATTGACATATATCGTAACATCACATGGTTCAAACCCCTTTCAGTAAAAACATGGAAACTAGTGGTAAAAATATCTTCAACACATTGATAAAAACTTTCCAAAGGAGTCCAAACTCCAAAAGATCTTCAAATTAATAGAAACACAATTAATGCCGCCATAGCAGCGAATTTTCTGCATTATTTTAATGATATTATTTTCCAACCGAAGTTGGTTGTGTAAATGTGCTAACTGAAGGATGGGTATAGAGGTATCACTGTTCGCTGATTTTTGGACCATGCCTACATGTTTTATAAGGTTAAATAATACAGTGTATCTTGTTTTCCAGAGTAGCAGGCCCTATGTATAGAACAACACTGCTGTGTAAAACCATTTGGTCAGAACCATCGATCATAAAGTTCCTAATACAGTGTTGGAAATAATCGGTGGCAATGGTGGCATTTGCCACCAAAAACTGTCAATCTGCCACCAAAATTTTTTTCTGGTGGTATTTTTCTGCCACTAAATTTTGGGTCATCATGTCATCGATTCTACGGCTTGACACTGAAGGAGCACGCATTGTCTGAGGGCGGAAAAACTCGTAAGCAAAAAAAAAAACCAAACTAATTGCAACATTTTGGCATGAATGAAAACATAGCGTGAATCCAAACTTGTGATTGGCTACTCTCCATATCGATGACAGAAGCTTTTGTACACTTGACATGTTGTTGCCCATTGTGATAGCCGCATACATGTATGCAGTCATAGGGCATAAGATTAAAGCATGTTGTGACATTTTGAAAACAAAGCCAAACTGCAGCCTGCGTGATTTAAATAATGATAAATACTTGCAATTCATTAGCCAGGACAGGGCTCAAAAATTGATATCGCTCGATGCCCGTTGCTAGTGAATTTTGCCGTCGGGCAAGTAAAATCAATATACTTCCCGTCCGATGGGCATCATGTGCACCAGCGGTTGAATTAACCATGGAGGTAGCAGAGACTACCTCCATGAATTATAGCTCTGGACAATTCAAGCTTGAAAACGTATTTCATTAGGTCTGTACACATCTACAATCATTGTAAATCCTTCAACTCTCAGAAGTGTTTTCTGAAAACCCTTGAAAATCTGCCAGACATCGCAAAATAATCGTTCTTGCTGTTGTAAAACACAAAAAGTCGTAAAAATAGAGTTTTGCGACATGTTCTCTCCGACGACACGGAGTGAACTCACTGTTTTGTACTGTTTGTATGTGTGCCGTAAAGTGGTATGCACTTGACAGTGGTTGCCATTCTCTTTCGGGTCAGTCACAATCAGGGTGCGCTAGATGATTTTCATTTGTTATGGACATACATCTGCTATTCAGACTGATATTATATTGCTTATTTGTTTCTAATAAATAGTAATAGTTATAGTTGTAACTAACTTGGTCACATAAAGAAATATTGCATATATTGTGCAGGTTTGGTTGTACATCCACAAAAATGCCTTTAAAAACTGTAAAAAGTAGCGTTATGCTGTTTCACTTCAAAATGTACTTAATTTCAAAATGTTTTTTTGAACATAGTGTTAAAATTGTGGAATTTTTAGCTTACATATGTTATTGCAGAATAGCTAACCTTTCTTTCACAAGTTATTTCATGTGACTATGTGCATCGGAACAGAAACTGTGGTATTTTTACCAAAACTGTAACATCATTCAGGGTTATCTCCCAAACGCTGGCGATTTTTTGTGTGACTATGTGTGATTGTGCTTATTTGGTGACACTTGAGCACCTGATTTTCTTTACAATTTATTACCAAAGATGTTGTTAAATTGTATGAAAAGTACGGTTTTTAGCATCTCATTTCTCATTTTTTGTGTACCTTTATCAGTAATCATAACCGTCGATGGATGCTACAGCTAACACACAGCATCGTACGCAGGGCTAGCGAGAGAGTTGCCGACATCGACGGTTATTTACGAGAAGTGAATAAAAGACTGGCATTTTTGGAAGCAATCGAGTAGCTGAGGTAGGCAGGGATACGACTTGGGCCCAAGAACGCTGAATTTCGGCAGTAATTTGGCTTTTTACGTCAAGTCCAAAAATGGATTTGAAGTCACCGACCCTACGTATGGGTCTTTGTACATGTAGGGCTGTGGTGAGCGGGGCGATTAGCTGTAGCGGAACACACAGCATCGTAGGCAGGGCTAGCTACCGTTTATTTTGTTGTTGCCAGCACCACAAAATTGTATTTTTACTGGCGATAAAGTACAGGAAATAAAACAGAGTGCCAAGCACATGACAAGTTTATGAAAATTCGTTTTACGACAGCCTTAAAACGACGCCGTCGGAGTGAACGAAATTCGTTGATCGTTCGTGCATCGTCCGGCACGATCACGATGTTGATGGCATCGGCTCGACATTATACCCGGTACAATCAGCAAATACAAAAATTCGCTAGTTACATTTTAAGAACACATGATTCACTTACGTTTACCTTTGTCTAATTTTTATTTTTTCGTAAAGTACTGCTGAATATCGTTAGATTTCTTTTTGGCACTTCCGATCGCTCGCACTGGTCCTTCAGATGTCGCCATTGTGTTTGTTGTTTGAGAACATTCACCTTGACCTCATGATCTATGACCTGCTCAGAACATGCTACAGGGCGCGAAACAAAATCGGCCAATCACTGCAATGATTACGTCGTGGTGAGATCTTGTCCTATGTAAATTTCTATGCATTGGAAAGAGTGAGTAAGAACGCTTAATCTGATTGGGCGTAGTACGTAATGCATTTCTAGATATATGTGTTTACAGAAGTACGAAGTACGAGTTTTATCGGGACATTTTGGCAAGTTTAACGTCGTTTTCTCTGTTATTTCAGACATATGGGCAAGGCTTCAGTGAAAATGCGACATATAGTAACTTTACTAGTGTGACACCAGCCGGCAGGTCACATGCTTTTTTGACTTGCCAGGCGGCTATTTTCGCCTGCTGCCGGCTTTTAGCGAGAACACTGATCGTTATGTTTTTTGTGTTTTATGACCATAAGTACATATACCTTTAGTTTATAAGTAGAAAAATGGATAAAATATTGTAATATTGAATTTAATTCCAACCTTGGCAAGCATTTTATACACAAAATTTAAGTAAAATTGCATATTGTATTGTTTTGTGAATAAATGAAAATGGAGATCGTTGTGGTCGGAATTTCTTGTAGCGTCCGTGACACACTCATATCTTAAGGACAACAGGAGTTATAAAAGATCTGATGTCACAGGCCTAAGTGTCAATAGGTGCCTACCTTAAATAAACAAATTATATAATTACTGTCCCATGCGTTCACTATCAATATTCCTAAAATATGGAAATGTAGCATCCGTGACGGTGTAGCGTCCGTGACTGTGTTTACTACATAGTCATAATTAATAACTATTTAAAACATTTTAAAGCAGTTAATCCACTGAAACATATAAATACTAGTGTGTATTGTGTGTACATACATGGAGTTGGATTACAAAATTTCTTCAAGGCATAAAATTGTAAATTTGCACAAAATTGATTTTTTTTTAAATAATAAAACACTCAAAAAGTTATGTTGAGCCTCAACTGTAACACTTTGATTGGTGTTTTTAAGAATGCAGTAATTATATTGAATATGTGATTAGAATTCTAGTGTAAAGAACAATGAATTCTGTGCTGTATATGCATTTATTATTGTGTATTCCATTTCAATTCATGATGTCACAGATGCTACTATAAAATGCAAACATTATTTTTCAGATTATAAGCCAATCTAAATGTGAAATAACCACCACATTTTATATAAAGGAAAATGAGGGCAACTCCACACATCGGCTCTACCAAGATTGTTTAGTATTACGATATGGTGAATAAAAGGATCATTGCATTTATTTTTTGTGGAATACATGGCAAGACACCGGTGAATCGATAGTGCTTTGACCCTAGTCGTGTGATCTGGGTCCCCGGTAAACGGATTTGTTGATTGAGTGATCGTCTTAACGGCGTTTCATAACCAAAAATGGGGTTCCTTCATCAGTCGCTCTCTGTTTTGTATCTCCTCCGCTTGGTTGTGTGATGAAGTCATCTTCGTCATCAAAGAGGAGAAGCCAGATTAGTTATTGAGAGAGTTAGCCACTATTGACTGAATCTATAGTGAGCGATCCGGTGTGTGGTGTCATATTATAAATAACAGGACCCAGCATCGACCAGAGTTTCTGGACGCTTATAAGGATTGTTGTTTTAGGGCATATTTTGAGCGTTGCTAGTGCTCGTTATGTTAACAGTAAATGTTGTACTAATCTGACAACGATTACTTGTTTTAGGCATTTAAATCGATTAACCGAACTTTTGGTTTTGTGTCAATTTTTCATGGACTTTGTAATAGATTTCAGGTCGATATTGGTGCCTGCTTTCCGGTGTTTGAAAAGCGTGTTGTGAAAGGCTGTTTCGAGAAATAAATCTTATTTCTCTTTGTTTAGCCATTTCCAGGTTTCATGGTTTCGTAACAATATTTGCTGTAAATGGCCTTTGAAATCGGTTTGGTCTGAGGAGAGTATTGGTTTATTTAATTCATGCCGCCAACTTTGATTACTTATATGGAAGCTCTCTCAGTTTTTTATTTTCTTTGCCAGATGATGTTTTCTGTACTGCTCAGCAATCTGTTCAGTTTGGTTGATTGTAGTACCAATTTGATGACAGATTGCATCTTGGTTTTATACGATAAGTTAATGGCATAAAATGGAGACAAATTCAAAAAAAATTCAGTTTCCCCGTGTTACACATGTAAAACCGCTATCGTGAAACCTTTTAACTGTTTGAGCAATGTGGACAAAGTGTGTTTGAATTAACTCACCGGACTTTTCGGTTGTCTTGCCGGATATCGACGGACTGCTTACTCCTTCACATGTTGGTCAAAGTTACATAATGAGCTATGATTTTGTAAGAAGGATTTGTTTTAGATGCTCGTTTTATAGACCATGAGGAGTGTCGTCAGAAAACGACTCGAGGGTTGATCCCAGAAGTAAAGCTGATTATTTACTCCAACTGATTTTTGCAGTAGTTGCTATAGCTTTCTTGTTCAATTTAAAGAAATTGTCAATGTTTTGACAAAATTTTCACAATTTAAATGTTTGATAGAGAAAGGTTTTGGAGCAAAGAGAAAGAAAAAACCAGATTGTTTATTGCTTTTTATATTTCAAAATTGACCTAACTTTCAAGTTTGATTTTGGTAGCGTCCGTGACAAAATTACATGTCATACTAAACAGAAAATATTTTAGAAAGAAGTTCATTTTGATTACACTGAATGGTATTAATATTGTTGCTATAGCATGGTTAATTCATGACAATAAAACTTTTAAGTACAGCATACCAGCGGAAGGACATAGAGAAGTTGAAAGTCCTATTAAAAAATATGACCAATATTGTTGTATTTCTAACTAAACTTGAGGTGGTGTTTATTCATGGAAAAATTAAGTAAATCATACCAAGTATAGCTTATTTTAATGCCAATATGCATCTTTCATATTGTAATAACATAAGAAATCATTAACAAATAATTGTTTAAAATTTTATTATGACATTTGTGTTTCATGTACAACATTTCTGTAGCGTCCGTGACACTGCGTCGACCATATAAAACAATGTGCACTGTGGTAATACTAATGACGTTTGCTTCACCAAATTTTAGGAAGATATGCCCCATACCATAACCTTTCAACATATTATTTAACTGGACAGTTATCATGAACTTGAAATTTTGACCTAAGTGACACACTCTAGCGCACCCTGATTGTGACTGACCCGTTTGTGCAAGTGTATGAGTCGTATGACAGTAGATCGGCTTCACGCGATAGTGTAATTGCACAATGTGCTTTGTAAATGGATGTAAACTTATTTGAAGCCATGGATCTCGGCAATGCTTACTGTTCAACGTAAATCAACACCCAGTAGAAAAAGTACAAGTTTACATCATAGTCGAAACGGGCTCAGTCGACCAAGGAGGCCACATATTGCAGCTACGTTATGCAGCAGTCAATGTAATCCCCGAGGGACCCCCACCTCGGGCAACACGGGACAAATGTGGGGGATTAGACTGTGTTTGCCATTAAACTATGCCTGAGGGGGTGGGGCAATCGCCTCACTTTGATCCCTTTCACGGACAAGTGCAGAATGTAAGAATATCCCACCCATTGCGGTGGGGGATTTACTTGTTTTAGGTGGGGAATTTCCAGATTGTCTTGCCCCAGGGGGTGGGGCATTTGACAAATTTCATAAGATTAATTTCAATATCCCCCACTATGCTCCGGGGTGGGGAGGGTGGGGGTTGACATTGACTGCCGCATTAGTGCGTGAGATGCACACAGTTTCAAATTACGTGACCTAGGGATGGGCTCTCACTTACAGAAAACAAATCTGCACTGAAGAGTAACGAAAACGAAACTTGAATCTGCTCTTGATGAATACATTTATCAAAATAAAACTTTGAAAGACTGCTGTGCTCAGTGAGCAAACATGTAAAAGGTAAAAGGGTTGCAGAAGTACATGTGCGTATGCATTGGCAGATAAACACTAGCAGAGCAGTTGTTTGTGATCTCAGCTTGACCAAAAGATAGCGCTATTTATAGTAGATATAGCGCTATATTTGTAGGTTCTTAGGAGTTTTTGTAGATCTCAAGAGGGTTAAATAGGTGTCATTTTACTTGTAGGTCTTCAGGAATAAGTCTTGTTATGCATCTACTTAGTACCTAATAACACCTATCTTACACCTAACTCTGTATTAGATCAACTGTAGGTGACAAATAGATTTGTGTAGGTAAAGCACACCTACATAGAACTATCATGACCTATCATACAACTAAAGGAAAATTGAGGCGCCCTCACAGGAGAACAAACGTAAAAGCCGTAGTTGAACTTTAAACCCTATTTGAATAAAGAATTCTGCCTATAGGGGTACACCCAATTGATCATTGTCTAGGGGATTTCCCGGCCTAAAAGTTTGTCGGCTGCAGGCTGGTGAATATTTATATGACCTTTGCGCTTGTTTTGGTTCCGTATTGCACTGAGTTTTCAACCAAAATCTTAAAATTAGCCGATCTGAGCGATAGCACGGAGGTTAGACATCGCATTGCTGACATTTTTTGTGGTAGTAGCAGTGACTCATTTTATGGTTTTACCAAGTCCAAACATCGAGGATGACATGTACTCTCAGTCCTCTGGTTCGACTATGTGATTGCCATGAATCGTCTGACAATAAAGTTGACAAAGACGGTGCAGCAATGATCAACCCGGAAATAACGCTGATATCGATTCAAGACCAACATCGTATGCTTCAACAACTTCAAGCTGCAGTAATTCTGACGACGATTCGGGTGAGTGGAGTCATGAATTTGAAACGAGAGATGGTTTGACGATAAGAACATTGATGTTTGGTCATGGCGGGAAGTTCGTAATCGGAGAATGACGGTACCTGTTGTAATATTGAACTACATCGTTACCCGAAGCCATGGAGGTACAACGAGTTGGATGTGGGAATAGAACGATACGCGAACTATCTGAACAGCATGGAGGCGTAGCAAAATGATTATAAGTCAAAATGGCCTGACATCTTGAGAACCCGGAACATTTGATCGAACATTTTCAAGTTTGTTTCAGACTAACACCACGATGGGTCTGGTTGATATGCTTATGTATGTATGTTTTTTCAAATATTTTTGCTTGAATTTCTGGCCAACTTGATCCAGTGCTTGCCTTCAGTGCTACTATGCCGAGAGACATGTTCACTTTGTTGACAGTGACAGAGTAATACATAAAAGAGGTGATCCTGCATTTGACAAGCTTTGGAAAATTCGTCGAATTTGTGGAACATGATCACCGGTATAATCTTAGAAAATGTGTAAATCTGAGCGATGTGCGATGTTTGTCTGTGGATGATACCATGGTCAAGTTCAAGTGACGTATATTATTCCACAGAAACAAGCCAAGCATTTAAGTTAACTGGAGTCTAAGCACAATCACATATATAAAAAAATAAATTTCTTGTGAAATTTTCGAACGAAAGATTGCTAAAATTCATAATTCATAAATTGTAATATGTTACTTGATAAAATGTGCATTTCCGTGCTTTTTAGAATGTAGTTACTGTGGTCACATACATAGGTCTATCATAGGTCACTTATAGGTGCTAGTTGTATCTTAGTAGGTGTGTTGCAGATTTATGTAGGCATGTTAGTAGGTCTGTCGTAGGTCTGTACTAGGTACAAGGTAGGTGTCACAGTAGGTGACTAGTAGATTTCTGTAGGTATCATGTAGGTTGAAATCCTTTTTTTCCAGGTGAGGCAAGTAGTAGGTGTGCAGTAGATTTTCGTAGATATTTAAATGACTTAATTTGCATCTCATAAATATTTCGTTGAAATTACTACTTAACGCCTATGATAGACCTACTTGTTAGCTTGCAGTTTTGTAATAGGTGTAGGTAGATTTCAAGTAGATATCCATTGTTTCAGTTGGAAATAAAGCTCTATACACAAAACTTTCACCTCTCTGTCACCTATTTGTCACCTCTGTAAAATAGCGCTATCACCTACTAAAAATAGCGCTATGTTTTTGGTAAGGGAAAGAGCAGCAGCCAGCCATGCACATTGTAAATCACACAATCTTATTACTCGTATGCAAAGATTTTAATTGGGATTAGGTTGTGGAAAAATTCCAAATTCAAAGATGTTTTCTAGGTGGCCAAATCTACAGAAAAGACTAAAGTATTCTCACATTTTTTCTGCGACATTTCAATTTGGTAATAGTCCTTCATTTTAGGCTATTGACAAAGGTTGAGACGACCCAAATAGCCAAAATTAGCCAAACCACCATAAACCACCATAAACGACCCATATCATCAAGTAAACGACCTAAAATAAGCACAGGGATGAAATATGTCTCAGATTTCTGGAGAAACCGCCCCAAAAACGGCGAAAACCAGCCGGCATTTTCGATCATTGCAAATTCCTATACATGCCATCAACGAGTTAAGGGGTTCGGTTTGTTTCTTCAATAGAGGGCGCTGTGCAAGATTGTTACTGCTTTTACAACGTAAAGTGTAGCACAGGGAATTCCCCGTTGTCGTGTTTAGTGGCTTACCAAGGAATGAGATCAAAGTTTTTAGTTTATTACATTTTTACAGCTCATTCACATTTTTTTTGATACTAACATTAATTTATTTGAATAAATTCTACAAACCAAATATTAAGATAACATGTGCCGTGGCCCTGGTTCCATACATGTACATACACATACCTGCATATTTGTGCATGCATGCATGCATGCACACAAACATATATATGCGTGCATGCAGGTTACCATGGAAAGTTGAAGATCTAGCAAATAAATAGCAAATAGATGGCATTGATGGAAAATCATTAAAGAGTCTCTCTTGGAGCAAAAAAAAGCGCAAATCTTCCAAAACATAGTTAAACACTAAAAATCGTAAACTTAACCTTTTTTTCACTCACCTGCACATTATTGGCCGGTGAATGAGAGTCTGGAGACCACATGTTTTCGAAAATTCGTCAATTATGCCCCACTAGCACTGCACTGCACAAAGTTTGAAAAAGCGCCCTCCTTCGGTGAGCCCAGTTACGATGCTGAAGTTATTTTCGTTTTCAGTTGTGTCATCGAAATGAGCCCCACAACTTGGTAATTGATAGTACCAGCAACATGGCTGCCCGCAATTCTGTCGACGGTTTCTCCAGAAGGTGGAGTTTTATTGTATCCCTGAATACCTAGAATGTTTGTTTTAGGTCGTTTACTTGATGATATGGGTCGTTTTTTGGTGGTTTATGCTGGTTTGGCTAATTTTGGCTAGTTTGGGTCGTCTCAACCTTTGGTAATAGTCCTTCATTTTATGGTCGTGTGAAGATAAGAATGGACAGTGAAATTGATCCAAATGTTATCACACTTGTGTAATTGGTTTGTAAAGTTGTTCCAAAACTTGCTGCAGTATCAGTACTTGTAATTAACTTGAGGCAAAGAACAGACGGATGATAGTGTCGTTTAACAGCAGGCTTCAGCTGTAATTGCTGAAGTAAAGCAATAAAACCTGTTGGCCGGTAGGAACTGATTAGTGTCTATGTGTGGGATAAATGTTTCCTACAAGTGTACACACACTTGTATTTCAGTAGTGGCCATGGCCGAGTATATGTTCAAAGTCGAGTTCTCGTACTATTCCCAAACATGGATAGTGCCCGTCTTCATTTCTGAGGATGACTTACACAGCATGTCTTACGCTGATGACTTGCCAATGCCGGTCACCGCTGATATCTGTCGAAATGACTTTCCATCCACGTACATTTCGAGAACTTTCTCACGTACTGCTTCTGGCGTATGTACACCTCTTTTCCCGTGGATCATGATTTCTTTTGCACAAAGAACTTCGTACAGTGCGAAGACAACAAGAGTCTATGACAACTAGACACTGACTTGGCTGTGACACTCAGGGTGGCGGTAAGGAATGTAATATGATTCTGCATATGTGAAGTGCACGGCAAAGTGTACTCCCATGGTGTGTGTTTATTAGGGGTCCATAAAAGCTCTTTGATTTTCACCGCAATTATAACAAGTCAGTGCAACTTCTAAGGCAAGTTTTGAAACAACTTCACAAACCAATTACACAATTAAGTGTGATAACATTTAGATCAATTTCACTGTCCATTCTTATCTTCACAAAACAGTAACAAGATGTAGTTCATGTTTGAATCTGTTTTTCCCTCTTTGAATTCACTTCATATGGCAAAACTCTTGCTCTCTGTTAAAAATTACTGGTACAGTTATTAGAAATTTAGGGCAAGTAATAGCGTTCCGAAACATTTCTGGGAGCCGTCATTACCAACTCCCGGTAATGGCGGCTCCCACAAACACCGACACCCCACGCTCAATGTTTTCAGAACGCGATCGTCGTGTTTGAACAAATTCCAAACCCCATAAACGACAAAGTTAGTGCAATATACTGTTTAGTCTTCAGTAGTGATAAATCGGTGCGACCAAATGCAGTAAATATGTTGCATTTCCACATCAACACGCCTGGTCGAGTGGGGTGCGCTTATATGATACTCCCCAGGGCCATCGGCCTTGTAGCGCTACTGGTGAGCGAAGTCGCAAAAACCAAAAATCACCGACCGCCTCACCGTAGCGCTACAATTCTACAATCTTGCAGCTACGTGAACCAACGACCAAACGCCAGTGCTTCTCTCACCTTACATGACTACTACTTCGTTAATGGTTGTACCATAGGGGAAACACGTACAGGCACCGCCATAGACGCTTTGTAAGTGTAGTACCTGGGTAAAAAGCGCTATCAACTACGGTGGTGCCTGTGGCCTGGCCGGGTGCAGGGGAAAATGGCTGTTTTCAACTTTTTGTACGGACAAACATGCACCTTCCTTTCAAGTTCTTACCTCCTCAATTACATCGACTGGCCGCCGTTGAACGCTCGTGTCATTTGCTTCTCACATGTGGGACCGCGAGTGGTACGCACAGCGAAACGTCTACAGTCGGGAATTCGAATGTTGCAGACTGCAACTTGGCAAGGATAAACTGGCGCATGGCCGGATTGCCTGGTCTGGCCCTTACCCCATTTCTACCGCTGGCTGCGCTGCTCATGAAATTTGGTTCAGGTTTGGTCATTTTGAGTACATGTACGGCTGTTATTACTTTACTTTACTTTACTTTACTTTACCTTACTTTACTTTACTTTATTGCTCAACAACACACCCAGGGAGTGCGGTAAGGCAAAAATTACAATACTCAAAGATGCAAACTTCAACTAACACTTGATGAAACTGCTGCTGGGGAGGAACTAAAGTACAAGAAATCAATTTCACAAGAGGTAGGCCCATATTATCTTTGAAGGCCCTTACGAAGGCTGAAAAGAGCTTTAATTACCTTCAATTGAGATTGCGAAAATTTCCTTTGAATTTACCATTTGGATTATGACAAAACCAAGGTAACAGTACTCTTTCACTAAGTCAAGAGTCACTCCGATATCCATCGTAAGTGAGTGTAACCATAGACCCTAAAAACGACCCGTTTTTAGGGTCTATGGTGTAACTCCTTTTACAAGATGATTACTTTTGTTAAGCACAATAACTTTTGTTTTCTTTATGTTAATGGATAATTTCCAGTCACGACAAATACCGTACTATGAAGTTTATCTAAACAGCTTTGTAAACCTGTTTAGAATCTAAAATCAATGAAAGATCATCAGCGTACAGTAGACACTTGATTAGGAATTAACGAAGCTTGATAGGACAGTCCTCACTGGAACCAAATGTACTCGGAAGATCATTTATGAAAATATTAAACAATATTGACTTAAATTATATACTTGCTTAAAGTTCCATTAGCTGTATCTTCTGGCGATTTTTCCGTTGGTTTTGATTGAAATGATCACTGGCTCATGTTGAAGAGCCTGTCAAATAACAGAGAATGGCATATTATTCGGAAATATTACGTGCCCGACAACTAAATAACATGTGATTTTACAACGAAAATTTCAATTTTTGTCCGGACAGAAATACAAACTCTGTTGACACGCGGATTCCAACGTAGGCATTCTTCTGCACCTGCGCGAGCCATTTACAGCAATTTAAAAATAAATATTCATTACTTATGCCCGGTACTTACGTCGTAGTCCATTGTCCGAACACGTTGCGCAGCCAGATGTCTGGCAATCCACTACGCAATGTTGTTTTGATTCCGCATGTATCTGCGTGCTCCCCAGCACGCTGAGCATGCCAGACGTCAACAAACGAGCTCGGAAGGGCAACACGTTTGTACAAAAATTAGCAGTTTTATGTGGCTATAACATCACTAATCATGTTTTTTTTTCGTAAAACAACATTTTGCAACAAATATGAGCCCCCAACATGGAATTTTCCGGGGTAAAAATGGTAAAAAGTTACAAATAATGGCCCTTTAACTCCATTTTGGAGTCTAATTCTCCAGTAAAGCAGTCGTTACTTGTACAGGGACTAGATTAAACTATAAAAATCACCATTTATGCCATATTTCTGTAATTTCCAAAGTATGGCAGGAACAAACTCACTTCTGCGCAGACTCAAAGGTAACCTGTCGGATTGCCAGGAAATCTTGACCTGCAAATTATTTATTTTTTGTAAAATCACCGATCGCGATGTTACAGACTAAATTTTCTTTGGCTTACTGATATTGTTTTTGTAATTTCGGAATCTGTACAAAGGTCAATGAACGAGAGGACTGAACTTTTCAAGTCTGTGTAAGGGTTAATGATCGTTATGAATTTTCACACATCTTGGTTCAAACTCCGTTGTCAGGGATATTTAATGTATTTACGTCATTGACACCTGAGCATCAAAGATAAAGATAGACACTTTTATTAGTGACATCTAACACATCTTGGTTCAAACTCCGTTGTTAGGGACATTTAATGTACTTACGTCATTGACACCTAAGTATCAAAGATAAAGATAGACACTTTTATTAGTGACATCTAGTGTCAAGGCAGTAAAGTGAAATCTTATAGTCAATATTTAGATTCCAGACAGGACCCTGGGATGATTACATTAGGGAAATGTTGTATAACGATGATATCACTTATGCAGATCATGTAAGATTTTATATGATCAATATCCTATCAGAGAAGGTTTAGTAATGTATTTCTTAAATGGAAGAATACATTAATTATTGTAGCCGATCAAGAAATATTAGTTGATTAGTGATTGGAGGATTAACTAATTTAATCTCATTAGGATGTTATGATTTCTTTTTAAAAAGGGATGATCACCCACTATTTTCAGTCGGAGATAGCTGGGCATCAGATGTGTAAACTTTAAACTTCAGTAATAAACCACCATCATTGATATCCAACGACTCTGTGAGTCTCTACTCTGTCAAAGATCTCGAAGTACCTCTAAGCAGTGAGTACACTCCCCAGACCGGCGAGATACGACTATAACAGCGACTTGAACCAAGTCTAGAACGAGCGCCTTGATTACATAGAAGGTTATTTCCAACATGAAGCTACCTTCGAACTTAGATTTCTTAAACTTATTACGCGTGTTCGAAATTGAATGAAAACACTTGTTGTTGTACTCGTAAGCGTAAGTTTAAGAAATCTCAGTTCGAAAAATAATCGCAATCATACCAATCCATAATCCAATAACACTAGGTCAAAATTTGTAAGACAATAGTTGTAAACATAGACACAAAACAGCACAGAACAGACAGTAAATAGACGGTACAAACAAAGTCAAATTCATGAAAGAAAGATATATGGACCTCTGGCCAAAAGACCAAGAAGTGATGTCAGGTGTTTCGAAAATAGTAAGCGCATCCTGCCCCACATGTGGCACCCGCCATATATCAATCTGTAAGTCAGATAGGTAGTGGTCACTAACTAAGGCCCAATGTCACCGATGCCATCAGTGATCATTTGTCGAAGAGAGATATTGTATTTATCTACCAGCTTGCGATACCTGCCAAAAAAGCGTTTGAATGTAGAGACAAGTCTTGCTCTGGTGTAACCTTGATTTAACAGTTTAAAAGAGAGATGGCCATGTCTCTCTACAAAATCACCATATGAACTGCATGCTCTTGCATATCGTATAAGCTGGGAAATGTATACCCCATAAGCAGGGCACGTGAGAGTGGAATATTACTGATGAGGTGTGGAAAATTAATTATACTAAAGTTGAAATCATCTCTCTTGTCATATAGCCTAGTAGAAAGGTGACCATTGGAGTCAAATTCAAGTAAAATGTCCAGATATGAAGCAGAAGAGGCCGTTTCTGTAGTTTCTTTAATCTCCAATTCTGGAGGATAAATCATAGCGAGATATTTACTGAATTCAGAGTTATTCAATGAAATAACATCGTCTATGTATCTAAATGTTAGGTTGAAAGTACGAGCTACAGAGACCTTTTTCTGCTTGATAAGGTTCTGGATAAATTCTGCCTCGTATGAGAACAGAAATAAGTCGGCAAGTAAGGGAGCACAGTTAGTGCCCATGGGAATTCCTATACACTATTGGAAAATGTGTCCTCCAAATTCAACAAATATGTTGTCAATGAGGAAATCAAGCATACTGATAATGTCTTTCTCGGTATAAAACACTTTAGCGTTAGTTGTATTTTTAACAAAATATGTAGAATTATACCCTAATACCACATATTTGTAACGGCGTGAACCGTTTTTGTAGAAAAATGCTTGGTTGATGATGTTTTTCAAGCGTTCTTTCAATTTATCATGTGGTATTGTGGTATACAATGTGGAAAATTCGAAAGTTTTAATAGATGTTATTTTTGAAACAGATCTTGATTTCAAATTTTCCAAGAGTTCCTTCGAATTCTTTAATATCCACATTTGATTAATACCACTCCGAGAAAAGACAACATCACAGTATGATTGAAGTCCCCGTTTAACAGTACAAAGAACAGAAGTCAGTATCTTCGATAACTCTGTTGTTGAACATTTTGAAGATCCTGCGATAAACCTAGCTTTGTAAGGTGTTTTGTGGAGCTTTGGTATCCAGTATAAGCTAGGCAACTTATTATGGTCATCCTTTATTGTAACATTAAAATTATCCATGAATGACTTATGATTTGCCAAAATTTCAGATTTGTTGAACATTGATTGTCTGTAAGTGGAGTTGGTTGAGGTCTTAGTTACACCAAGTTCGTCTATAAGACATTCAAAATAATACTTCTTACAGACAAATACAATGTTATTGGCAGCTTTATCAGCAGGGACGACAACATACTTGTCATGGATATCATTCAAACACTTAACAGCATCAGGATCTTTAAATACAGAATAGGGTCTTCTGCAAACATGTGATTTTAGTCGACCAATACGGCCACGCACTATTTTCCTCACAGATTTGACCCATTCTGACAGTGTGTCCAACTCTACATCCTCCCTTTTAGCCCATTTCCTGGCATAATCTTCAACTGAGTCCATAATGATCTTAAAATTATGGTTCCAGTTGATCCTGCGAGGTTCTCTGAACTTGGGTCCACAAGATAATATCTTACGAAGGTGGTGATGTTCAACCAAGTTCAGATCACCAGTGATGACATGGCCAACTGGAGTATATTTGAAGGGAGATGTAGAGCAGTCACAGGATGCTGGTGTTTGAAGGAATTCATCAATTTTTAAGTGCCGCAATGCCTTATTGTAATTGAATATTTTATTGGAGATTGTCTTGGTGTATTGATATGACAGAATAGGTACAGACTGGTTCTTAAAGTATACAGGTATAGTTGATGTAACCTTTTTGTTGTGTAGTATATTGCTGATATTAATGGCATCAATTCCTTTGTTAGTAAATGGAAGATGTATGAAATGACGATGGTCATCAGTCATAGGTTCAGCACGGACAGGCTTGTATAGTCTGTATAGTGCAATGTCAGCAATAATACTAACCAGTCTGTACGGTTGTTTGTTCGGATCTGTCAAAGACAATCCCAATGCATAGACATGCAACCTTCTCAAGTCCTTGATGGAAAGAGCAAATAATGAAGTACGAATGTGATGGAGACCTAAAGGCTTCTGCAATAAAAGAAGCAGTTCATGAAATTTGTCATGGCAATTGGATGTAGCTGATGTATCCAATTTAGGCCGATGGTAACGCCTATGTCCATGACTACGTCTTCTACGGACAGAAGACTCAAATAGGCCCATCACATTCACTTCTGAACAACCAGGACTTGAGAGATTGCCTATATCTTTGATGTTGTCATTACAACCATAAGGCATTGCGGTACCTAACTGTCTAAGCCAGTGGTATTCTCTCTGTCTACGGAATGGTGAACTAAGTGTGGGGCTGTTGGTTGGATGGTATATTTTTTCAAGAATACGGACACGCATAGACAAAGTGGAGTGATCGTCCTGGTTAAAATGCTTATAAAGTTGCACATCCAAAGATCGATTCACTCCACTGCGATGTCCGTTCATTCTAGATCGTAAGCTGTTTCCTGTTTCACCAACATAAATGAGCCCGCATAATGAACACTCAATTCCATAGATTACGTTTTTTGTTGTGCAATTCAGAGGTTCCAGACATTTGGTAGAATGGGTCTTACCTGTCAAACTACTACTGAACTGTTCTGTAGTGATGAGCATACTACAGGTTTTGCAGTTTTTAATACCACACTTTGTGATAGAACCTGTATAATCACAAGCTGGAGATGACTTTAAACAGTCCGTCAGTAGCAATTTGCATGGTTTAATTGTCTGGTAGCTTTCTCCATTTCTGTGATAAAAATTGCCCTCTGATTGCACGTATGATGTCTTAGTAACATCCCGAAGGATAATCCGAGGGACACACGGATTTTGAGCTACTGTGCCCCGTGTAGCTGGTCGGGACCTTGTTAACCCGGGCGACGTCCCAGCCGGTATGAATATATCTCTTATACAGTCCTTCATTATCATGTACAAGTACCAGGTGGATGATGCCCTCGGGGACAATATGTCCACCAGCAGGAGCATCGACCTGGTCGTAGTAAAATAATCGCAATCATACCAATCCATAATCCAATAACACTAGGTCAAAATTTGTAAGACAATAGTTGTAAACATAGACACAAAACAGCACAGAACAGACAGTAAATAGACGGTACAAACAAAGTCAAATTCATGAAAGAAAGATATATGGACCTCTGGCCAAAAGACCAAGAAGTGATGTCAGGTGTTTCGAAAATAGTAAGCGCATCCTGCCCCACATGTGGCACCCGCCATATATCAATCTGTAAGTCAGATAGGTAGTGGTCACTAACTAAGGCCCAATGTCACCGATGCCATCAGTGATCATTTGTCGAAGAGAGATATTGTATTTATCTACCAGCTTGCGATACCTGCCAAAAAAGCGTTTGAATGTAGAGACAAGTCTTGCTCTGGTGTAATCTTGATTTAACAGTTTAAAAGAGAGATGGCCATGTCTCTCTACAAAATCACCATATGAACTGCATGCTCTTGCATATCGTATAAGCTGGGAAATGTATACCCCATAAGCAGGTGAGAGTGGAATATTACTGATGAGGTGTGGAAAATTAATTATACTAAAGTTGAAATCATCTCTCTTGTCATATAGCCTAGTAGAAAGGTGACCATTGGAGTCGAAGTTAGTTTCTTGTTGGAAATTTCATGTAATCAAGATGCTCGTTCTACACTCACTTACGATGGATATCGGAGTGACTCTTGGCTTAGTGAAAGAGTACTGTAACCTTGCTTTTGTCATTACTCCAAATTGTAATTCAAAGGAAATTGAATGAAAATTACTCGTTGTTGTACTCTGGTAATATAGCAAAAGCAACTTGACCGCCTTAATTATAAACAGGAAGCTCCCCTTCAAGCTAGCAAGCAAATATGAAAAAAAAATCACTCTGATCGGACGAGTCCGGACGTGCCGTGATGAGGTCCAAGAATCCCATAATGTTGTCATGTGTCATGAGTTTATTGTCATTTTATCTTGGATGTGAATATTAAGCGACTGAATCTTCGGTAGTGCCCGACATTTTGCGAATATGTCTCTAACAAAACAGAACAGTTTTCAGTTAATTTTACTGAAGCGATTAAAGTTCAGTCAAATTAAGTGAAAACTGTTCTCTCTATTTTGTTAGAGAACGCATAAGCTTATGTTTCCTGTGGTCCAAGCGATGTTTACCTCAGTTGGTCGAAGCAAACATAGTGGACGGAAATATTAGCCTAAGGTCAATTCACGTATAGCTCTACTTAGACGTATAATACGGTATTTACCATTAAGTACTAGACGAACATATTATAATGCATATATACTTCCCCATTTGGACTATCGTTGTAGTGCATGGGGAACTAGTGCAAATATAAACAAGTTATTCAAATTACAGAAACGCGCTGTGCGTGTTATGATGGGCACTGAGTATAATTATCAGACCAATGGACTTTTTAGATCATTACATATTATGCCTTTACCTGATAGAATTTTATACAAAAATATGTGTTTGGTTTTTAAATCCTTGAAAGGTATAGCCCCATTGTATATGACGGAAATGTTCCAATATGTCAGTCAGTGTCATAGCCGTGTGACCAGAGCTAGCTCCCAAAATAAGCTTGATATCCCTAGAGCCAAATTGAATGTTTTTAAAAGCACATGGTCAGTACAGGGAGCTATGGAATGGAATAAGTTGAAAACAGAAGTCAAATCTTCTGAGACACTTGTCTCTTTTAAAAGAAATTATTTAAAACAATATTGGGCAGAATTTTAATTTTTTCTTGCTTTTCCTGTTAAATGTGGCAGTTGTTATATGTGGTTGTTTGTATTTTCACTCTTGAAAATTGTTTTTGTGGTTTTGTATATATTTGTTGTAATGTCGAGGGCCCTGGGGGAGATAAACTCTCTCTAGAGTTTACCAGGCTACCCTCATTAAATAAAGCCTAATAAAAATAAAATAAAATAAAACTTCAAAAGCCTGTTCCCTGAACGATCATTTGACCCGTATATGTAAATGTCAAGAGAGTGCCAACCATGGTTATTCAAAATTATCCTGTGGTCCAAGCGATGTTTACTTGGTCGAAGCAAACATAGTGGATGGAAATATTAGCCTAAAAGGTTCTAAACAAATTTCCCTTCTTAAGGCACACGGTTTTTTATTAGCTGTAATAAATGATGAAAATGACGTACGTCATTTCAGAGAAGTATATGTAAGCTATTATTAGCCGACATCGACTAATCAAATTCAGGCAGTGATCGTACCCGTGTCATTAATTGAATCTTCGGTAGTGCCCGACATTTTGCGAATATGTCTATTTTGTTTTTAATGCTGCATTTCGTTTACCAACCTCCCTCTTCCAATCTTAAAATGATGGGTCAATTTGCAACAAAGCAACTGAAGTTGGCATTATCATCACGTGGAACTGAACACCGATTTACTAGCTATGGTTGAAATACATAAATAGCCATGTTAGCGACGAATGTACAGGATACTCTTTTTGTCAAACACCACGCAAACACGTGGTGGTGTAACTCTTGATTACAACTCAGTAATGAAACTGTCTTCATGGAAACCATCACATTAAATTGTAAAATCCTTCAAGGCAATGCTAGCTACTCTTTCATAACACATCTCAATGAAACTGATCATTCTATATCGTCCATCACCAAATAAGAACAAGAAATTAACTACACAACAATTTCTGTCAAAGTTTGGTAATCTACTTGAACAGTTTAGGGATGGAATATTTGATATTCTGATCGACTCTGGGGCAACATTTTTTCCTCCCTGTTTCACCTGGAATTATTTTTTTTCAACTGTGCCGTGCTCATTCCTGCATTCTTTCTTTTCACTTCTCCTCTCACAGGAATCTTTTTTTCACTTGCAATGAACTGCCAATATATGATCTTCAATTCTTTTTGTTAAGACGCTTTTCATATGTCATGGTAATAGTTCGCATTGGAACTATAGGCAAACAATTATCTGCTTGGAAATGAAAATAGAAGCGCTCTTTACAATGCAAACTTTCTGATGGGGACAGATAGTAAGTCACCGTTGTCCTAATCTGTAAGAAAACCACAACTGTTATTGACTAAGGTTGTTCTAGGTAGTAGGCTAAAAGTATGTCACACAAACCGACCAAGGATATGAAACACTACAAAAGCATTGAAGTAGTATATTGAAGTGACATGAATGATACAATTACTTGGGGATAGTTAGGTGGGGTTGTCCCCCTCCTGTACGTAACAGAAAATTTTGAATTTTGCATATTAAAATTGGGATACTCGGTATTCAAAACTAGCTATTATGAATGTTTTTAACAATTTTTTTGTGTAGATGCGCAACAAACAGAAACCATGTCATAGTCAACATCAATAACATTTTAATTTACATAAAATTAATGATGCCATTATGTGCCTCATTCCACCAAATATGATGAAGGCTGTAGCACCTGAAGTTACTGATAGGCATATTTGAAATCGAGGTCAAAGGTCATACTGATCACGTGATATTTTAGCAGAATACGTTGTTCACATAATCATCAGTGTCCATCAAAAATCTGACCTCCAGCTACATTGGCCAGCCTTTAATTATATATGTGCATATTTAATGAGGTACAGGATGATATGAGGGTTAGCAGATACCCCGAAATTTATATGTGTATTTTGGTCCCATACAAGCCATTGTTCAATAGATATCAGCCCTTTCTGACTCATACATAGGGTAAGATATAGCCATACCTTAGCTGCAGAGGTATAGGGCAGGTCAAAGGTCATGGGAAATTCTGAAAAATAATACTTAAAAATCTTTTCGAAATTGACAAGATGGATTAAGACCTTGGTATTTAAAATGCAGTAGCCTGGCCATATGGTCTACAAAGTTGGAGTGCAGAATTTTGATTGATCGATTTTTATTTGCTGAGGTCAATGTTAATGTTAAAATTCGAAATGGCCCCAAGAGTAAGGGTCTATGTATTGTTGATGTAGATGTCGCTCACTGTTTATTGCGCGTGAAAATTAGCGAGGATCAGGTTTTTTCTTTCAAACATTTTTGAAGGGTCAATATTTTACGCGCAGCGTCATTCTGTAAAACTTTCGGCCAGCCCTTCCTGTAATTTCTGTCCAGTCCCTTCGCCACATGGAGGCGCTGTAATACTAGTAAGGGGACAATGAGAAGAGCTAGTTGCACGAGTGATACATGGAAGTGACCGTATGTTTTGCTGTTTGTCAGATTTATTTCCAGTTTCTTTATTTCTTCATTTCGCTATATTTCACCGTTTCGCAATTCGTCAATTATAATAAGCCATGGGAGACATACAAAAAATCGCTTCGGGAAAAATTCATGTTTTTTAACGTCAACAATGTATTTGATGCAGCAGATATTCTTTTCAAAAATACTGTGGAATGAAAAGACTGTATGGAATGTCAAAAGTCATCACGTCCTACAACTCAATACAGTGGAGATGTCTCCGCTAGTTCAAATGTCGGTTAGCAGTTAGATTAGCTCTTTTTTTACGTAAAAACCGCAAGAAAAGAAAAACAGTCGACCTTGAACTTTGAATATGTCAAAGGTTTGACTGGGCCGGTCCTAGATCCTGTGAAATGTGAACGCGAACCAAATCTTTTTTCCCAAAGAGGATTATGTTAATCCTACCCGGGGCAGACCCAAATTTGTGAATGTGTACATAGTAGTATAGACTTGGTTCAAGTCGGTGAATTTAAAAAAAATAAAATCATTTATAATAGTTTCTCTTGTGTCTCTCCTATTTCGTACAAACCTATCCGGAATTTGGCAGCTCACGCCAGGTTTTCCCAGCGATTGAATGCGTCACGTTTGAGTCTGCGCAGTAGTGAGTTAGTTTCTGCCGGATTCATGTGATTCCGGGTGAAACTCCGCTGTATAGCGTTCACTCCACTCATCGCGTTCACCCTACTCATCGCGTCCACTCACGCGAGCGTTTCACATAAAAGCAAAATACAAATCATTGCGTTCACTCCACTCAAACATTCACAAATCACAGACTTGAACCAAGTCTAATAGTAGTAGTAAAAATATATGGTTTGACAAGGAATGTTACTGTGTCAAATGAGAAAAAAAAAAAACAAGTCAACAAAATATTGTAACATTACCGCAATTTGAAGTCCCCAAGTAGTCTGAATAGTTAAATCAATCATAGAAAATAGTACCAGGCAATTTTGACGAATAAAGAAAAATGTTTCGTGTTCGATATTTGAACTCCAAATGCGTATTTTTCTGGTGTAGTCGTTGAAGAGTCTCTGCAGTCCATCACAGTGAGCGTTAGCGTGTCTGTGGTCGATTCGTAAAACTTTTTTTACGATATGCTCTTTTACTGACGAGACTTTTTAGAATGTACCTCTTTGTAATTTGACCTATTGGTCACCACGTTGAGGAGAATAAACCATTATTATTATTATTATTATTATTATTGTTATTATTATTATTATTATTATTATTATTATTATTGCTTTTGTTGTTGTTGTTGTTACATAAGCTCCTTACTGCTGCAATTGTAAAGACTCTCGGAAACTGTTGAAAATTAAGAACACGGAAGCCAGTAAAGCTCCAGGTATTGACGGAATGTCGTTAGAAATTTTCAAAAGCAGTCCGCCGTTTTTTAAAGAACCTCTTTTTTTTCCAAACAAAATAATTGACAAGGGATTGTTTCCAAATAGCTGGGTTGTTTATTTAGTACAGTAATACCACTTCATGAAAAATGATCAAGAGATAATGTTAATAATTACAGAGGAATAACTCTTGTGCTGACTATTGTTAAGTTACTACTTGAATGGGTTGAACATTTATTATCATCTTGTCGAGGAACAAACTGGTTTCTGAAAAAAATATTCGACTACAGGTTATGATTCATTTTGAATGTTATTGTTAATCGATACATGTTGCTTAATGGTAGGCAATATTGTTCATTAATTGATGTTGTGAAAGCTTTTGACAGAATCAATCTCTCCTGTTACATGTATACATTGTCAAAAGTCGGCCTGCGTGGTAAATTTTACACAGCATTGCGCTCTATGTATTCTGGTGTCAAAGCTTGTATTCAAACACCCGTAGAAATTTCAGACATTTTCAGACGGGAACTTTCAGTGCAACTGGGCAGTATCCTAACACCTTTGCTTTTCACTTTATGTGTCAATGATTTTGGAAATGCCTTACACCATGATTTTGCTGGTCAACACATTCCGAATATCAAACTTTTTAAATCTATTATTGGCAGATGTTCTGTCTCTTTGTAATACCACTGCAATTACAACGTCTGTTTAACAATTTATCTCTGTACACATGCAAATGGAAATTTAAAATGAATCGTAAATCAAAGATAGTTGTCTTTAGACAGGAAGCGGGGGGGGGGGCGAGTTAAATTCCATGGTTCTTAGATTGGAAGTTGTGCCTGTATACAACTACCTTGGTCTACTGTTATCCAGTTCTGATTTACGGTATAGGGCACGGAGTAATTTAGCATCCAAGTCTACAGAGGCTTTGTTTGGAGTAAAGAAAGCACGGATTGGTAATATTGATGTAAATCTAGCATTGATCGACCAAGACAGTTCCGTCCATCAGTGAACATTACTATCCCAGTAAAATAGAACTAGAAAAGTTATTTGAGCCCGCTTTAAAAAGTGCATCAGCCTTGCTTTATGGTAATCGAATACAGATGCTCAACAGGTTACTTTCGTTTTCACTTGATGAAGTTGCTCTTGTAGAGGTGCATCATGGGAAAACAAAGATAACGGCTTCCGGAATTACACTGGTACTCACACCCAAAATGGCGTCGGGGGCAGGCAAATGCTGTTATATTCTGTTGGATCTCCTTTTGCTGTGTATCGGTAAGTTAGAGATGTTTTTTAAATTTTAGCGCTGATTTAGTGCAGTTCCCCAGGTTAACGCAAAACATTTTTTTGAGCTCTTGAATGTCGGCAAATGACCGTGAACGATGTGTTTACATTCTGACAGGCGCTGGGCGCAGGCCGGACCGCCGCGCCGAGCCGGCCAACGAACTGCGTATTGAAACACGCACAATGGACATGCTGTCACGTACATTTAACGGTCATACTTGCAAACACCACCGATGCGCCGTGACTTTCCTTGCCAAACACCGAATTAAGAGAACAGGCAGGCATATTAAAGGGAACAAGCCTTCAGGGTGCCTCGTTTCAAGTTCGATCTCTCTACTACACTTCAAACAATCCGTTTCAGCACAGTCGCTCGAGAGTTATTCAGCTCTGGGACTAGTCGCCCCATAGACGAGTATACAGAAGCGAGAAATACCTCAAGTCTGGAAACAGAATGGCTATTTCGTATAGGGATTTTGCCACCATGTCAACTTCGATGTTCGATTTTACCGTGAAAAGTAGCAAGTTCATCTATCATGTAACCGTCGACCGTTCCCTATCATTCTCAAAATTCATACCTGGTACTTGATTTGCTTCACAAACGCTCGTTTCGTGTGATTTTCGGCCGAATTCGACGGACACGTCGCTAAAACATAAGCGTGAGCAACATTCCGGGCACCTCACAGTGGACGTTGGGCACCTCCACTTTACTGACGTTAGCGCCGCGTACCCATGAGGGGTGACTGGAAGGTTGTTCATGCCTTATGTTTTGGCGATGTGTCTTCTGAACTCGGCCGAAAATCACACGAAAATTCATACCTGATACTTCATCTGCTTACAAAATGCTCATTTCCTGTGATTTTCGGCCGAGTTCAAGAGACACCTGGCCAAAACATAAGCGTGAGCAACATTCCAGTCATCCCTCATGGGTAGGCTGCGCCAACGTCAGTAAAGTGGAGGTACCCACGAGGTGACCGGAATGTTGCTCACCCCCAGGTTTTGGCGAGTTGTCCGTCGAATTCGGCCGAAAATCACACGAAACGAGCGTTTTTGAATCAGATAAAGTATCAGGTATGAATTTTTAGAATGGTAGGGAACGATCGACGGTTGCATGATAGTTGAACTTGCTAATTTTCACAGTGAAATCGGACACGGAATGTGACATGGCGTGGTTTTTATAGCCGTTCTGTTTCCAGACTTGAGGTATTTCTCGCTTCTGTATACTCGTCTATGGGGCGACTAGTCCCAGAGCTGAATAACTCTCGAGCGACTGTGGTTTCAGCCACAGTCGCTTGTGTGAACCGATAATGTACTACGGCCGCTGTGCGGTACCTACTTTTCTAATGCATACGACACATCGGCCGTCGTGTATCGGTTCACCTTCAACCGTGGTTTCAGCGTCATCGGTGAATAGCGAAATGTTTCGCTTGATGAATGTTGCCGTACACAAGAATCCCCTATGGTGTCGATCGATTATTTCGTCTACGTAAACAGGGGCGTATAAGGACCGGTAAACCACAGTGACCAATTCAAAACACAAACAGTATTTCTCGTGGTCGTTTAGTCATTCTTACTCATCGGTACAACAGACAGAGTGCGCGAAACCAAGCCACAAAATCTTAAGGTACTGTGTGAGCTCGGGAAGTTCTTTTTAACTCCTTTTTGTCCCCTTTAGACAATGCTTTTTTTTTACCTCCTCCATGATGTCTCAGATCTCGACCGACCACTTTCAACTCAGACAAAGCGCTGGGGTATTAAAGCCTTTTGTTGTACCACTGCTAAGGGAAACTTTTGACTGACTTACAACGTTAAATACTTTTTTGTTCTGAGGTCACACACCCTCGCAACCTTCATTGAGATACCATTTCGCTGACCACTCTTAATTTACAGTAAACAAATAGACGATATCGTTTACCATAGTCCAGTCAATCTACGAGATTTTGGCACCTAACCCACCACAAATTGCAACAGAATTTTTTTCTTCAGAATGCATTTCAGAGAGGTACCCAGAACAACATACTAAAAGTTTACTCGGATCGACCTTGGGGAAATATGTCTAATTTGCATAAATATGACTGCCAACCATCCGACAAAATAACATAATTGGCCATATAACATGTTAAACAAAGCTATTTCAGTGATTTCAAAGTCTGACACTAGTTATTTGGCTCAGGGAATCATTTTGGAGGTATAATGTTCATATTGGCACTTCATTTATTTGCATAATTCCAATATGGCGGCCAAGATTCCTACAAAAGACATTTTCGGTCATATACCACGTATTAAACAAGCTATTTTAGTGATTTTAAAGTTAAAAGTATATTTCTTAGGCATGGACAAATAATTTTCGAGATGCAATGATTTGCATAGGTAATTTGTTAATTTGCATAAATCCAATATGGTGGCCAACATACCTACAAAAGACATTTCTGTCATATACTACGTATTAACCCTTTTGGCGCCAAAGTCTATTTTTGTCAACTTTATAAAACGTACCACAGTCAATTTTTCTGCTTTTTGCCAAATTGTTGATAAAAAACTGTAGCTGCTGGAAAATGAGATCCATTTGGTCCAAAATTATGGAAAAGTACAGAAAAGTTTACAGAAATTGGTAAAATATTGTATTAAAATTTTGGTGTAAAGATTACAGCAGTCAAAGGGTGTAAGCCATTTCGGTGATTTCAAAGTTAAAATTATATTTCTTTGGCATGGACAAACAATTTTCGAGATGCAATGATTTGCATAGGTACTTCGTTAATTTGCATAAATCCAATAGGGTTGCCAACATACCTACAAAAGACATTTTCTGTCATATACTACGTATTAACCCTTTGGGCGCCAAAGTCTATTTTTTTCAAATTTATAGAGTGTACCACAGTCAAGTTTTCTGCTTTTTGCCAAAATTTTGATAAAAAAATATAGCTGCTGAAAAATGAGATCTATTTCGTCCAAAATTATAAAATAAAGGTACAGAAATGTTCACAGAAATTGGTATAATATTACATTAAACTTTTGGTGTAAAAAAATTACAGCAGTCAAAGGGTTTACAACCTATTTCTGTGATTTCAAAGTTAAAAGTATATTTCTTTTGCATGGACAAATGATTTTTGAGGTGCAATGATTTGCATTGGCACTTTGTTAATTTGCATAAACTCAAAGGGCGGCCAATATACCCACAAAAGACATTTTCTGTCATATATCATGTATTGAACAATCTATTTCAGCCATTTTGAAGTTTAAATATATTTCTTGAGCATGAAGAAACATCTTTTGCGGTTCAATGTTTTTAAAAGACTCTTTGATAATTTTCAGATTTAAATATGGCTGCCAAATTAATGTACAAATAGCTTCTAATATAAACAAGGTTCTGGTTGACTTTTTAGCGATAGGAATATTATGAAAAAACTGTTTAGAGGCCATTGCACTCAACACAGCGTATTTTCCTCAAAATAATTTTTTTGCAAATATTCGTCCAATTTTGATTAATTTGTTAACATAAGATTCAAAATTGGTTAGGTTCACCTTTTAGCTGGGCAAGCAGTCGTAAGTTGCATGATATAGAAGGGTTAATTTATGCTAATGTATGCAAATCACCCAATTTCTTGCTTCCCTTTTATCCCAATTTCAAGAATATAACTCTAGTCTGGCTGGGTCAAATTTTCTGAAATTTTCACGTTATGTTTTCTAAATGCTATATGACAAAAGAACTATTTTGTTTTGCAATAAAATTCTTACATTTTGAATTAGAGGCATTTTTGTTTTGCTAATCACGATTTTAAGCACTTTTTTAGTGTCAGTCTTTCAGCCCATGCCATTTTAGAATGAGGATAGATAATGAAAAATAATATTGTCGTATTTTTTCTACATACATTCTTATTTCACAAAATAGTTTCTTTGGGTTTCCTTGTCATCTTAGATGAGAAATATTGCTTTGAAAAAACTGTGTTTGCAACGTTCAGCTCCACCTTCAGTCCTTGAACATTTATTTTTAAAAATGTGGAAAATATACTATAAATTTACTTACAAAAAACGATCCATTTAAGAATGCAAGTTTATTTTAATAGGTGTCTGGGATATCTGAATTTGATAAAATACTCCATAAATATATTGTATTTTGAAAAGAATGATAAAGCAAATTTGGTAGACTTACATATGTGACTTTTGAATGGATTAAAATACGTATATATTGATGTGCGTTTACTGGTGAGATTTAAAGAAAGTCATGCAATTTTAATTATTTTGTGATTTTTCAAAATATTACAACCGTTAATGATTGTAAGTCGTCTAATAATAATCTCTTTCTGAATATTACATTGGATTCATCTGTGTACGACATTAGTTGTGATTTTATAGGTGTTTTATACTCTACAGTGTTAAAACATGACATTGTAATCTTTAATGTTTACTGTTATAATTTAGACTTAGCCCCCTCCTTATGGACGATTGCATCTTTGGTACATCCCCTAAATGATAGGCAAGAAGTCATCACATATAACAGCAAAAATACAATAAACACAACAAAGATAATAAAACGCAGAAAAATAAGACAATATAACCAAAAATGAAAACTTAGCGCTGTTGCAAACAATGTCAGACTCTTAAAAATTTGATCAAAACACAAACTCACAAAAATTGAAAATTGCAGCTTAGCAAAGGCAACAGTTTCGCGATACATAAATGTACATCTTGAAAAATGACACTTGGAAAAATGACTCAAGATGTACTTTTTTGTATTGTGTAATAGTTGGATTCTGTGTTTGGATTAATTGTCCTCTGCTAAAGCATGCAGTTTTCAGATGTTTTTTAGTTTGTGTGTCCAAAAAGTTTCATGAATCTGACATTGTTTGCAATAGTGCTAAGTTTTAATTTGTGTGTATTATGGCATTTTTTATTTTGGTCGTATCATTTTTTTCTGTTTTTTAGCTTTGTTGTGTTTATTGTATTTTTGCTGTTATGTGTGACGACTTCTTGCCTATCATCTAGGGGGTCTTATGAAGATGCACCCATCCATAAGAAGGGGGTTCAGTCTAAATTAAAAACTAAAGATTTTGAACACGTCTTTTTTAAAAGTAAACATTACAGATTACATGTTTTGACACTGTACAGTGTTAAACACCCATACAAATCACAAAAATGCCCTACACAGATGAATCCAACATTATATTCAGAAAGAGAATATATTATTCAGAAGACTAACAATCATTAATAGTCGTCATATATAGAAAAATCAAAATTTTAAATATAAATGTCCAAGGACTTAACAGTTTCTTCTTGATAGTTTCCTAGTGCTAAAAACTATACCAAACTCTTATTTATATTTGAAGCTATTAAGCAATGGGGCATTAATATCGCAGCCGTATTTAATTTGTGCAAATTATCAAAGGGCCTTTGTGTAAAAATTTAACCACTAAAAGTGTATCTTCATACCCAATAAAATATTAAAACTTTAGAATCACTGAAATAGCTTGTTTAATGCGTAGTATATGACCGACAATGTCCTTTGTAGGAATGTTGGCCACCATATTGGATTTTTGCAAATTAACAAATTACCTATGCAAATCATTTTATCTCAAAAATCGTTTGTCCATGCCCAATAAATGTACTTTTAACTTTAAAATCACTAAAATAGCTTGTTTAATACGTGATATATGACCGAAAATGTCTTTTGTAGGAATGTTGGCCGCCATATTGGAATTATGCAAATTAATGAAGTACCCATATGAAAGATTATACCTCCAAAATGATTCCCTGGGCCAAATTAAGAGTGTCAATCTTTGAAATCGCTTGTTTAACACGTGATATATGGCAATTATGTTATTTTGTCGGATCGTGGCCGCCATATTTGATTTATGCAAATTAGTCATATTTCCCCAAGGTAGATTCGAGTAAACTTTTAATATGTTGTTCTGGGTACCTCTTTGAAATGCATTCTGAAGAAAAAAAATTCTGTTGCAATTTGTGGTGGTCTAACCCTATTTTGACTGGACTACCAGGGGACCTTGCTGTTGTTATTGAAGACCCTAGTAAAACCATGTGTATAGCGACGGACATTTTTACTTTTTAAAGACAATTGGTAGAACTGTGATACAAAATGTGTAAAGGGGAAAAAGTGTCTTAGATATGATAATTGATATGATGATCAGGTGATATCCAGGTTGGAATTTCGTGATTAAAGATATTAATCATGATGCAGATTAGGTTTGATAATTAAAATGGTTGCGAAAAATGTGTGAAATATTGCTGTCGCGTATTAATTAAAACACGGTCCATTACATGGGGAACGTGATTAAGCGGTGCCTCCACCTCTGAACAAAGGACAGCTATACTCTGCAACCGCTGTACTTGGTTTTCAACTCCAGCAAGTACCAGTGCACATTCAATACCTGAAACTTGAACTTCAGTAGTATGTATAGTTGAACGTGCCTAATGCGAGGATAACTTCAGTTATCACATGAAAAGAATTTTGATTTGGGTATATGCAGATTTAGGCAAGTGCTGGTAACCTAGGAGATTGAAATCCTATCAAATCTGATCAAAGTGTTGTATCAGCAGTACTTGTACATGATATACTCCCGCGTGCACTTAATGTGCGACCATCCAGAATAGAAAATTAAACTTTACTTTTGTAGCAAAAGTTTTGCAATGATATTGAAAGATGCTCCCTTTGTCATGTGTTTCCGATATACTGCTAGTGTGATGGAATTTATACTGAGTCATGCCATATTATATCTTTACCCAGAGGCAGTTGATATTATAATCGCCATCTAATGGTATATGATTGTGTGATAAACTTTTTAGAAGCCATGAGTCTTGTAGCGGTCGGTAAAACTAAAATGAAACGTTTTCCATAGTAATTTCTCATATGTATAAATGCCTGGTTGAATATAAAGGATGTTTTGAATGCCATTGTTGAAGTAGAAAATCATAAGTTGTGGAAGTGATTCATCATGTGTAAGTAATGGAAGTGATTTGCATATCTCATCGGCAAGGAGCTGTGAAATGTACGCTTTTTCTCACGCCTACTCTCTGATAAAATAAGTAATATTCTACAAAGTCAACATATGACTGACAAATTTTACATTTCATTCAATATATGATATCATACCCAAGTGGCATGACGCTCCTCATGTTGAGATAATTGAATCCACTGCCTTGGCCCTCCTGCAAAGAATCTCGCAGTCAGGTTTATATCATGGCGGTTACATGTATATATAGTGTGTCATTATCAAGCCACACGATTGCCATATTTCAAGACTCCGGCTGGAAACAATGTAAACATGAACCCCTCCGGTGATGAAACTGTGTCAACTAGATGTGCATTTTTTCACACAGTTGTAGCTTTACATTGAGCAGATTCTCTGCATATGGCAATTTGTGTTT